>NW_027187400.1:13715144-13792062 GCF_028583685.1 Petaurus breviceps papuanus | reverse complement strand
CTATCTATCTATCTATCTATCTATCTATCTATCTATCTATCTATCTATCTATCTATCTATCTGTCTGTCTGTCTGTCTGTCTGTCTGTCTGTCTGTCTGTCTGTCTATCAGATATGATTGTGGAATTCCCATTGAACTGTGCTAGTCTTTTGTTCACTGTGCTATATTATATACCACAGTAAAACATTCTCTTTCAAAAGGCAAAAAAAAAAAAAAGAATTTTTCACTCTCTAGTTTTAGGGTATAGAGAGAGTTTTCTCTGATAATTTCTTAAAAGACACTGTCCAGGCTTTTTTTTTTATCCTGACTTTTAGGTTGTCTAATAATTCTTAAATTATCTCTCCTGGATCTGTTTTCTAGGTAAGTTGTTTTTCCAGTGAAGTATTTTACATTTTCTTCAATTTTTTCATTCTTTTGATTTTGACTGATTCTTGGTGTCTCACATAGAGTCATTAGTTTCCACTTGCCCAATTCCATTTTTTAAGGAATTATTTTCTTCAGTTAGCTTTTGTATCTTCTTTTCCATTTGATCAATTTTTCTTTTTAAGGAGTTATTTTCTTCAGTTGGTTTTTTCCTCATTTGGCCAATTATATTATTTTAAAATTAATTTTTTTAGTTTTAAACATTCTCTTCCATAAGTTTTAAATTTTCTCTGCCTCCCTCCCCTGCCTTCTGCCCAAGATGGTGTGTAATCTGATATAGGATCTACATATGCATTCTTATTAAGCATATCTTCATGTTAGTCATGTTGTATAGAAGGATTAGAATGAATGGGAGGAACCATGAGAAAGAAAAAAACACAACAAAAACAGAGCAAATAGTTTGCTTCAATCTGCATTCAGACTTCATAGCTCCTTCTCTGTGAGTGGACGGAATTTTCCATCATGAGTCTTTTGGAGTTATTTTAGGTCCTTGCATTGCTGAGAAGAGCTAAGTCTGTCAAAGTCCATCATCTCACACTGTGGTTGTTACTGTGAACAATATGTTCCTGGTTCTGCTCACTTCACTCATTCTTTCCAGGTTTTTCTGAATTTTGTTTGCTTATAGCACAATAGTACCATGACATTCATATACCACAACTTGTTCAGCCATTCCCCAACTGATGGGCATCCCCTCAATTTACAGTTGTTGGACACCACAAAAAGAGCTGAGATAAATATTTTCTACATATGGGCCCTTTTCCCATTTTTATGATCTCTTTGGGATATAACCCTAGAAGTGGTATTGCTGGGTCAAAGGGTAGGTCCATTTTTATAGCCCTTTGGGCACAGTTCAAAATTACTCTCCAGAATGGTTGGATTCAATTATATTTTTTTAAGGAATTTGTTTCTTCAGTCAATTTCTGTCCTTCATTTTCTAAACTGTTGACTCTCTCTTACATACCTCTCATTACTTTTCACAATTTTTCTTCAACATTTCTTACTTGACTTTTAAAATCCTTTATGAGCTCTTTGAAGAAGAACTTGGGCTTGAGATCATTTCATATTCCCCTTTGAAGTTTTGCATGTAGGCGTTATGATGTCTGCTTCTGAGTTTGTGTTTTGGTCTTCCCTGTCACCATGGTAGCCCTCTATGTCAATATTCCTTTTTGTTTTGTTTCTTGCTCATCTGTTTTGCCTATTTCCTGGCTTTTAAAGTTGAATTCTCCTCCTGGGGCACAGGGGGCACTATCCCAAGATCCTTGTACTGGGGGCCAGGGGCCTGATCACTGACTTTGTGTGCTGAGGCCTCAGGTGCTGGCAGCTTGCTTATTGTGTTGGGATGGCCCAGTGTAGTTGTTCCTGTGGTTGCCTGGGTTCTAGGGCTGGCAATTTGCCTTATGTGCTGGGGCTGGGAGCCTCACAGTTGGACTAATATGCCAGTGGCCTACTGATTCAGAACTGGGGGTGGGGCCTTGGTTGTTGATCTGTGCTATGACTACAATTCTCCCACTGGCTTGCCTGGACTCCATCTGAGCTGGGCTGTGTTCTCCTCTCACCCAAGGGAGACTGACCTTTCCTGAATTTCTTCTAAGTTATCTTATGTTAGAAAATTGTTTCATTCCATCTTTTTGTAGGTTCTATTGCTCCAGAATTAATTTAGAGGCTTGATTTAATGTTGTTTCCAAGGGAAACTGAGGGGAGCTCAGGCAGCTTCCTAGTTTTTCTCCACCATCTTGGCTCTGCCAGGCTAGCATTATCATTTTTACTGTATTGGTTGGGCAGCGAGGTGCATTGGATAGTGTACAGGGCCTAGAGTCGGGAAGACTCCTTTTCCTGAGTTTAAATCTGGGCAAAAGCACTTTCTAAGTTTGTGGCCCTGGGCAAGTCACTTAATCCTATTTGCCTCGGTTTCCTCATCTGTGAAATGACCTGGAGAAGAAAATAGAAAAGCACTCCACTGTGTTTGCCAAGAAAACCCCAATTGGGGTCACAAAGAGTTGGACATGACTGAAACAATTGAACAACAGCAATAATTTTTAGGACTATATCAAACATCAGTGGTGAAAGTGAGCATCCATTCCTGTATTTGTTGAAAAAGGTTGTAGTGTATTTCTTCCTTTTTTATCAAATGCTTTATTAACTTCTAGTTTACATCATTCATTTCCGCAAGATTTTGAGTTACAAATTTTCTCCCTGTTTTTCCCCTATCCAACACCCCAAAATAGCGATCCCACTGGATATCCCCTCCTTCAATCTGCTCTCTCCCATATCTTCTCCCTTACCCCTTCCAACTTTCCAGTAGGCCACAATGGATCTCTATACCCAGTGCCTATATATCTTATTTCCCATTTGCATGTAAAATAATATTAATAATAGCATATATATGTGTATATATAGATGTGTATATATATGTAATTTTAAACATTTGATTTTAAAACTTTGAATTTCAGATTCATTCTCTTCCTCCCTTGTCACTCAACCTTACTGGGAAGATAAGCAATTCAATATAGGTTGTACATGTGTAGCTATGCAAAACATTTCCATAGTAGATATATGGTAAAAGACTGACTATATTTCCCTCCCTCTTATCCCACCTCCCACTTGTTCTATTCTCTACTTTGATCCTGTCCCATTTCAAAAGTGGGTGCTTCCAACTTTCCTCCCCCCAGCCTGCTCTCGCTTCCATCATCTCCCCCTTTCATCCCCTTCCCCCCTACTCTCCTGTAGGGTGAGATACCATATTTAGTGTGTATGTAATTCCCTTCCTAAGCCAAATTCAATCAGAATAACGTTGACCCATTCCCTTTTGACTTCCTGTTCTTCCCCTCCATTGTAATCATTTTCCCTTGCCTCTTCTATATGAGATAGTTTACCCCATTTTGTCTCTCCCCATCTCCTCTCATTATATTCCTCTCTCACCTCTTGATTTCACCTTTTAAGTATCATCCCTTCCCATTAAACTGGCCATGTGCCCTCTATCTATGTATACCTGTACACATATATATACACACATATTCACATATGTATTCATATGCCCATATACCTTCCTATATAGACATATATAAGTATGTCTACACACACACACATTTCTATTCCCTTCTATTATTCTCATATTGAGAAAAGTTTCATGAGTTACAATTATTGTTTTTCCATGTAGGAATGTAAATGGTTCAACTTTGATAAGTTCCTTATGATTTCTTTTCCCCGTTTACCTTTTCATGCTTCTATTGCTTCTTGTATCTGAATGTGAAATTTTCTATTCAATTCTGGTTTTTTGATCAACAATGCTTGAAAGTCCTCTATTCCACTGAATGACCATATTTCCCCCTGAAACATGATACTCAGTTTTGCTGGGTAGGTGATTCTTGGTTTTAATCCCAGCTCCTCTGACCTCTGGAATATCATATTCCAAGCTCTTCGATCCCTCAGTTTAGAAGCTGCCAGATCCTGGGTTATCCTGATTGTGTTTCCACAATATTCAAATTGTTTCTTCCTGGCTGCTTGTAATATTTTCTCCTTGATCTGGGAATTCTGGAACCTGGCTATAATATTCCTAAGAGTTTTCTTTTTGGGATCTTTTTTAGGAGGTGATTGGTAGATTCTTTCAACCTCTATTTTGCCCTCTGATTCTAAAACATTAGGGCAATTTTGCTTGAGAATTTCTTGAAGGATGATTTCTAGGTTCTTTTTTTGATCAGGGATTTCAGGTAGTCCAATAATTTTTTAATTATCTCTCCTGGATCTATTTTCTAGGTCAGTGGTTTTCCCAATGAGATGTTCCATATTGCCTTCTATTTTTTCATTTGTTTGGATCTGTTTAATAGTATCTTGATTTCTCATATAGTCACTAGCTTCCATTTGCTCCAATCTCATTCTGAAGTAATGATTCTCTTCAGTGAGCTTTTGAGATTCTTTTTCCATCCAGAAAATTTAACTTTTTAAGGCATTCTTTTCCTCATTGGCTTTTTGAGTCTCTTTTGCCATTTGAGTTAGTCTATTTTTAAGGTGTTATTTTCTTCAGTCAAGTTTTTGACTCTCATTTCATAATTTTCTTGCATCATTCCCATATTTTTCCCCAATTTTTCCTCCACTACTCTTATTTGTTTTTCAAAATCCTTTTTAAGCTCCTCTATGGCCTGTAATCAGCTCATATTTTTCTTGGAAGCTTTTGGTGCAGGAGTTCTGACTTCATTGTCTTCCTCCTGTTAGTGCTTTGATCCTTTTTGTCCCCAATATAGGAGTCTAATGTTGGATTCCTCTGTTTGCTTTGCTTCCCTCATTTACTCATGTTGCCACTCAATTACTTGACTTTTGAGGTTTTTGCCACAATAGGACTCTGCTACGAGATAGGGGAGCTTCGTACCAAATGCTGGGGTTTTCTCAACTGCCGAAGGTATTAGTTGGGTGTCCTCTCTGAAGCCTCCACATACTCTGGCAAGCTGGTCACACACCCCAGGACCTCCACTCTAGACCACAATCCAGCTCCAAGCTGGTTAAAGCAAAAGCATTTGGGGTGGATAGGTGGTGCAGTGAATGGAGTACCGGCCCTGGAGTCAGGAGGACCTGAGTTCAAATCTGGCCTCAGACACTTAACACACACATACACGCACACACACACACACACACACAACCTATCCATGTGACCTTGGGCTAGTCACTTAACCCCAATTTCCCTCCAAAAAGCAAAAAAAAACAACAACAAAAAAGAGCAATTACCCCTCAGACTGGTCACTTAGTCCCCCTACAGTCTTCAGCCCAGGAGCTGAAGCAGCCACATGGTGGCGACTCCACTGCCATAGCACCTCAGTGGCTTCTCCCTCCAGGGGATAAAGGCTGACCACACTCCCAACTATTGGATCCCAAAGTCCACACTGCACTGACCTCTCACTTTGTCTTTGGCATCTATGGGTTGATAGTTCTGTAAACCACCACAGCTGCTGGTAATCTGAAGTCCCTCCATTCTGCAGCTGGTCAGGCCTGCCCTGGGGCTAAAACCTCAGGCTCATTCGGGGCTGGGGTAGACTCTCAGAGCTCTGTGCTGGCTGTTCCCTGCTGGCCTGGTGGGCTGTCCTCAGCAGGAGGTTAGCTTCTCTGTGTCATTTTGTGGGTTCTGTAGCTCCAAAGTTTGTTCAGTCACCTTTTACATGAATTGGAGGTGGTGGGAGCTGGAGCCCAGTGGAAGTCCTGTTACTACTCTGCCATCTTGACTCCTCCCCCAGTTATAGTGTATTTCAATTACATAGGATGCTTGTTTTTGGTTTTAGATAGGTGCTTTTTATGATATTAATAAAAGTTCCTTCTTATCTAAGCTTATATTTTGTAAGATTTGTCAGTTGGACCAGAACTTCCTTCTTACCTGTGGGTGGCTGGAGTTGAAACAGAGCAGGCTATAGACAGAGAGGCAGGACATAAACAGAAGTTTGATTAATTTCAGAGTGAGGAAAATGATATTTGTAAATGGAAGTCCCCCCTCCTAAGAAGGAAACCACTCATATTGTTGTGCAGAGAATAAGAGCAAGCTGAGACCTGGGTTCAAGGTAAATTTAGGTGTGGATTTATTGAATAAGTATGGGACTACCTGGAGTATAAACTCAAATCAGGCAGCCCCGAATTGGGGTGCACACAGTGCTTATAAAAGCTAAAACCATAAAAACACAATTAGGGAGGGAAACTAGTATAAGCAATGACACACAGAAGCCAAGAATTGCCATTGGTTAGATCTAAAGCTCAGGGCTAATGACACAAGGGAACAGGGGTGCAACTTTCCTGGAATAAGGGGGTACCTCTTAGAATAGGGAAGAGGCTAATTGGGTAATGGGGACAGGCTAGGGTCATATTCTGAGTACAGGGTGTGGGGACCCTGCTTGGTCAGCAGGAACAGAACAGGGTGGTCTCTGCTTAAGATAAACTTGTGCCATAATCCTGGGACTATGCCTTGGGCAATACCCAAGACTATGCCTTAAGCTGTTTCAAATTACAGGGTATAAGATAGAGACAAAGACAAATATATAAAGGGGCTTAATGGTGGGCTTCATATCAGGAGATGGATGATTTGGGTTTGTGCACAACAATATACATGAAAGGGGTTGGACGGTAGCAACAGGACTTCTGCAAGGCTCTGGCTTCCACCTCCTCCAATACATGTAAAAAAATATTCTAAACAAACTTTAGAGCTACAGAAACCACAAAGTGACAGAGAGAAACAAATCTCCTGCTGGAGGAAGCCCAGCAGGCCAGGAGGAAGGGTCCATCATGTGCGCTATCCCCACTGAGCCAAGGTTTTAGCCCCAGGGAGGCCCTGAACAGAGGTGGCTGGAGAAGGATTTTGGGAGAGTGGATCACCAGCAGCTGTGGTGGTTTCCAGACTTCTCAATCCACAAATGCCAAAGACCAAGTAAAAGGTCAGTGTGGAACTTTGTTCAAATAAGGAAGTGTGGTCTGGCTGCTACCCCCGAGCAAGAAGTGGGCGAGGCATGGTGACTGTAGCCGTTGCTGTGTAGCTGCTTCTGGAGCTCCTGGCTTGCAGATTGTAGGGAGACCAAGAAATCATTCAGAGGGTAATTGATCTTGCTTTGACCTGTTTGGATCTGGATCTTGGGTGGTGGTCCTGGGGTATGTGATCAGTGAGCCAAAGTGTTTGGAGGCTGTAGAGAGGCCACCCTCTTAATAGCTCCAGCAGCTGCAAAACCCCAGTGTTTTGGGACATAGCTCTCTCCATTCTGGAAGTAGAGTTCTACCATGGCAAAGAGCTCAAAAGTCAAATAATTGTCTGCCAATAAGAGCAAGCAACTGAAGCACAAAGAGATGATAGAATACTTTTTTGGGGACAAAAAGGATCAAGGCATGGAGTGGGAGGAAGACAATGAAGTCAGAACTCTGGCATCAAAAGCCTCTAGGAAAAATATGAACTGATTACAGGCCATGGAGGAGCTCAAGAAGTATTTTGAAAATCAAATAAGAGAAGTGAAGGAAAAATTGGGAAGAGAAATGAGAATGATGCAAGAAAATCATGAAAAGCGAGTCAATAGGCTGCTAAAGGAGACCCAAAAATACACTGAAGAAAATAACATCTTAAAAAATAGACTAACTCAGATGGCAAAAGAGGTCCAAAAAGCCAATGAGGAAAAGAATGCTTTAAAAAGCTGAATTGTCCAGATGGAAAAGGAATTTCAAAAACTCACTGAAGAGAATAATTCTTTCAAAATTAGATTGGAGCAAGTGGAAGCTAATGACTTTATGAGAAATCAAGATAGTATAAAACAAATCCAAACAAATGAAAAAATAGAAGGCAATATGAAATATCTCATTGGAAAAACCACTGACCTGAGAAATAGATCCAGGAGAGATAATTTGAAAATTATTGGTCTACCTGAAAGCCATGATCAAAAGAAGAGTCTAGACACCATCTCTGAAGAAATTATCAAGCAAATTTGCCCTGATATTCTAGAACCAGAGGGCAAAATAAAAATGGAAAGAATTCACTGATCACCTCTTGAAAAAGATCCCCAAAAGAAAACTCCTAGGAATATTATAGCCAAATTCCAGAGTTCCCAGGTCAAGGAGAAAATACTGCAAGCAGTTGGGAAGAAACAATTCGAGTATTATGGATACACAATCAGGATAATACAAGACCTAGCAGCTTCTACATTAAGCAATTTTAGGGCTTGGAATATGATATTCCAGAGGTCAAACGAACTAGGACTAAAACCAAGAATCACCTACTCAGCAAAACTGAGTATAACACTAAAGGGAAAAATATGGGCATTCAATGAAATAGAGGCTTTTCAAGCACTTTTTTTTTTGCTTTTTGGAGGGGGAAGGCAGGGCAATTGTGGTTAAGTGACTTGCCCAAGGTCACATAGCTAGTAAGTGTGAAGTGTCTGAGGTTAGATTTGAACTCAGGTCCTCCTGACTCCAGGGCCAGTGCTTTATTCACTGCGCCCACCTTGCTGCCCCTTTTTCAAGCATTCTTGATGAAAAAAACCTGAGCTGAACAGAAAATTGGACTTTCAAATACAAGAAGCAAGAGAAGCATGACAAGGTAAACAGGGAAAAGAAATCATAAGTAACTTATTAAAGTTGAACTATTTACATTTTTATGTGGAAAAGTGATAATTGTAACTTATAAGACTTTTCTCAGTATGAGGATAGCTGAAGGGAATATATATGTATATATACATACACATATGTGTACACATATGTATTATGTATGTATAGGAGGATGTATATATATAAATATATATGTGAGTGTGGGCATTTGTATGTTCATGGATACATAGACAGAGGGCACAGGTTGAGTTGAATATGAAGGGATGATATCCAAAAAAAATTAAGAGGTGAGAGAGGAATTTATTGGGAGAAGAAGAAAGGGAGCTACAGATTAGGGTAAATTATCTCATATAAAAGAGGCAAGAGAAAACTGTTACAATGGAGGGGAAGAGCAGGAAGGTAAAAGGGAATGGGACAACCTGATTCTTATTGAATTTGGCTTAAGGAAGAAAAAATATACACCCTCAAAAAAATACCTTACCCTATAGAACAATAGGGGGGAGGATAGAAGGGAGGGCAGATTGGGGGAGAGGGTAGTTAGAAACAAATATTTTTGAAAAGGGATGGGGTCAAAGGAGAAAATAGAATAAGTGAGCAGTGGGAAGGATGGCAGGAAATATAATTAGTCTTTCACAATATAACTACTATGGAAATGATTTCGATAACTACACATGTACAATCTATATTGAATTGCTTATCTTCCCAGTGGCGGTGGGTGAGGAAGGAAGAAGGGAAAAAAATCTGGAACTCAAAATGTAAAAACAAATGTTTAAAAATTGTTTTTTTTTCTTGTTATGGTGAAATAAGATATACAGGTATTGGGGTATAGAAACCCATCTTGCCCTACTAGAAAGTTAGGGGACTGAAGGGGGAGGATATAAGAGAGAGCAGATTGGGGGAAGGGGTATTCAGTGGGCTTGCTATTTTGAGGTGGGTGTTGGGGAAAGATAAGGAGAGAAAAATTGTAACTCAGAATCTTGTGGAAATAAATGTTGAAAACTAAAAATAAATAAACAAAAAATTTAATAATAAAAAAATTATCTAGAACCACAGGGTAAAATAGAAATTGAAAGAATACACTGATTACCTCCTGAAAGAGATCCCAAAATGAAAACTGCCAGGAATATCATAGCCAAATTCCTGAATTCCTAGGTCAAGTAGAAAATATTGTAAGCAGCCAGAAAGAAGCAGTTCAAGTATGGTGGAGCCACAGTCAGGATAACACAAGGTATTAGCAGCTTCTACATTAAAGAATCAGAGCATATTCCAGAGGGCAAAAAAACTAGGATTACAACTAAGAATCATCTACCCAGCAAAACTGAGGATGATCCTTCAGGGGGAAAATGGGCATCATATGAGATAGAGAACATGCAGGCATTCTTGACTATTTCTAACCCAATGGCCCAAAGCCATCTCAAACACCACATGTCCAAAACAAAACTCACTACCTCTACCCTCTGAACTTCCCAATTTCCCCTGAACATGTAAATATCTTTCTAGTCCCCGGGTTCTAATCCCTGGTATTATCTTGGGTTCCTCACTATCCCAAACCCCACACATCCAATGTTACCAAATCATTCTACCTCTACAATGTTTTTTTCTATCTGTCTCCTCTTCAATCTCATAGCCACTACCCTAATTGAAACCTTCCTGATCTTTGAACTGGAAAATTAAAGTAGCGTCCTAATCAGTCTCCTGCCTCATATCTCCCTGGTCTAATCTGTCCTCCATGAAAATCCCAAAGTGATGTTCCTAAAGCACAGGTCTAACCATATTACTTCCCTACTTGATAAACTCTAATGACTTCCTATTAACTCAAATATGTAGGATCTTTATCTCATCCTTTTTTTTTCCTTTCTGGAGGGGAGTAGGCAGGGCGATTGGGGTTAAGTGACTTGCCCAAGGTCACATGGCTAGTAAGTGTTAAGTGTCCGAGGCCAGATTTGAACTCAGGTCCTCCTGACTCCAGGGCGGGTGCTCTATTCACTTCGCCACTTCCCCCCCCCCCATCCTTTTTCTAACCTCTATTTTTTGCCTTATCCTTCTGCCTCTTTCTCTGCTGCTCCCTCTGCCTTCACCCAACCATAACCAAAACACCTCAAAGAGGACTCTGTACAGACTGGACACTTGGCTGGGGTGTTGAAGGAGTGATTGTGTCTTTGCTATAATTAAGTAGTCTGGAAAATGCTTATGGAGTTGTCAGTGGTCACAGTCCAAACTCTGAGTGAGAATGGAGTGTCCTGAGTTGGAAGGTGTGCCCCCCCCCCCCAACCATCCATAGGACACAAATCCCTGAATCTAGCCCGAATGAGTATCTGCACTCAGCCTATCACCTATAATGCCATGAAAAGAAGCTGCCTTCCCCCCCTGGGGGAAATGACTCCTGGGAGACCTGCAGGAGCTTCTGGTAGACTCCCAGAGCAGACTCTGGCCCCACCCCTTCTTCCTGCAACGTGGACTCTTGGTGTTGGGCAGATTTCTGGGAATTCCTACTCTAGGAGGTGGAAACTTTCAGCCACCTCAGAGTCCTCCTGGATCTCTCTATGTGTGGAGCTTCTCTGCCTTGAGGACCAATTAGGCTCGAGAGCCCTGCAGTGGACAGATTGAACCGAGAAAGAGCTGAAGGTATCTGGAGCCCCAAAGACCACAAGACACTTATCAAAGTCACAGAGTATATGTCTGTGTTTGTGTGATTCTATATTATTAGGTATGTTTAGGGCATGGAGGAGTTCTTGACCTGGTGCTGTGAACTTGTAGTTTTGAAATATTTTGATAACTTGATCATTTGGTTTCCTTTGTAATCCTTCACATTTTATTTTATGAATCTAAAAACATGATTCTGAGAATGGGTCCACAGGCATCACCAGACAACCAAAGGGGTCTAGGACATAGAAAAGATTAAGAATCCCTTGTTTAGAGGGTCTGAGTACATTTCTCTGTGCCAGTAGCATTCTTATGTATTGGTTTGTCTCTGTATTTCTGTGACCCTGAGTGTTGTAATGAGTGTGTGAACTGAGTGTTTGTTTCTGTACCTGAATTGCAATATATTCGTGTCTAGAGGATATGAATTGTGCATTTGTGTAACCAATGCAGTGTCGGGGGTGGAGGGGAGGGATGCAGTGCCTGAGAAATATGTTTCTGAGCCAATAGAAATTTCATACACGGATTTCTTGATCAGGCAGAGGCTGCAGTAGATGGCTCCTGTGATCCCTTCTAATAAGAGTAAGGACCTATACTCCCTCCCAGATGGCAGGTTGGGGTGGCAGCCCCAGGGGTAAAGCAGGAATGTCAGAACCTGAGGGGATGGACATCAGGTTTATACTTTCTCCTACAGAGGCTTCAAAATGAAGACTGTCATTCTGCTAGCTACACTAATAGTCTATGGTAAGAAGTGACCCCATGGCTGACCTTTTCCCAGGAATCAGCCCCCGGAGGGATAACTCTAGGGTTGTACAAAAAAGTGCCTCATCCAGCAACTCTTGGGCTCCCTATGGCTCTCCCCATTCATTCAACCTTGAAAATCCCAATTCTTCACTTTCTCTACTTAGAGGCTGGGAAGAAAATAGAGAAGACAAGATTCTCTGCTCAGATGAAGGGTGGGGAAGGACAGACTAAAGCAGTAGTGGATAAAGGAGAGAGAAGGATGAACACATCTGAGTGGGGACCGCTGGTATCTCTTGCAGGCTTATCCCTACCAGGGCCCTTCGTGAAGTTCGAAACCATGCTTAACAAGGTCGTGGGGAAGGATGTAATGGCTGAGTATAGCCCCTATGGCTGTTACTGTGGCCAGAGCGGCAAAGGAATCCCCCAAGATGCCACTGACAGGTTAGATGCCATTCCCCAGCCTTGCCATGGTGGTTGCTTTAGCTTCCTTGGGAATCATGAGAAGCATCACTGACAGGAGGTACAAATTAATGGGCAAGACACAAGGCAGAGTTACCAGAGAAACTAATTTCTGGGGCAAAATTATAGAAGGATGTTTTTCTCTTGTACTCCTTGGAGTCTTTCCATTGATGTCCTTGGAATCCTCCAGTAGAGGCAGTAGGGAAGATGGGAACCAGATAAGTTTTCAGAATCAGAGACCCTCCATTAAATAAAACAAATTTGGAACTGAAAAGGACCTTTAGAGACCATGTAGTCTAATCTCCTCATTCACAGAGGGGAAAACTCTGAGCCTAATACCTCAGGGGTCATGACTACCAGACCAGGCTCATTCCACCACAGCAGGCTGCCTCCTGGGTGGCCTCTCTGAGTGTCCTGCTTGCTGACCTCCTGCTCCCCAGAGGAGGACAGCACTCAGCAGGGCTCCTTTCTTTAGGTGCTGTTGGATGCACAGATGCTGCTATGAGGCCCTGAAGAGACATAAGTGTGACACCGTCAGAAAGAGCTACCTATACACATATGAGAATGAATCCCTCTCCTGTGGTGAGAAAGCTCCTCTGAGCATTCCAGACTGCACAACCTTCAAATGGTGTCTGGAAGGGCACTGCTCCAAACTCCCTGAAAGCAAAGGCTGAACTCTCCCCTCAGAAGAGGGGTTTCCTCTGGGGAAGAGACTGTGTCTCCATCAAGACACCCAGTAAGGGGTTTCAGCTTGTGTGGTAGGCTAAGGAGTGTCAATAAAAGGGAAAAATTTTCTTTTTTTTTGGAGGGGGGGAAGGCAGGGCAATTGGGGTTAAGTGACTTGCCCAAGGTCACTCGACTAGTAAGTGTTAAGGGTCTGAGGGCAGATTTGAACTCAGGTCCTCCTGACTCCGGGGCTGGTGCTTTATTCACTGCACTACCTAGGCACCCCTATGAAAGGGAAAATTACCAACTCTCCTGACTCACTCATTTCTCTGAACTTACAGGTGGTTGGCCCTCCTGTTCATTCCTAATCTGTATGTGTGATTCACAAGCTGCCTTGTGTTTGCAGAAAACAAGGAAGAGTTACAATAAGAAGTATCACAACCTCACCAATTTCCAGTGTACAGGGAAATCACCTGAATGCTGAGAGCTTCTTTCCTCTTCCTCAGTTAGAATTGACAAGGAAACACGAAACTCCAATTACAAAGCTACCATCCCCTATTCCACAGCTTTTCATATTTTCTTTTCTGAACAGCATTGCTTTGACATCAGGATTCCAATTAATTAATGCAATCAATCAACAAACGTTCAATAACTGCTTACTCTGAGCCAAGCATTCTAATGTAGTTACCAAGCCCAGTTCCAGAGGGCTGACGATGAAATCCATGTCCCTTCTCTCAGGAGAGAGGTGGAAAAGGAGGGACGTGGAAGCCACACCTGGAGTCTGATGTCATTGGGGCCTTTGCTTTGGTTGGGTTTATTCTTGCTCTTTGTTATGAGGAGGGGGGTGGTTATTAGGAAGTGACAATGATATGAAAAAACTATAAATAAAATGTTGGGTTTGGGGTTTATTTTGTTTTTTCATCAGAACTTTGTTGGCATGAAGGAAATTTGCTCTGTCTGGGTCATATAGGGTGGGAACAAGAGGGAGGAAAGGAACACAGGGGAAAGAAATGTGGTTCTGCCCTCTCCTGCCTGCAGACCCAACCCCTCCCACTGGTCACTATTCCTCTGAAAGGCTCAGAGACAGAATCCCAGAGCTGAAGGTGGGTTTGGCTAGAAGCCATCTAGTATAAGTCTGCCTAGAGAAGAAGTTTCTATCTCAGAGTTACTTCTGCCTTCCTCACAGGGAGGTGTTGAATGAGGTTGACAAATCACTGAATCTAATAACTCAATTGCTGAGCGTGGGACAGGGGGAAACATGCCAGAGACCCTCCCCCAAGCCCCTTCCCTGCTTCCAGCTGGGCTGACTCACCTTCCCTATGAGCTTCTCCAGGATTCCTGCTTTCATGAGCACCTTAGGCTCCACATGTCTCTAATCGACAAGGGAGAGCACCACATTAGTGTCAGCTAGGATAAGTCTTTTCAGTCAAATATTTGTGTAGTACATTCCAAATACAGTGATATTACTGCTGAGGAAAAGTACACCATCAGTCCTATGTGGAACCTAGAGCTGGGAAACCTGTCAGCGGCTTGGGGAGGTCCAATGATTGGAAGGCATCAAAGACAAGGTTTGAATACAAGTCTTCCTGGACTCCAGCTCCAGTGCTCGACCCACTGTGGCAGGATGTTACAGAATCCAAAATGAGGAGTTGGGCGACTATCCATACCCTTATTAGATAGTGGATCTAACCTTCCTTTCTATACTCAAACTTCTAACTACAAAGGAGGTTTGATCAAGAGACAATGCACGGTGGTTGTGTGATCCTGGGCAAGTCACTTAACCCTGTTTGTCTCAGTTTTCTCATCTGGCAAATGAGATGGAGAAGGAAATGGCAAACCACTCCAGTATCTTTGCCAATAAAACCCCAAATGGGGTCACAAAAAGTCAGACATGATTTGAAAGGACTCAACAACAAAAGCCCTAGGCAAAAACCTCGAGCTGCTAGCTTTCCTTACTAGGTGAGAGGCTTAGGCCAAACCTCCAGCATCGAACAGGGAGGAAGCAGTGCAGAAGGCAGTGATCTTCCAGTGGGAAGAAAAAGGCATGTTCTGAGAGAGATCATCTAGCTACCACTTCAGTCAAACAGCACTCCACAGTGACACCTGCTGGTTGCAAATGAGAACCTCATCCTGGAATTTGTGCAGATTTTTATATTTGAATTTATTTTTTTCTGCTTGAAAGCTTAAATACTGCTATAATTCTTCATTTTACTTCTTTTAAAGCAGCTTCTTGTTTTATTGGTCCTTGCATTTAATATACTTCTACTGTAAGAATTCCAATTCTTTTTGAATTTTAATTTTGTTTCCATTTTATGAAAATTCATTTTTTCTACATCTTGAGTTTAAAGTTAAATTTAACCCCACATTGACTATATTTGAGAGAAATTGTCATATATTGAATTTTCTTCTTAATTTCAATTTTTATCTTACCGGAGTTTTTCTTCTAATTTCTTCAACTGTTGATATGCAATCTCCTTTTTCCCCTCTAGAAAAATCCCTTTGTCTATTGATGGATGAATTCAAAGACCATCTCATGAACCTGTTGGTCAATAGCACCACCACTGGGACCAATCCCTGGATTGTCTTTTAGGCATCAAGTGCTTCTTAGGATTGAACTGACATGGTGGCTATTACTAGATTCTTATAGTGGAAAGAAAAAAGGGGGGAACTGTCCCTTGTCAATTGACTGTTTGTAATGTAATGCCATGCAAAGGCAACTTCCCAGGTTGAAAATACCAGCATAGGTGCTCTCTATTTTATTCAGTGACAAACCAAGAACAGAGAAGATCAAAACATGACAGCATTCCAAATACAGCATTTACTAAGCGTGATTAAATAATCTCCAAGTACTACCCCACCCCAGGATCTTCCAATCATTCAATCAATTACAAAGTCCCTGTTCTAAATACTACTCCACCCCTAGGCTATACCTTAATTAAGTCCACCACAAAACCCCTCTTCTCAAATGGAGATTAGTTTCCAAACATAGGTAAAGTACCTTCATTTGTCAATCACAGAGCACAATAAGGTCAAAAGTTCCCCACCCCTGGATCACAATTGAATCTACCCCAGAGTTACATCAAGTTTAAACACAGCACTTAATACCCAAATGGAGGTCTTTTCTTCATCTTGACACGAGGCAAGTTCTCAGCAATCTTAGTTCCTGGGGAGACAAGGCTTAGCAAGGCCATAAGATACATTGCCAGTCCCTTCATGAATTCATCCTCTGTCTGTAGAACAGTCCTAGAACCCCTGAACACATTAGCAAAGCCCTCTCCCAGGATTTCTGTAAACATACAACAAGAAAATCCTTCTTCAGGGCTTCTGAACCAACAGAAAGGCTCCCAGACCCCTGCAACAACAGCACTGTCCTTCACCAGTGGACAGTATTCATTCTGTCTGCAGGACAGTCTCCAGACCCCTGCAACAACAGCACTGTCCCTCACCAGTGGACAGTATTCACTCTCTGTCTGCAGGACAGTCTCAGGGCTTCTTAGCGAACAGCCAGGTTCCAGGACTTCTTCAACAAAAGGACTGTCTTTCACCAGTAGACAAATCTGGCAAAACAACATCAAAACAGACAGACAAAGTACCAGCAAAACAGCCATGTCTCCTCAGTCCTTGGCAGCTCAGGGGGCAGGTCTCAAAAGTCCAGGGCAATTCAAAGCGGCCACCAGCAATTCTCTTAGTCTCTCTCTCCCCACGAGGTGCTGCTTCCAAAAAGATCTTCCGCCTCTCTCTAGTGTCTCTCCAAATCTACGTCACCAGCTCCTCCCAGTTCAGGACTCTCCCCTCACATCAACAAGCCCATCCCACAGGTGGGATTAACAAACTCTGGGTTTTAACACAATCAATTTGAAAACCAAGCCAATACAGGGGAATCTTTAATTGCCGTTACTATCACACTGTTCCAGGTCAATTATTTGTCCAGATAGATTTTACCATTCTGAGTGAATATTTTAAGGCATCTGTGGGGCACCCACAACTTTCCAAAGACTGATGGAGAAAGGAATTAGAAGGACTATTCCATTAGACTATAAGCTCCTCGAGGGCAGGAGTTTTCTTTGTGTTTATCAATTCTGTCCCCAGTGGTACACAGTAGGAACTTAATAAATATTTATTGAATTGGATTAGAATGGACAATGGTCTAAAGCTTTCAATTTACAAGTCTGTTTTATAGAGCCTCTGTTAAGTATGTGGGTCACACAGTATTGCAACAAGGTGTCAGCACTGACCCACAGAAGATGGATTGTTGAATTGAATTAAATATCTCATATATGTGGAGTAGCTAAAGAAGGAGGACAAACATTGTCCTTACCTTTGGGAAGTCCTCAGTTTGATGGGGAAAATATGTTCCACACGTGAAATGTATGTGCAAAGAAACAGAATTGTAAAATACAACATTCGAAGCATGAAACACATCACAAGTGGAGAGGGCCTTTTATGCATGTGGGCTCCCCTTTAAGAAAAAGTACTATTTTGAAAAGCTAGCAATTAAAAAATAGATGAAAATCTTTTTAATAAAATGATTCTCAATTTTATAAATAGTTCTATTTAGAAAGAACTCCACTTTGCAAGGAAACAATTATTTGATTAACAAAAATTTTTAATGTATACCTTTAGCAACACATATACTGTCTGAAGCAAAACACTTCTGGGTACATGGATGCAAGAAGGAGGGATAGAGAGGTATTAGAGAGTTGAGTTGGCTTATTCTGGTAAGACTTCTGGAAGAGATCTGTCTGGAGTATTCAAGGACCCAAGATTGACCAGATGTCCTTAAATGCTACTGACAATATAAAGAGCTTTTATAAAATTTGGAAGCAAGAGAAGTATCAAAAAAGGGGTAGAACTATTGGTTGGGATCTATAGGATGATAATAAACAATCTAGAAATATCTACTCAAGTTTTATTTGCTTCCTTGACATGAAGCATAATTTTAAGACTGGGAAAGTCATAACAAAGATTGTTAAAAGAGAATTGAAACTCAACATGGAATAGTGAGGAGCATCTAAGTACCCTCAAATGAGTTTGCCACCAAGTTTGGATGAACTATATCCCAGGGAACCAAAAGAGCTTGTAAATGTGATTGTTGAGCCAATGTCAGTGATCTTTGAAAGATTGTGAAGAATAGGTAAAGAGAAAAACCAGAAAGAAATCTGGAAGAAATTAGGTTTACTCCAGCATCTCACGCTGTAAACCACAGTAAGCTCCACATGGATACGTGACCTACATGTGAAAGGTCATATAATAAATTAGAAGAGAATGAAAGGAGATGCCTTTCACAAGTATGAACAGGAGGATATATTTTGACCAAACAAGGGACAAAGAGGGCCACAGGAGATAAAATGGATAATATTGATTCCATAAAGTTGAAATGTTTTTATGCTAAATCAATGAAGTTAAAACAGCAGAAAACTCATTAACTGGAAACTTTTTGTAAGTTTTTCTGAAAAGGGTCTGATGTTTAAGATATATAAAGGCCTGATTCAAATAGATAAGAACAAGAGTCATTCTCCAATAGATAAATGGTCAACAGTCATTAAAAGGCAATTCCCAATAGAAGGAAAGCAAGATATCAATAGCTCTATGAAAAAATGACATGAATCTCTATTCAGTTGTCAAGCTCTAACTATACAGTTATCCCTTTCCTTTAATTCATTCCATTCTCTTTCATTCTCTATTATCCTAATAAGATCAAGTCTTTCTTCCTCAACCTTAGATCCCTTTCTTTCCCATTGCAGTCATCCAGGTGTACAACCCTGACATTGTCCTCCACTCCTCACTCTCTTCTATCTCACATACCCATTTAGTTACCATCTTGTTGGTTCCAACTCCATAACATCTCTCACATGTGTCTCATCTCCACTTACACATCCATAACTCTAGTTCTTGCCCACATCACTCTAACGTGGACTGTGGCAATAGACTTCTAATTGGACTCCCTGCCTCAAATACCTTCCCTCTCCAATCTATATGCCATGCAGCTCTCAGAGTGATATCAGCCCACATCACTACCCTACTCAATAAGTTCCAGAGGTTCCCTATTGTTTCTAGGGTCAAATACAAACTCATCTGCTGGCATGTCACACTTTATACAAACTGGCACCAGTATATTTTTCCAGGCTTATTATACATCACTCTTTCTTATGCTCTCTACAATCCAGACAAACTAGTTTTCTCGCTATTCTTCATATATGACATTCTTTCTCCCAACTCTTTGCTTTTACATTGCTGCCTTCCATGCCTGAAATGTTCTCCCACCTTACCTTTACATTTTAGAATTCCTAGTTTCCTTCAAAGCTCAATTCAAGTGACATTTTCTGTATAACACTCTTTCTGATCTTCCTTGCTGCTAGTGCCTCCTTTCCTTCCCACCCTCTCAAATTTCCTTGTATTTACTTTCCTGTTCTATTAATTTGGGGGGGGGGTTTATGTTGCTGTAAATATTTATCCATTTCATTTAGATTGGCACATTTTAAAGTATATATTTGGTTAAAAGAGTTCCTAACCATTTCTTTTATTTCTTCTTAAATAAATGTGAATTCAGTTTTTTTCATTTTTGATTTTGATCATTCTTTCTTTCATTCTTTTAAATCAAATTGCAAATAGTTAATCTGTGTTGTTGTTGTTATTTTTAAAGTACCTCTGTATTTTATTTTTTATATTTATTTTTGGCTTTCAATATTGTTCATTTCTCTGACTTTTCAACACTATTTTCGTATTTAATTAAAGGTTTAATTTGTTAGTTTTCTATTCTTTTTGGTTGCATATACAATATATTGATTGATTCTTTTTTTTATTAATAGAACTGCTTAAAATATACATTTTCTCCTAAGTAATATTTTGACTGAATCCCCAAATTTTTATGTGTTGTCTCATTGTTGTCATTTTTTATTTCAAAAAATTAAAAGTTTGTATAGTATTTTTTTTTTGCTTTTTGGAGGGCAATTGGGGTTGAGTGACTTGCCCAAGGCCACACAGTTAGTAAGTGTTAAGTGTCTCAGGCCAGATTTGAACTCAGGTCCTCCTGACTCCAGGGCCATTGCTCTACTCACTGTGCCACCTAGCCTCCCCTATAGTATGTTCTTTAACCTACCCATTCCTTAGGATTAAACTACTTAGTGTCCAATTAATTTTTCATCTTTGTTTCAAAGGACCTTTGCGAAATAACTTTTTTGCATTATGGTCCATAAAAATAAATCTAATATTTATGTTTTCCTGCATTTCTTTGTGGAGTTTTTATACCCAAACAACTGATTAATATCTGTGAAGGTACCATACACAGATGAGAAATATATATGCTCCTTTATATTCCCATTCAATACTCACCAGAGGTCTTTTAAATCTATTTTTTCTGAAATTCTATTTCTTTGATTTTTTTGTTTTGTTTGTTCTTTATTAAATTTATCTAAATCTGAGAGGGGCAAACTAAGATTTATTCACTATTATAGTTTTACTGTTTATTTCTCCCTGTAATTCATTTAACTATTTCTTTAAGAATTTGAATCCTATGCCTTTTGGTGCATATATTTGAGCATTGATATTAATTCATTGTCTGTGGTACTTCTTCAGCAAAATATAGCTTCTCTATTTATCTCTTTTAATTAGTCTATCTTTGTTGTTGTTTTGTCAGAGATAATAATTTCTATCCCTACCTTTGTCTTTTCAGAAGAAACATATTAGATTTTATTCCAACCTTTTATTCCAGCCTTGTGTATGTCTTTTCAAGTGTGTTCCTTGTAAATAACAAGTTAGTGGATTATCCTTCCTAATCAATTCTGCTATCCTCTTCTATTTTGTTGGCAAACTCTTCCCCTTCATGTCCACAATTATAATTTTTAATTGTATCTTTCCTTCCTTCCTCTTCTCATACTTTTTCTCATCCTTGTTTCCATACCCCTTTTTAGGAGTTTATTTTACTTAAAATGAATCCCTCCTTTAATCTATCCTCCTCATTCTTCTGCTTTCCATTCTCCCCTTTCTATTCTATTTCCCTGCTGATTTATATTTCTGTATAAGACAGTCAGTTGTTGTCCTTTGACAGTCAGTTGTTGTAATTTGAGGATGAAAATGACGCCACTATGTTAAAGTTAAATTTCAGTGTTTCCCACTGTGACTGATCAGATCAATAAAGCTCAGAAAACTTTACCACAGTTTGGGCACAAGTAGTCCATGTGAACATTTGGGATGGAATATCCAAATTTTCACACCCTGTGTTCCCTTTGATTTGCTTCAATTATGCTTTGCTCATAGAGCACAGCACCTTTTCTAATGTGGGCATGCATATTGAGTAGTACTGTGCCAGTGTCTCCCATGTCACACAATCAATTCTAAACTTCATGGAGGGAGAGTTGGTGCATGATTTTTTGTTTGCAGACGTTTGTGTACTCAATGCAGTCTTTGAGGCTGGGATACAACAAAGTATGGATCAATCTGACACATGCTAATTCTGGCCTAACAGTTAACACCAAGAAAACAGAGGTTTTCCACTAGCCAGTACCACACCATCCATATGTAGAACCATCCATTACAACAAATGGAAAAGCTTGGAGTACTGCGGATAAATTCACTTCCTCGACAGTATACTTCCCAGGGATGCACACATAGATTATGAGATTAATGCATACATTACCAAAGCTTGTTCAGTGTTTAGGAGGCCCAAAAAGAATATGTGGGAGAGAAGAGATACTAGACTGCCAAACAATCTAAAGGTCTACAGAGCCATTGTGCTGACCTCATTGTTGTATGCCTGTGAAATGTGGGCAGTCTACAGCAACATGCCAGAAAATTGAATCATGTCCATTTGAATATTCTTAAGAAGATTATGAAAATCAACTGACAAGTACCAGACACTGAGGTCCTTCCTTAAACTTGAACCACCAAGCATTCAAACTCTACTGCAGAGAACATAACTCCAAAGTTTGAATGGCAAATATACATTTGCCTAAAAAACTATTTTACAGAGAATTCACACAAGGCAGCTATTCATGTGGTGGTCAGAAGTGATTCAAGGACATTCTCAAGGTCTCTATGAAGAACTTTGGTATTGATTGTGGGAAATGGGAGACGTTGGCACAGGATTGTTCAGCATGGCATGCCCACATTAAAGAAAGCTGTGTACTCTTTGAGAAAAACAGAATTGCAGTAGCTTGAAAAAATTTTGAGATGTCATTTAAAGATCTCTCTCCCAAATGTCCATATGGACTCTTTGTGACTGACCTGTGGTAGAACCTTCTGAGCTCTTGTTGGTATAATCAGGAACAATTATATGTTGACCCAACATCATGGTGCCATTTTGGTCTTCTTCAAGCACAAAGGACATACAACAGCAATAATAGCAATGGAACTATGGATTAATTCAACCATTGTGGAAAGTAATTTGGAACTGAAGTGCCCACCAGAAATTATACACTAGAACCCCCTTTAAACCTGCTAGAAGAGACCCCTACTGGGTTCCTTGGAAACCACCTAATAGGCTCCAATAGTAAAGAAATGTTTCACCTGTGTTGCTAAAACATGCCACAGATTCCCACAGATTCAGGTCTGTTTATGTTTGTATCCAAGGCTTTGCTAAGGGAATATGGCTTTGCTTCGCTTCAATAGGAACAATACTAAGAATGTTTTGCTTGAACAGAAATAATACTGGGAATGCTTTGTCTTAATAAGAATAATACTGAGAAAGCTTCACCTCAATGGAAACAATGCTAACCCCTTAGAAACATATTCTGTTGCCAGCAATCACATTGTCTATAAAATTATGTCTAACAGAAAGCTCGAGGCTGTCTTTCGGTCTGAGAGGCAGTCCCGGCCGGTTAATAAACATTCCTATCAAATTATAATTGGCCTAGCTGTCCTGTTATGTCTCAGTGTCCATTACAGAACTATGCTCAAGATGTCACTAAATTGATCATGCTCTTTGTCCCAGCAATACCACTACTATGCATATACCCCTAAAGAGATCAGAGGAAGAGGAAAAGGACCCATATGTACAAACATATTTGTAGTGATTCTTTTCATATTAGCAAAATACTGGAAATAGAAGGAGTGATCACCTATTGGGGAAAGACTATCCAAGTTATGATATATTAATAGAATAGAATATTATTATGCCAAAAGAAATAGTGAAGTAGATAGTTCCAGAGCAAACATGGAAGAACTAAACAAACTGAAAGAGTAAAGAGAGTAGAACCAGGAGTACAGTTTATACAATGACAAAATTGCTTTTAAAAAACCTTTGGAAAACTTTAGAACTCTGAATGGCAAACCACAAGTTCAAATTCTAGAACTACAATCAAGCAAAGATAAAGTATACTTCACACATCCTGACCTACAGATGATAGATTCAAAATGTAGAATAAGATATAACTGTTTGGACAAAATCCATGAGAAAATTTACTTCAGTTGACTATATATATATACTTGTTCTGGGCCTGGAGACAAGAAGATTCATCTTATTTGTTCAAATCCAGCCTCAGATACTTACTAGCTGTGTGACTCTGGGCAACACAACTGTTTGCCTCAGTTTCTTCATCTGTAAAGTGAATGGAGAAGGAAGGGCAAACCATTCCAGTATCTTTGCCAAGAAAACTCCAAATAGGGGTCACAAAGTGTCAGACATGACTGAAAATAACTAAACAATAAAATTTGTTATAAGAATGTCCTTTAGTTGTTGTTCAGTAAAAGAATAGGCGAGAGAAAATCCCATCTAACACAGAAAAAGGAATAGTTAAACCAAGGGCATATCTGTCACCATCAGGTAAGGAGTCAAGAGACAGGGGAAGATTTAAGATTACACAGAGGGACATGATGAACAAGCTATTAGAGGAGATAGGAGAGGAGAGTATTGAATATACAAGTAGAGAGATTTGCCTTAGTGATGTAATAGTATTTGATGCATGCCCAGATCACCTAATGTGGAGGCAAGTATATGGGGGTGCCAGGGACATGCTCTGGAAAAAGACATTCTGTGTTCCCCTACCATGAGAGCAAGAGAAGCCTTTTCCATTGACTATATAATCAGAATATATTATGCCTTCAAAACTATGAGACTGGGAAAGTTATGCTCTTTTTTCAGCTTTGTTTAGAGGGTTGAAGGTCCTATTCACCCACAGCTAAAGTGCCTACTCAGTGAGCTGGGTTAGGCAAAGGGCTACCTTCTCCCTCTCCCTTTTAGGTACTGTGGCAGAAGGAATAACACGTGGGATTGTGTTCTATTTCATTTGTCCTTTTTAGCTCTAGGCACAAGCAAATAAGTCCCTGGACCTCTCCCAGGGGGAGGAGAGGAAGGGGGAGAAAATTTGAAACTTAAGAGATTGTGGAACTGTATGTTGTAAACTAAAAGTAAATAAAATACATCAATTATTTTAAAAATTTCAGTTCCAAATTCTCTAGAAAGATATTTGTATACTCAGTGGAAATTAGGAAATTCAGACAGTAATGAATTTTGTTTTGGACATGTTGAGTTTGAGATGGCTTTGGCACATCTGTGTGTGTGTGTGTGTGTGTGTGTGTGTGTGGGTGAGAGAGAGAGAGAGAGAGAGAGAGAGAGAGAGAGAGAGAGAGAGAGAGAGAGAGAGAGAGAGAGAGAGAGAGAGAGAGAGAGAGAGAGAGAGACAGAGAGAGAGAGAGAGAGAGAGAGAGAGAGAGAGAGAGAAGGAGAGAGAGAGAGAGAAGGAGAGAGAGAGAAAGGTGAGAATTATATGTACAGATATATAGAACTGTGATAACTATATATAGAGAATGTCCTCCCTGAGATAGTAATTTGATACAAGTGATACATGTGCAATCATGCAAAGCATGATTTCTATGTTAGTCATGTTGTGAAAGAAGACATAGAGCAAACACATAATGCACACACATGCATGGATGCACAAGCTCACACACATATGCACATACACCACACACAGAGAGACACACAGTGAACAATAGTATGCTTTGATCCATGTTTGATCCATTCTTTGTTCAGACTCTATCAAGTTATTTCTCTGGAGGTGGATAGAATTTTTTGTCATGAGTCCTTTGGAACTGTCTTGGAACATGGTATTTCTGAGAATAGCTAAATCACTCAGAGCTCATCATTCTACAATATAGCTGTTACTGTGTACAATGTTGTCCTGGTTTTGCTCACTTCACTCTGCATCCATTCATATAAGTCTTCCTAGGTTTTTCTGAAATCATCCTGCTCATCATTTCTTATAGCACAGTAATATTCCATTACAATCAAATACCATCCCCAACCAATGGATGTGCATAATTTTTTTAGAGCCTAATAATATTCCCTTATATTCATGTACCACAATTTGTTTAGATGTTCCCCCAACTGATGGGTATCTGTTTCTTTTCTTTGCTAGCATAAAAAGTGCTTCTATAAATATTTTCGTGTAAATAGGGACTTTCTTCTTATTCATGGCTTCCTTGGGGCATAAACCCAGTAGTGGAGTTTCTGGTTCAAAGGGTATGGACATTTCAGTCACTTTATTTGCATTATTTCAGATTCTTTTATCAAATGTTTACCAAATGTTTATCCCATTTCATAGCTCCACCAACAATGTGTTAATTTAGCTGTTGCAATTTTTTGTCACCTTTGCCAATTTCCAGAGTGTGAAATAAAACTTGGGCTGTTTTGATTCGTTTTTTCTTATTATTAGTGATTTGGAGAATTCTTTAATGTGTTTGTGAATACTCAAATTCCAATAATTCAAATTCATTGATTAACTTATCTATCGGAGAATGACTATAATCTTATAGATTTGTTATTTTTTATATCCTGGATACCAACTTTTTTTGATACAAATATTTTTCCCATTTGATCACTTCCCTTCTTATCCTAGATACATTAATTTTGTGTGTACAAGTTTTTCATTTTCATGTAATCAAAGTTATATATTTTATCTCTTGTAATTGCCTCTATCTCTTGTATGGTCAAGAATATGTCTACCTTGATTAAAAACTTTAGTAAAGTTTCAGGATACAAAATAAACCCACACAAATCATGGGCATTTCTATATATTACTAACAGAGTCCAACAGTAGGAGATAGAAAGAGAAATTCCATTTAAAGTAACTATACACAATATAAAATATTTGGGAGTCTACCTACCAAGACAGACCTAGGAACTATACGAACACAATTATAAAACACTTCTCACACAAATAAAGTCAGATCTAAATAATTGGAAAAATATCAGTTGCTCATGGGTAGGCCAAGCCAATATAATAAAAATGACACTTCTACCTATGTTAATTTACTTATTCGGTGCCATACCAAACTACAAACAATTATTTTATAGAGCTAGAAAAAAATAACAAAATTCATCTGGAAGAACAAAAGGTCCAGAATATCAAGGGAATTAATAGAAAGAAATGCAAGGGAAGGTGGCCTAGGTATATGAGATCTAAAGAAGCAATCATCAAAACTACTTGGTATGGGCTAAGAAATAGAGTGGTGGATCAGTGGAATAGGTTAGATACTCAAGACACAGTAGTAGAAGGATAACTGTACAGTTAAAGTTTAACAACTGATTTGAGGCTCCTCCTGAAGAGGAAGCAGCTGTTTGATCTCCCAAGAATGCTTTAAGGTGAGTCAGGGAAGTTTTCAGTTAAGAGATGATCCTTCAAGAGGCAGAGGAAGAAGAGAAGAATATTAGTAATTAGCGATTCCCTGCTTAGGGGTAATAGTTTGCCAACAACAATAGACAGCAGCATTAACTTCCTGGGGCATGTATCCACAATATATCAGAGAATGTTCCAAGACAACTACCCACTTCTGATGATAATGGGTAGAAATGTATTTCCAGAAAGTACCAGTAATAGTGGAGTTTTGAGTAAAGAATTAAAGATCATAAATATACATGGTTGTGTTTTCCTAACTTTTGCCCATTGGAGGTAAAGGATGAAAAAAAGAAAAAATTAATTTGGTAAATGAACAACTGGCTTAAAAATATGGTGTCCACTAGTAGGATTTGGATCTGGACCATAGCTTATATTAGAGGGTTGAGAGATTCCTGGCCATGAATGTAGTACATCTAACAAAGGTTATTAAGAAAGTACTCACAGGTGTCTTTCAAATTTAATCAAAAGGGCTTTAGACTAATATGAATGGGGTGAGGGAGGGAGACAACTGTTTATAAACATACCATAAGTTAGACATTAAAGAAATTAATCACAAACAAACATGCCTATAAAAAGTTAGGAAGTTATAAAGTTCAGCATGAGTTGAAGTTGGCCAGGGAAGTTAAGGAGAGAAAAAAGATTTTTAAAGAAGATAACTTAGGAGAAAAAAGTAGTCTAAAGAAGGGATAGGAGATGGGGCAGAGTCAAGGTGGTGGATAGAAACAGTACTTCCTCAGGGCTCCTGCTCCCACCTCCTCAAATTCATGTAAAAAAAAAAAACTCTAAACAAACTTTGGAGCTACAGAATCCACAAAATGACAAAGAGAAACTAACCTACCACTGAAGATAGTCCAGCATCCTGGCAGGAAGGGGCCAGTGCAGTGCTCTGGGAGCCGAGCCCAGCCCCCCAGGGGCTGGAGGTTTTAGCCTCAGGGCAGCCACAACCAGCCGCTGGCTGGAAGGACTTCAGATCACCAGCTGCTGTAGTGGTTTACAGAATTATCAACCCATAGATGCTAAGGACAAAGTGAGAGGTCAGTGCACTGTGGACTTTGGGACCTGTGAGTTCTGGAATGCAGTCTGGCCTTTGTCCCCTGGAGGGAGAAGCTGCTGAGGCACCACGGCCATGCAGCCACCACCATGTGGCTGCTTCAGCTCCTGGTCTACAGATTTTAGGGGACCAAGCGACCAGTCTGAGGGGTAATTGCTCTTGCTTTAACCTGCATGGATCTGGATCACTGTCTGGGGTGGAGGCCCTGGGATGCATGACCAGTGTGCCAGCGTGTGGAGGCTTCAGAGAAGGCAGTCAACTAATAGCTCCAGCAGCTGAGAAAACCCCAGCGATTTGGGACAAAGCTCCCCACTTTGGTAGCAGAATTGTACTGTGGCAAAAAGCTCAAAAGTCAAGTAATTGAGTGGCAACATGAACAAGCAAAGGAAGCAAGGCAAGCACAGCAATCCAACTTCGGATTCTTTTTTGGGGGACAAAAAGGATCGGAGCATGGAATAGGAGGAAGACAACAAAGTCAGAACTCCTGCACCAAAAGGTTCCAACAAAAGAATAAATTGCTTACAAGCAATAGAGGAGCTTAAGAAGGATTTGGAAACCAAATAAGAATAGTGGATGAAAAGTTGGGAAGAGAAATGAGAATGATGCAAGAAAATTATGAAATGATAATCAACAACCTGACTGAAGAAAATAACACCTTAAAAAAAGAGACTAACTCAAATGGCAAAAGAGGTTCGAAAAGCCAATGAGGAGAAGAATGCCTTAAAAAACCAAATTTGCCAGATGGAAAAAGAATCTCAAAAGCTCACTGAAGAGAATCATTCCTTCAGAATTAGATTGGAGCAAATGGAAACTAATGAGAAATCAAGATACTATTAAGCATATCCAAACAAATGAAAAAATAGAAGGCAATGTGGAAAAACCACTGACCTGGAAAATAGATCCAAGAGAGATAATTTAAAAATTATCGGACTACCTGAAAGCCATGATAAAAAAAAAACAAACCTAGAAATCATCCTTTAAGAAATTCTCAAGGAAAATTGCCCTGATGTTTTAGAACCAGAGGGCAAAATAGAGGCTGAAAGAACCCATCAATCACCTCCTGAAAAAGGTCCCAAAAAGAAAACTCCTAGGAATACCATAGCCAGGTTCTGGAATTCCCAGATCAAGGAGAAAATATTACAAGCAGCTAGGAAGAAATAATTTGAATACTGTGAAAACACAATCAGGATAACACAGGATCTGGCAGCTTCTACACTGAGGGATTGAAGAGCCTGGAATATGATATTCCAGAGGTCAGAGCAGCTGGGATTAAAACCAAGAATCACCTACCCAGCAAAACTGAGTATCATGTTTCAGGGGGAAAATATGGTCATTCAATGGAATAGAGGACTTTCAAGCATTCTTGCTGAAAAAATCAGAGTTGAATAGAAAATTTGACTTTCAGATACAAGAAGCAAAAGAAGCATGAGAAGGTAAACAGGGAAAAGAAATCATAAGGAACTTATCAAAGTTGAACTACTTACATTCCTACATGGAAAAACGATAATTGTAACTTATGAAACTTTTCTCAGTATGAGAATAGTTGAAGGGAATAGAAATGTGTATATATAAATATATGTATACATACGTATGTATGTCTATATAGGAGAGTATATGGTTGTATGAATACATATGTGAGTGTGTGTATATATGTGTACAGGTATACATAGATAGAGGGCACATGGCCAGTTTAATGGGAAGGGATGATACTTAAAAGGTGAAATCAAGAGGTGAGAGAGGAATATAATGAGAAGAGATGGGGAGAGATAGAATGGGGTAAATTATCTCATATAGAAGAGGCAAGGGAAAACAGTTACAATGGAGGGGAAGAACAGGAAGGTAAAAGGGAATGAGTCAACCTTATTCTCATTGAATTGGGCTTAGGGAGAGAATGATATACACACTAAATAGGGTATCTCACCCTACAGGAGAGTAGGGGGGAAGAGGATGAGAGGGGGAATGATGGAAGGGAGGGCAGGCTGAGGGGGAGGGAAGTTGGAAGCACCCACTTTTGAAAAGGGACAGGATAAAAGTAGAGAATAGAACTAGTGGGAGGTGGGATAGGATGGAGGGAAATATAGTCAGCCTTTCACAATATATCACTATGGAAATGTTTTGTACAACATGTACAACCTATATTGAACTGCTTATCTTCCTAGTAAGGGTAGGTGATGAGGGAGGTAGGGAAAGAATATGGAATTCAAAGGTTTAAAATCAAATGTTTAAAATATATGTATATTATTTTAAAAAAGTAGGGATAGGAGTTTTGCTTGGTATCTTCATGCCTATTAACCATGGGTGCCCCACAAAGTTCTATCCTAGACCCTCTTCTCTCCTCCCTTTACCCTATTTCACTTGGTGATCTCATCAGCTCCTATGGATTCAACTATAATTTCTATGTTGATTCTCATATCTATTTATCCAGCCCTCATCTCTTTCTTGAACTATTGTAACATATAGTCAGTTGTTTTGGACATCTCAAACTGAATGTCCTATAGAAGTCTTAAGCTCAATTTGTCCACAATTGAATTCGATCTTTTCTTCCAAACTCTGCCCGGTTCCTAATTTTCATATTCTTGTGGAGGGTACTACCATCCTCCAACTCACCCAAACTTGCAAGCTAGGTGTTATTCTTGACTCCTTACTTTCACACTTGCCTCCCAAATGCTGGGGTTTTCTCAGCTGCCAGAGGTATTAGATGGGTGCCCTCTCTGAGGTCTCCACATGCTCTGGCAAGTTGGACACACACCCCAGGACCTCCACCCTGGACTGCAATCCAGATCCAAGCAGGTGAAAGCAAGAGCGATTACCCCTCAGACTGGTGCTTGGTCCCCCTACACTCTGCAGGCCAGGAGCTGAAGCTGCCACGTGGTGCTGCCTGGAGGTGCTGGTGTCTCAGCAGCTTCTCGCCCCAGAGGCAAAAGCCATGCACTCCCACTTAGTGGTCCCAAAGTCCAGACTGCACTGACCTCTCACTTTGTCCTTCACATCTATGTGTTGATAAATCTGGAAAGGGCCACAGATGCTGCTGATCTGGAGTCTCTCTGACCAGTGGCCAGTCAGGCCTGCCCTGGGGCTAAAGCCTTGGCGTGGGGCTGGGCTTGGCTCCCAGAGCACTGCACTGGACAATTCCTGCCGGCCTGTTGGGCTGTCCTCAGCGGGAGGTTAGCTTCTCTGTATCATTTTTTGGGTTCTGCAGCTCCAAAGTTTGTTTAGAGTCCCCTTTTTACGTGGATTGGGGAAGGTGCAAGCCGGAGCCACGGGGAGCTCCTTCTTCTACCCAAAGTGTATTTCTTAATGTGTTCAATGACAATATGGCAGGCAGTCTCTTGTAGAGAACTATAGGCATCTGTGCTTAGTGCTGTGATTTTTAACATTTTTATCAATGATTTGGATAAAAGCATAGATGATACATTCATCAATTTTTCAGGTGACACAAAGCTTGAAGTAGCTTGAATAGCTAATAAATTAAAGGAACTTGAAAGAAGACTTGTTAGATCTGTAGACAGGGGAAGAGTTCATGATCAAATGAAATATAGAGGTCCACAAAGGATAAAATGGACAATTTCAATTACATCAATTTTTTGCAAACAAAATCAATGCAGTTAAATTTAGAAAAGAAGCAAGTAAATGGAAAAAAACCCCTTTTCAGCAAGTTTGTTTTATAAAAGGTGTCATTTCTAAGACATACAGGGAACTGATTTAAATTTATAAGAATAAGGGCTATTCCCAAGTTGACAAATGGTGAAAAAAGACATGAATAAGCAGTTTTCGTAGGAAGAAATCCAACCTATCAATAGCCATATGAAACATTGCTCCAAATAACTAATAATTAAAGAAATGAAAATTAAAACAACTCTGAAGTTCCACTTCAAATCCATCAGGTTGATAAAGAGGACAATAAGGGAAAATGAGAAATGTTTGAAAGGTTGTGGGAAAGTAGGCAAAATTATGCACTATTGGTGTAGCTGTGAAACGACTTAGCCATTCCAGAAAGCATTTTGAAATTGAGCTCTCCAAACTGTTAAATTGTGCAGAGTTTGGTTTTTTTTTTTTTTGCTTTTTGGAGGGGGGAAGGCAGAGCAATTGGGCTTAAGTGTCTTGCCCAAGGTCACATGGCTAGTAAATGTTGTGTCTGAGGCCAGATTTGAACTCAGGTCCTCCTGACTCCAGGGCCAGTGCTCTATTCACTGTACCACCTAGCCACCCCATGCAGATATTTTTGACTCAGTGATACCATTCTTTGGTTTATATCTTGAAAGTTCAAAGAGGAAAAGGACCCCTATGTACAAAAATATTTATAGCAGCTAATTTTGTGATGGCAAAGAATTAAAAACTGAGGGGGTCCCCATCAATTGGGGAATGGCTGGACACCTTATGGCATGTAAAAATGATGGTATATTGTTGTATTATAAAAAATGAAAGAGGGATGACCTTAGAGAAACCTGGGAAGACTTATATGAACTGATTCTATGTGATATGAGCAGAATCAGGAGAACAATTTACATAATAGCAATATTTTATAGAGAGCCTTGAAATACTTAGAAACTTGGGTCAGTTCAATGACCAAACACAATTGCAGAAGATTCATGATGAAACATGCTATCCTAACAGAGAGGTCAATGATAGTCTCAGAGAACAGAATGAGATCTTTTTGGACATGGCTAAAATGGGAATTTGTTTTGCTTGACTACATGTGTTTACAATGAGGGTTTTATTTTTCTTGCTTTCTCTTTATGTGGGTTGTTGTTATTTGTCCTTCATTCTCAAAGAGGACCATGGCATCAGGATGGTGTCAGGGGGGAGAGGAAGGGAGGGGAGGGGATAGAGTTGCATTGTCTAACTGGAACTGGTCAGCTAGGGCCCCTGTATCACTCACAGGTTATTGCTTATCTTTCACTCCCTAAAAGGACCATGGTATCAGGAAGGTGATGCCATAACCTACAAGTGAACTATATTTAAGTGAGAGAGGGCTGTGCAAAGTCACTAGTGTCATCTTCTTCTCCAGAGCCATCCAGGTCCAGACACAAATCAGGATGACTGGAAATGGCCCCCTGTGTGCATATAGAATTGGGAAGGAAAGAAGGTGGCTTTTCATTTGAGAGGGAGGGAGGAGAAAGAGACGAGAGATGAGAGAGAGAGAGAGAGAGAGAGAGAGAGAGAGATAAATGAACCAGCTTTGGCAACAGAAGTCCTGTATTCAAATTCTGACTTTTCCATTTATTACAGGTGTGATTTTGGTTGATTACATTTTGTTGATTAAATGATTACAGTCATTTATGCTCTCTAAATCCAAGTTTCTTTATTTTCAAAATAAAGGAATTGGTCTAGATGATTTAGGAAATTTTTTCTAGCTCTAAAATTTAAGTTCTTACATATATATGGAAGGAATCAGCACTTTATTATCTGTACAAAAAAGGTAAAAGAGTGGGGGCACAGATAATTCCCAAATGGGAAGTCTGGGGATTTGCATGTGACTCTTGGCTGCAAGGTCCCTACCCTCCTAGTCGTGTTTGATTGATACAGATGCTACCCTGAATCCACATTCCTGGATGTGGGTAGCAGATCAGAGGAATGCTTGGTGGTCCTGGGGAAATGGAACCTGGGAATAAGAATTGCAATGGACAATGGACAGAAGGACACTCGGGTGGTGTATCCCTCTCTTGCTCATCAGGAGAAGCCTGGAGGGTAAACAGTGAGCCTGAGGAAATACTTCTGAAAGAAGAGGGGAAGAAAGGAGTCTAGAAGGCAGACACAGACACAGTCAGCCAATGGGTTGTTTTATTCAGCAGGAATCCTTGAGCAGTCAGGGGAACTGGTCCAGAAAGTGGGAGAGAAGCAGAGCAAGGTTTCCTCACCTTCCCCATTTTCTTCTTTCCCTGCTCCCTCTCCCTTGGACCATCTGGCCCCCATAGAACAGTTTTTCTAGCCTCTCACAAGGCAAGGCTCCAGACAAGGAGAGGGCACCTCAAGTTCCTTCTTGTTTTGCCTTGCTGGTGGAGGTAGAGCTTGAGCTCTCAGCACTTGGGCTTACTCCCCAAACACAGGAGGTTGGGGAAGCTTTCATATTTGAGACTGTAGGTCCTTAGATTTCTCAACATGCAGTAGGCAACGGTTGTGTCACAAGAGCAGATCTGATGTTGGCACTTGCTTCCAGATCCTGGAAAGGGAAACAAATCACCAGAACTGGAGGACATACAGTTAATTTTCCCTTCTGTTGAGCCCTCCTGCCTGTAGAGACTAAGTCCTTTCCTTGGTGCTTTGTGGAAGATTGAAAAGAAGCAGGTGTCCTTGTCCCTCCATCTCAAGAGGGTGAGACACAGCTCTTGACCTTGTGAAGCTCAGGGACAGAGCCTGAGTCCATGGTTCTGCCCCTCCGGGGTGCTCAGTCAGTGAAGACACTCTCTCACCACAAGTGATGATATCATTATGGTAGCTGTAATCATATATCTCCTTTTGGGGGCATCAGATATTCTTCAGCCTTGAGTAACAGCAGTCATGGTTTGCACAGCACCTATAGCAAGGACCCTTGCTGAGAGTTGCTCTCTCCCAGGGGGAGCAGTAAGTCAGCAGACATTGTCTTCAGTGCCTTCTCCCAGCTCCCATGTAGGATTATTCAAGAAACAGTAGATTTGAAAGAAGGCAATGGAGAGAATAGGTCTGGATGTCAGTGCACCTGGATCCATAGGATCTTAGGGTTTAAAACTGGCATGGACCTTAGAAGAGAAGAACAACTCTCTAGTTTCACAAACATGAAACAAAGGGTTAAAGGGATTCACTAAAGGACCTGAACTTGGCAGTGTCACTGACCTCTTATATGATCTTATGTAGCGGAGGTAGACAAATCTACCCATAACTCAGGGAATATTCCTCAGGTAATGCGAGGAATCATTAGTTATGGGCCCCTTACTAAGTAGGGGAAGGTGAGAAAGGAAAGGGAGTTGATTTATATTTTCCTCTGGAAATTCTGGACAGGAACCTTAGAAAATTAATTCTCTCGAGGAGGATTGATTCGAATTCCTCTTTTTTTTTAGTTCAGATCTGGCCCAAAAGTCTTGCTCTAAACAAATCCCAGCCTCATATGAGTTAATGCCTGTGAAGTACGTGAGTACTTTAAAAGCATCTATTTAAACATCTATCTACCATCATCATTTTCATTCTCAGTATTCCATTGGGGGTATCTCAAGGGCTTACACAATAGCAGGTACTGTGGATCCTCATTGGTGGTCAATCAGTCAGTCAATAAGTATTTAGTAAGTATTTACTATGTGCTATTCAGGGCAACTAAGGGGTTTAGTGGGTAGAACATTGGACTTGGAGTCAGGAAGCCCTGAGTACAAATCCCAATTTAGATACTTACTAGCTGGTGCAAGTCACTTAACCTTTTTTGCCTCAACCCTCTGGAAAAAGAAATGGCAAACCAGTTCAGTCTCTGCCAAGAAAACCACATGATCAGTATTGGCATGCTATGGTACACGGGGTCAAGAAGAGATAGACATGACATATTCTCTTTCCCATACTAGGTATTGGAGATAAAAAAAATCAAACAAAACAGCTCCTGCCCAAAAAGAGCTGACCCTCTATAAAATGATGATGGTGATTGCCAGTCTTAGAATTGGAAGGGACCTTGAAGGTCATCTAATCCAGTAGACCCAAGGATCTCCCTTTATAACAACCCTGACCCAGCTTTGACTGGTTTCTCAGGCAACCTATTCCACCTTGTGATGACTCATTATTTGGAAGTTTTTCCTTATGTTGTGCCTAAAATTTCCTCTTTGCTTCTTCCACCCATTGCCCTAGCTTTTCCCTTTGCAACCAAGCAGGATAGATTATATTCCTATTCCCATAATGATCCTTCAAAGATTTAAAGAGCTCACACACCAGTTGAGTCTTTCACCCCTTGTTTTCCTTCCCTAGTTAGAGTTTCCTCATTCTTTCTTCTTCCCACCCCAGGGACACTATCCTCCCTTCTCTCAGATCTAAGCTGAAACACAAATGAGTCCTTCCTTCCAGTGCCTGTGTGTCCATTCAGTGGTTACGATGGATATTATGGCTCAGCTGCCAGCCTTCAGCATTGGCATGTGTGAAAATCTGTAGAGCTTTGAGTGTCTTGGGCACTTTTGGGAACAACTCCATATGGACTACTCTAGGCCTGTCTCAAACAAAATGTTACCTGAGTGATTTGGGTGGACCCGGTCATTTACATCTTGAAGCTTTGGTCTCACTATCTTTAAAATGATGTATTTGGTGATTTCTAAGATTCCTCCCAGCTCTAAATCCTGTGCTATCTAGTAGGGATTTGCGATCTGATCTGGCTTTTGTCCCTTTAGCCTTTACTTGTGGAAGCCTTTACTTTTGACAGGCTCCTCTGTTTCTATAATTTCTACTCTCAACATGTCTTTCCTTGGTTCCCCTGCTTCTTACCCTATCCTTAGCCTGGTTCAGAGGTAGAGGCTGATCCTGGGAACTGTTAGACCCACCCTTGTGGAACTAAGAAAGACCAACTCACCTGTCAGTGGCATCCTTGGGGGTCAACCGCCCCCCCCCAAGCCACAGTAGCATCCATAAAAGCCATAATAAACCAGGGCATTCTTCCCTGTTAGCTTCTGAATGATTTCCTGCAGTTGCTTCAGATTCCCCTGTACTTGAGATAGGCCTGCAAGACAGATACAGTCTGTCGTCATCTTCAGCCCCCTCCCTGGGGGTGAGTAGTGACTGACTTTGCCTCTTTCCTTTCCCCTTCCACTGACTTTGCTCTCTTTTTCACATTTCCTATTGGATAAAGGATCTCACCTTCTTTCTCCTTTTTCAAACTTACTACAGAGAGGGAATGAAAGAAAAACTAGGGGGAGCCAGAAGTCCGGGGAGTAGGCAGGGTGGTGGTAGTAAGGGCTCTTTGTACAACCCAAGGGTGTGTCCCCCATAGGGCTTGTGTATGGGGAAAATTCAAAGAATCACCTCTTACCACAGGTCATCAATACATCCAGCAGGAGGAAGGTCTTCATTTTGAAGGTACTGGGGAAAAAAGTACAAACCTCTTCTCCCCGCTGGGAAGGGAGAAAAAGTTCTCAGCTGAGAGCATTAGGACATTTGAAAAGGAAGGAAGCAGAGACCACAGCTCTGAGAAGATGAGGGAAGACAATTGTATCTGCTGGAGAGAGTGAGGTTTTCAAGGTATCCTGGTCTGTTCTCACATGGACACATTTGTAGCCACAGAAACACACAGATATGGAGAACCACTTTCCGTTCCTGAACATTTGTTCAGCATTTACTATATGTGAGGTGACAGTGTAATGGAGAGAGAATTGGTCTCCAAAGGAGGAAGACCAAGATTCAAGGGCCACCTATGACCTCTCCTGGCTGTGTGGCCCTAGACAAGACCCTTAACCTCTTGGCACTCTAGGAAACTATTTAGGACCATAAATGTCAGGGCACAAGCTAAGCTTCATTGATAGAGGGAGTCTCCTCCCGGGAAAGTTCTTTAACCAATGAAAGTATAGGTCTAGTCCTTATCCTCTGTTGATGTTTAAGTAAATTTGCTAGACATTGGGGATAGAATAAGAGAGAGAAACAGTCCCTGCCCCTGAAGAGCTTAAATTCTACCAGGAGAATAATACATGTATAAAGATAGTATAATACAAGATAATTCGGGCAAGAATTTTGTACTAGGAGCTGAAGGGATCAAGGTTTCAAGGTGGAGGTGATAGTGCCTGAACTGAACCTTGAGGGAAAAGCAAGGACGGGTTCCAGATGTGGAAGAGACAGTTTGTGCAAAGATACACAAGTGGAGAATGAAGTATGGAGGTCAGAGAGCAGCTCATGGTCCAGTGAGACTGGAATATAGAGGAGCATGTGAAGGGGAGCCATGTGAAATAAGTAATGTGAAGCAGGGCTACCTAGAATGTAGAGAGCCTTGAATGCCAGGCTAAATTTGTGTGCAACCAGGGACAAATCAGTTAAATCTCCCAGAGCCTCAATTTCCTTATCAGTAAAAAAGGGAATAACAAAACTTGTCCTACTTGGGGAGAGAGTTGTTGGAAGGAAAGTGTTTTTCAAGTTACAAAGCACTATAGAAATGACCATGACTATTGCTGGATGTACACAGTCGGTGCAATAAGAATGTACACAGTAGGCTGGAATGTACACAGTAGACACAGTAAGAATGTACACAGTAGGCTGGAATGTACACAGTAGGCATAGTAAGAATGTACACAGACTAATATATACAGTAAGAATGCACACAGTAGGTTGGAATGTACACAGTAGGAATACACACAGTAGTCTGGAATGTTCAGTTAGGCACAGTAAAAATGCACACAGTAGGCTAAATATAAGCTTTGATGAGCTATCTACATGTGAGCTTTTAATATTATGATAGATTTAATCAATCAATAAATTGCTTAAGTAATTTCCTGGTAAAAATGCCTACACTGCAGGAGGGTTGAGACCTAGAGAGCCTTAGGCTAGGTCAGTCCTAGAAATAGACTCAGAAGTCTCTAGTGAAATTAGGTGGTAGCTAACGTGCCCACTTCCCATCTAACTCCCCTTTCCACAATCCTGTCTAACACAGACTGTCCACATTGCACAAAAAGGGGCTGGGACCCATGTTTACTGCAGGAGCAGAAGTGGATTCCTCTCCCACCTCCAAAGGGGAAAGCAGCCACCTTGGATGGATTTAGAGGTGAGATGCTTGGTACTGATAACCAGTTGGGTTAGAGTCAAGGCCATCACGTTCCAAGGATGAAAGTAGACGCCCTCACATTCCAACTCAGAACACTCTCTGCTGCCTGAGAGGCTAGATCACAAGATGCCAAAGGGCTCTGTACTCATTTGTCAGACCGACCAATCACTTGCTCAAACACCAGGCCAACACTCCAACTGAGTGCCTACTGTGTACATTCCACAATAGTCACTGACATTTCTATGTGACTTGCAAAACATTTTCCTTCCAAAAACTCTAGGACCCGAGTAGGACAAGTTTTATTATTCCCTTTTTACAGATGAGAAAATTGAGATTCTGAGAGATTTAAGTGACCTGTCCATGATCCCACAGTAAGCTAGGAAATAGCTGAGTCAGGTTTTTTGCCCTGGTCCTCTGACTTTGAGACCCAGACTCTATCCTCTTTTCTGTCTCTCTTTCTCTTCCAAAAAACCATATTCTTCCCCTCCTCCAGACACTCACCTTCTCTAGGAAGAATTAATGAATCTAATTCATCTGGCTTTGTCCCAGTGAACATCCAAGTTAACATCTCCTCTATGTTTATGCAGCTATATAATTTACAGTTGTCTACCGTGTTTCCCCGATAATAAGACACTGTCTTATTAAATTTTTTTGGACAGAAAAACACCAGAGGGCTTATTTTCAGGGGAGGGCTTATTTTAATGAACATTGACAGCAATTTTAATAAACAGGTAAATGTGAACAAAAAAATGTACCTTTATTCAATAATGAATTAAAAAAAGAACAGGATGACGCTCTCACTGCTGCAGCTCTGATTGGATGCAGCTCGGAGCACGGCGTGCGTTTCACGGGGGGGGACGGTGCATATAGAGGGTACCGTAATGTAGCGTGTAGCTCAGTGGATCACCTTCACTACAGTAGCAATCTCAATAGGGCTTATTTTCGGGGGAGGGCTTATTTTAGAGGAATCTTACACAGTAATGGGGAGGGCTTATTTTCGGGATACGTCTTATTATCGGGGAAACACGGTATTTTGGAGGGCACATTTTTTATGTCTTTTTGGGGGAAAAGAGTCTGGAGCTGGGACTTCATTGGTATAGTGCCCATGAGGAAACTCTTTCAACCAAAGCAGACCCTTGTTTTCTCTGCTAACAATCTTAACTGCCTAGGGAAACTGAAAGTTTATGAGTTATGCAGGCACCATATGTCAGACAACCCAGGTTTTTCTGGTTGGAAGGTTTCCAGTTCTCCATCCACTGGACCATGTTGCCTTGCTCAGGCCTTTCAAATGCATGTTCTGTTTCACTTCTTAGAGCCAGAGGCTTAGAAAGGAGACTTTCATCAATCTTGAAGCTCCCTGAGGACAGCAGCCTACATATCACTCTGGGACCTTTTTTCAAGGTAGGGATCAAGTTTCCTCTTGGTTCAATAATGCTCAATAACCTTAACCTCCCCTCTGTGTCTTGCATCTAGTTCAAGGCTTCACTGATTGTGTGTGACTACTTGTCTGATAAGTCATTCCCTTTCTAGTATTTCTAGACCCTCCCAAAAGATCCCTCACACCAATGTAACATATACTTCCTCATATTGTCATCTCACTTCATCCTTCCCCTTTTCTCAGATGAGAAAGCCAAACACCATATTGCTCAGCACCCACCTGAAACTCACCCAGGATAGACAAGCCTTTTCCTTGGTGTTGATACCACTGCTTGGTACTACCTTGCCATGCCCTTATATAGATTGTCTTACTTTACTTGGGGTAAGGAGGTTGTGGGTGGTGGAGATGTAAGGGGAATGTTGTGAGAGAGAACAAGAAAACTAACATTTACATAATGTTAACATTTGTGAGCAGCTAGGTGGTGAAACAGATAGAGCTCTGGGACTGGAGTCAGGAAAAATCATCTTAATGAGTTCAAATATGACCTCAGACACTTACTGGCTGGGTGACCCTGGGCAAGTTACTTTACCCTGTTTGACTCAGTTTCCTCATCTATAAAATAAGATGGAGCAGGAAATAGTAAACCACTCTAGTATCTTTGCCAGGAAAATGGGGTCACACAGAGTCAGACTTGACTCAACAATAAAGTGAACATCTACATTGAAAATATCTTTAATCAGAGCCTTCTTAGAGTTGCCCTCTGAAAAACCATCTGTCCTCTGGACAATGACCAATGCAAATTCCAGGTCATTCCCAAGTCCTGATTAGTCCCAGGCCAGATGAAATTTCCAAACTGTCTCTAGATGAAAGAATTATTCTTCCCCTCCCCTCACTCCCATCAGCCATTCCCAACAGACACATAGGGTGAGGGGTGGGGATATGCAGTTAGAATGAGCTACAGGTGAAAGATGTAGGAGAGCTAATTGGCTCTAAGATTGAAAATTTTAGGGCCACATTCTCTTCCATGGGGGACAGTAGAGCCTGACGTGTTAAAAATTATGTTCCCACATTATTTAGCCTGATTGACTAGAATCCTAAGGTCTGGTCTTGGCTTAACATGGATGTAGCTGATATTCATATAGGCTTACAACTTAGTAGATTTTTTATGTTTTCTCATTTGATTTCCCACAAGAGCCCTGTGAGGTACATGGTAGATGTAGGATTTTCTCTGTTTTACAGATGGGAAAATTGAGGTTGAGATCAAATGACTTGTTCTTGATCATGTGGTCAATGAATGTCTGAATTACAACTTAAACCAGCTCCCACTAGCTCCAACCTATTGCTTCCCCCCTGCCCTAAGATAACATGACATCATTTTGTTTCACATGTGGACTTTTCCTGTATTTTCTATTTAGGATGATTGATTAAGAAGGGGACCTTACAGATCCTCTAGGACCACTGAAGGGACTTCATAGGTTGTCTCATCCAACCTACTTCATTTTACAAATCAAGAAGATGAAGCTCAGAGAGAGAAAGTGACTTGCTCAAAGTCACATAGACTAGAGCTTTCAAACTCAAATAGAAGCAGACTCCTGCAGGTAGCATGTTGACTTAGGAAATCACATATTAAGATTAGCTATGTTCTATTATATATTTATTTATTTTGCTAACTATTTTCCAGTCCCATTTTAATCTGGTTCAATTCTATACTTGTGAATATTGGCTTCTTGCCACCAAGAGGTCACACGTTTGACACTTATGATATAGATCACAAGAAGTGAGGAGGAAGGATACAAGTGTTACCTGTAGGTAACATACTAGGGCCATACTTTGGAATAGACTTCCCATCTGGATGAAAAAAAATTAATTTTTCATGTGGTTTTCTTTCAATAAACAGATGCTAAGGGGTGTGGAGTCAAGATGGCGGAATAGAAGCAGGACCTCCTTGAGGCTCCAGCTTCCACCTTCCCCAATCCATGTAAAAAGGGGACTCTAAACAAACTTTGGAGCTGCCAGAACCCACAAAATGATACAGAGAAGCTAACCTCCCGCTGAGGACAGCCCAACAGGCCGTCAGGAATCATCCAGTGCAGTGCTCTGGGAACCAAGCTCAGCCCCACGCCAAGGCTTTAGCCCCAGGGTGGGCCTGACCAGCCTCCAGCAGGAGGGACTCCAGATCAGCAGCATCTGTGGCCCTTTCCAGATTTATCAACACATAGATGTGAAGGACAAAGTGAGAGGTCAGTGCAGTCTGGACTTTGGGACCCAGTAAGTGGGAGTGTGTGGCTTTTGCCCCCAGGGCAAGAAGCCACTGAGACACTCGGCACAGCCAGGCAGCACCACGTGGTAGCTTCAGCTCCTGGCCTGCAGAGTGTCTCTGGGGGACCAAGCACCAGTCTGAGGGGTAATCGCTCTTGCTTTCACCTGCTTGGATCTGGATTGCAGTCCAGGGTGGAGGTCCTGGGGTGTGTGTCCAACTTGCCAGAGCATGTGGAGACCTCAGAGAGGGCACCCATCTAATACCTCTGGCAGCTGAGAAAACCCCAGCGTTTGGGATGAAAGCTCCCCTGTCTGGTGGCAGAGTCCTACTGTGGCAAAAAGCCCAGGGGTCAAGTGACTGAGGGGCGACATGACCAGGCAAAGGAAACAAAGAAGACAGAAGATTCTAACATTAGACTCCTATTTTGGGGACAAAAGGGAGCAAAGCATAGAACAGGAGGAAGACAGTGAAGTCAGAACTCCTGCACCAAAAGCTTCAAAGGAAAATACGAGCTGGTTACAGGCCATAGAGGACCTTAAGAAGCAGATAAGAGAAGTGGAGGAAAAATTGGGAAGAGAAATGAGAACAGTGCAAGAAAATTATGAAATGAGAGTCAACAGCCTGACTGAGGAAAATCACAACTTAAAAAATAGACAACTCAAATGGAAAAAGAGGCTCAAAAAGGCAATGAGGAGAAGAATGCCTTAAAAAGCCAAATTTGCCAGATGGAAAAAAGAATCTCAAAAGCTCAATGAGGAGAATCATTGCTTCAGAATTAGATTGCAGCAAATGGAAGCTAATGACTTTATGAGAAATCAAGATGCTGTTAAACAGATCCAAACAAATGAAAGAATAGAAGGCAATGTGAAATATCTCATGGGAAAAACCACTGACCTGGAAAATAGATCCAGGAGAGATAATTTAAAAATTATTGGACTACCTGAAAGCCCTGACCAAACTAAGAACCTAGAAATCATCCTCCAGATAGTTCTCAAAGAAAACTGCCCTGATGTTTTAGAACCAGAGGGCAAAATAGAGGTTGAAAGAATCCACCGATCACCTCCTGAAAAAGATCCCAAAAAGAAAACTCCTAGCAATATTATAGCCAGGTTCCAGAATTCCCAGATTAAGGAGAGAATATAACAAGCAGCCAGGAAGAAACAATTTGAATATTGTGGAGACAAAATCAGGATAACCCAGGATCTGGCAGCTACTACACTGAGGGATCGAAGGGCCTGGAATATGATATTCCGGAGGTCAAAGGAGCTGTGATTAAAACCAAGAATCACCTACCCAGAAAAACTGAGTATCATGTTTCAGGGGAAAATATCGTCATTTAGTGGAATAGAGGAATTTCAAGCATTCTTGCTGAGAAAACCAGAGTTGAATAGAAAATTTGACATTCAGATACAAAAAGCAAGAGAAGCATGAAAAGGTAAACAGGGAAAAGAAATCATAAGGAACTTATCGAAGTTGAACTATTAACATTCCCACTATTACAATAATTGTAACTTATGAAACTTTTCTCAGTAGTTGAAAGGAATAGAAATATATATATATATGTATATATATGAGGGTATATGGGCATATGAACACATATGTGAATGTGTGTGTGTGTGTATATATATGTTTACAGGTATACATAGATAGAGGGCACAGGACCAATTTAACAGGAAGGGACAATACTTAAAAGGTGAAATTAAGAGGTGAGAGAGGAATAAAATGAGAGGAGATGGGGAGAGACAGAATGGGGTAAACTCTCATATAGAAGAGGCAAGGGAAAATGGTTACAATGGAGGGGAAGAACAGGAAGGCAAAAGGGAATGGGTCAACCTTATTCCCACTGAATTTGGCTTGAGGGAAAGAAATACACACTAAATAGGGTATCTCACCCTCCAGGAGAGTAGGGGGGAAGGGGATAAGAGGGGGGGATGATGGAAGGGAGAGCAGGCTGGGGGGGGAGGGAAGTTGGAAGCAACCACTTTTCAAAAGGGACGGGATCAAAGTAGAGAATAGAACAAGTGGGAGGTGGGATAGGAGGGAGGGAAATATAATCAGTTTCTTACAATATATCTACAATGTTATTGTTTTGTATTAGCCACACATGTACATGAACTGCTTATCTTCCCAATAAGGGTGGGTGACAAGGGAGGAAGGGAATGAATCTGGAATTTAAAGTTTTAAAATCAAATACTCAAATATATATATACTATTATTAATACGATTTTACATGTAATTGGAAAATAAGATATACAGGCACTGGGGCATGGAGATCCACTGGAAAAGTCGAAAGGGGTATGGGAGAAAATATGGGAGAGATCAGATTGGAGGAGGGGATATCTTGTGGGACTGCTATTTTGGGGCAGTGGGTAGGGGAAAAGCGGGGAGAAAATTTGCAATTCAAAATCTGACGGAAATGAATGATGTAAATCAGAAGTTAATAAAGCATTTGAAAAAATAAATAAATAAGCAGATGCTAAGTGATAGCCTTATCTGAAAATCAATAGGGAAGAAAGCAGAGAAGACACACAAACCCATTGAAGACTGACCTTCTATGAGTTAGAAAAAAGGATAGCCTACAAAACAAGGAAGTCCCTGAAGGGCAATGAAGCAAAGTCTGTGGGTCCTTCCAGACATGAGACAAGGCCACCAGAACATGATATTTCTTTAAAGAGAATATCAGGCACGAGTACCAAGCTTCTCCCGAACACAGTAGTTCTTTCCTGCTAGTAAAAAGACAGCAGACTAAGGTTGCAAAAGCCTGGGTTCTAATTTCATTGCTCCCATATGTGGTGTTCCCTTGGAAAATTGACTTGATTCTCAACCCTTGAATTTCCTCATCTATTAAATAATGACATTGGAGTGGTTTCCAACCTATGAACCAAGAAGCTTGAGGAGGAAGTGGGTGGATGAGTGTTATGATAAGGGATCTTTGAATTCATGAATAATCAAACCTACCTCCAATAGACTAGATAAATAATATGTCTTATACCCATGTGAATTACTAGATGCTGTAGGTGTGAATAAAATACAGAGCATTTAAAAGTATGACTGAATTTATAGCAGCTTTTGGCTGTTTTGTATTTTCTCGAATAGTGAATATCAATAGTATAGTTATGGTTTTGTGGGGACAGGAATTTTTTTTTACCTTAAGAATGAATCCTTGACAAGGGAAAACTGTTACAATGCAGGGGAAGAATAGGAAGGCAAAGGGGAATGAGTCAACCTTACTCTCATTGAATTTGGCTTAGGGAGAGAATGACATATACACTAAATAAGATATCTCACCCTACAGGAGAGTAGGGGGAAAGGGGATGAGAGGGGGGATGATGGAAGGGAGGGCAGGCTAGGGGGGAGGGAAGTTGGAAGCACACACTTTTGAAAAGGGACAGGATCAAAGTAGAGAACAGAACAAGTGGGAGGTGGGATAGGAGGGAGGGAAATATAGTCAGTCTTTCACAATATATTCACTATAGAAAGGTTTTGTATAGCTACACATGTACAACCTATATTGAATTGCTTATCTTCCCAGTAAGGGTGGGTGATGAGGGAGGAAGGGAAAGAATCTGGAATTCAAAGTTTTAAAATCAAATGTTTAGGGGCGGCCAGGTAGCACAGCCAGTAAGAACACCGGCTCCAGTGTTGGGATGACATGGAGATTGAATCCTGGGCTCACACACTTAGCACCCACCCAGAAACACCTGGCCGTGTAACCTTGAGCAAGTTACTTAACCCCAATTGCTTAGGGGCGGCCAGGTGGCTCAGCGAGTAAGAGCACTGGCTCCAGTGTTGGGATAACCTGGGGATCAAATCTGGGCTCAGATACTCAGCACCACACCCAGAAATAACTAGCCATGTAACGTTGAGCAAGTTACTTAACCCCGATTGCTTTAAAAAAAAAAATCAAATGTTTAAAATATGTATATATATCATTATTATTTTACATGCATCTGGGAAATAAGATATGCAGGCACTGGGGAATAGAGATTCACTGTGCCCTACTGGGAAGTCAGAAGAGGTTCGGGGGAAGACATAGGAGAGAGCAGATTGGTGGGGAATATTCAGTGGGATCGCTGTTTTAGGGTGGTGGGTAGGGGGAAAATGGGTAGCAAATTTGTAACTCAAAATCTTGTGGAACTGAATGATGTAAACTAAAAATAAACATAAAATTTTAATTAAAAAAAAAAAAGAATGAATCCTCGAATATGAAAAGGTTGGCCATTTTTGGTCTACGTTATCTCTCCAGGCCCTTCTAGTTGTAACATTTTATGTTCTAGAGTGTTTTTCTGCTCTAATAGCTCATATTTATGTGTTATTTTAAGATAGAAGCATCAAACACTTGTCCTTCCTGAACTACCAGATTAAAATGTATTTGGGAAGTATTTTCAACCATTTAACAAAAAATAAAAATACAGTGGACTTTAAGATAATGTCAGCATGTGGTTTTCTTGCAGGGATCCTTTGTATGGTATAGTAAAACCCAGTTTCCCTTTGAGTTTGGTGCCACTGAAAGGTTTACAGAGTCCCTCACATTGACCCTGTGAGGTGAATAGTATAAATCTCACTCCCCCAACTCTCTAGATGAGGAAATAGATTGGTTGTGATTTGCCCGAAGTCAGGGGGTCTGTAGAGAACCACTCAAACATAGTTTTCCGACTCCCAATTCTAGTCATCTTGCCTTTACTCCTCTCTGCTTCTAACATTCTTGAGGTCTCTCTGAACTCTAAAAGTCTATGGCCTCATCCCTTGTAGCTCCAACGAAAGTCAACTCAAGCAGCAGTTCCTGTTTACAATAGAATTCAACAATCTTTTGAAGTTTTTAAAAATATATCAATCTATTAAGTAGTAAGGCTAAGTAGGATTAACCTGTCTGATCATACAGATGAAGAAACAGACTAAAATCATAAACAAGTCAAACTGATTCCTTGAGTTTCCTTCAGAGACCCCAAAGGCACAGCACTTAGAATCGGGCCCTCCTACCACCTTTAGCACAGATAATGAGTCGCTGGTCTTATTCGCTAGTCACTCAATTCTTAAAGCCAGGTCATTCTCACAGCTAGCACATCATCACCAACAGTCAGACACACAATTCAGCCTCTGGCAAGAGGACGACTGCCAGGGATCACAAAGTACAGTGGGTCCTGTTCTCTACAGAGCAAAGAAGACCAAATTCTTTCATTAGTGGGGAAAGAAATGAAAGGGTTTGATTGTGGAGAAATTCTTTCAAGATGCCCTTTTTATTAGAAAACAAAGGAATATATTTTGAAAAATGAATGAGTTGTAAACAAAATGGAGACAGTGTAGTAGCAGGATGGTAAATAAGGGACTTAAGCTTTATTCCCAGCTAAATTGAAGATTTACTATATTATCTAGGCATATAAAAGAATCATAGCATTTCAGAGTTGGATGGGACTTCAGCAGCCATCTTGTCAAACCCATACCCCAAAATGAATCCCCAACCTGTCATGGTGGATCTGACAAGTGGTGGATCCAGCCTTTGCTTGAAGATTTTCAATGAAGAGCTTCATGGCTCCCTGAAGCAGCTTATTCTGCTTAAGGAAAGAAGTGAGGTTGGACAGCATAGAGTGGCCCCACACCTAAGCTTCAGGATCCAGAGAAACCTTGGCTGTTCATCCCCTCCCTCCCAGTAGGTGGTTGGGAAACCAAAGTACCAGAGGCTGTGTCTATCTTGGCATAGGGGCATTGCTTCCATAAACTCTCACCCTCTCCTGACTTGGGTTAAGACCATTTCTTTCAAGGATAAACCTTCCCTAAAAGCATGAGGAGGAGACAGGTACCTATGCCATCTATTGGAATAGAGGGGACTGACAGCCCTCCATGCTACTACTCCATGAATATTCACAGTAGGAATGAGACCACTGCTGTTCTTGATTCAGATTGACTGTAAACTTCTGTTCCACTGCCTTCCAGCCTCTGAAGAGAGTCCAGAATCCTTTCTTACTTCTTCTTGGGGCATGATCTCACCTGCTGTAAAGGGTAAGAGGGTTAGACTGGTCTCTAGGTTTGTGACTATATACAGATAAGGATAAATGGAGGGAGAGTTCAGGTGGGTGGAAAGGAGTGCTGAACTTCTCTGCCTCCCACAGGTACCATCCTGAATTAGCCATGCATGCCTTGTTAAGGCCATACATGGCAAGTAGCTATTAGGAATAATTATTTTAACATTTTTATTTTTAGTTCTAAATTCTTTCCCTCCCTTTGCCTCCCCTCTTACCTATTGGGAAGGCAAGAAATATGATACACATTATTAAATAGTAAAGCTAAGTAGGATTAACCTGCCCACTCAGACAGATGAAGAAATAGACCAAGATTTCAAAAGTTCAAGAGACATAGTTTCTGGATAATTTATCATTTTATTAATAATGCTAACATTTTAGTAATACAAGGAGAGGTCATTTAACCATCTCTCTTGGGCCAAAGATGGATCATGGTGGTGGGCTCACAGTTTATATGCCCTTGGAAGAGTGGATGTTGCTGAGGATAGTAATGAACTCTGATTGGTTAACAATTAATGAGAGAGAATGAATATTACAATAAGAGATGGGCCCACTCTAATGAGGGACTGAAGGAATGTAGCTCTCTTCACATCATTTACTTCCAAATTACCCCAGCTTCAGGGAAATCTAGACAAAAGATCTATATCCCCCAACCAAGCCTGAGAACATCATGGACTGGGAGTTTCACCTTAGATTAAATTCATTGTAAGGCTGGGTGAGGTAGCAATGACTAGATTGAGAAGAATGTTAATTCTATCTGCCATCATCAGTCCTGTCCTTCAGAGGCTGAGCCTTAAAATGAGGATTATATAAAAAGGGGGAGAACTCTGGATCTCTCCAAATCATTGGTTATTAGTAATCATTTCATTACTTTCTTTTTGTAAAGGTTTCTTTTTTTAGAGTTTATTTTTTCCCAATTACAAGTAAAAACAAACAGGGTACATTCTTTTTTTGTTTTTTTTCCAAAATTTGAGTTCCAAATCCTCTCCCTCCCTCCCCTCCCCCCTTCATTGAGAAGGCAAGCGATTTGACATAGGTTATACATGTGTAGTCATGCAAAACACATTTCCATGTAAATCATTCTGTGAAAGAAAATAGATTGAAAAACAACAACCAAGAAAAGTAAAGTTAAAAAAATGTCTTCCATCTGTAGTCAGTCTCCACCAGTTATTTCTCTGGAGATGGACAGCACCTTTCATCATAAGTCCTTCAGAATTGTATTAGATCATTGTACTGCTGAGAATAGCTGCTATTCATAGTAGATCATATACAATGGTCTATATACAACGGTTACTATATACAGTGGTCTCCTGGTTCTACTCATTTCACTTTCCACCAGTTCATGTAAGTCTTTTTAGGTTTTTCTAAGAGTATCCTGCTCATCATTTCTTATAGCACAATAGTATTCCATCACAAATATATACCACAACTTCATCAGCCATTTCCCAATTGATGGGTATCTCCTTCATTTCCAATTCTCTGTTGCCACAAAAAGAGCTACAATAAACATTTTTGTACAGATGGGTCCTTTTCCTTTTATCTCTTTGGTATACAGACCTAGTAGTGGCATTGCTTGGTCAAAGGGTATATGCAGTTTTATAGCCCTTTGGACACAATTTCAAATTGTTCTCCAGAATGGTTAGACCAGTTCACATCAGGGTACCTAGTTTTCTATATCCCTTCCAGTATCTATCATTTTTCTTTTCTATCATTTTAGTTAATCTGATGGGTGTTAGATAGTACTTAAGAGTTGTTTGAATTTTCATTTATATAATTATTAGTGATTTAGAGCATTTTTCTTCATGTGACTATTGATAGTTTTGATTTATTCTTCTGAAAACTGCCTGTTTGCATCCTTTGACCATTTATCAATTGCAGAATGGCTCCTATTTTTTTATAAATTTGGCCCAGTTCCCTATTTAGCTGCAAAATGAGGCCTTTATCAGAGAACTTTACTATAACGTCCCCTGGTGCCCCTGCAGTTGCTTTCCTTTTAATTTTAGCTGCCATTGATTTAGTTTTGCAAAACCTTTTAAATTTTTTTGCTTGCTCAGCCACAGTTGGACAAACTATACTTTGACCCTAACAAAGTGATGTCATTTTGGTCTACTTCAATCATAAAGGATAATAACCAACCACTACAGAATTTATTTTATGTATTGCTTGCAATATTTTCGCCTTGACCTGGGAGCTCTGGATTTTGACTCTAATATTCCTGGGAGTTTTTATTTTGGGATCTTGCTCAGGAATTGATTGGTAGATTCTTTTAATTTTTGTTTTGCCCTGTAGTTCTAAAATGTCTGGGAAGTTTTCCTTTACAATTTCTTAAAATATAATATTTAGGCTCTTTTTTGATCATGACTTTCAGGTAATCCAATAATTCTTAAATAATCTCTACTTGGTCTATTTTTCAGGTCAGTTTCTTTTTTAATTATATTATTTCACATTTTCTTCTATTTTTTCCATTCTTTTGACTTTGTTTTATTGTTTCTTGGTGTCTCATAGAGTCATTAGCTTTCACTCGACCAATTCTAGTTTTTAAGGATTATTTTCTTCAGTGAGATTTTGTACTTCTTTTCCCATTTGGCTGCTTTTTAAGGAATTATTTCCTTCAGTATTTTTTGTGCCATTTTTACCAAGCCCTTAATTCTCTATTCATAATTTTCTTGCATTGTTCTCATTTCTTTTCACAATTTTCTCTCTACTGCTCTTATTTGATTTAATTTTTTCCCTTTTTTATGACTTGGAGATTATTTAATCACACTTAGTAAATGCTGTATTTTGAATGATGTCATGTTTTAATCTTCTCTGTTCTTGGTTTGTCACTGAATAAAATAGAGAGCACCTATGCTGGTATTTTGAACCTGGGAAGTTGCCTTCTTTTGGCATTATATTACAGGGTGCTGAGTGTCTGAACACATTAGCAAAGCCCTCTCCCAGGATTTCTGTAAACATACAACAAGAAAATCCTTCTTCAGGGCTTCTGAACCAACAGAAAGGCTCCCAGACCCCTGCAACAACAGCACTGTCCCTCACCAGTGGACAGTATTCACTCTGTCTGCAGGACAGTCTCCAGACCCCTGCAACAACAGTACTGTCCCTCACCAGTGGACAGTATTCACTCTCTGTCTGCAGGACAGTCGCAGGCCTTCTTAGCGAACAGCCAGGTTCCAGGACTTCTTCAACAAAAGGACTGTCTTTCACCAGTGGACAAATCTGGCAAAACAACATCAAAACAGACAGACAAAGTACCAGCAAAACAGCCATGTCTCCTCAGTCCTTGGCAGCTCAGAGGGCAGGTCTCAAAAGTCCAGGGCAATTCAAAGCGGCCACCAGCAATTCTCTTAGTCTCTCTCTCTCTCCACGAGGTGCTGCTTCCAAAAAAATCTTCCGCCTCTCTCTTGTGTCTCTCCAAATCTACATCACCAGCTCCTCCCAATTCAGGACTTTCTTTTCACATCAACAAGCCCATCCCACAGGTGGGATTAACAAACTCTGGGTTTTAACACAATCAATTTGAAAACCAAGCCAATACAGGGGAATCTTTAATTGCCATTACTATCACACACCCACCCAGAAACACCTGGCCGTGTAACCTTGAGCAAGTTACTTAACCCCAATTGCTTAAAAAAAAAGATGTCTTGGGCTGGGAAGATGTTTCACCTTGACCTTTTATCAACTTCCCTACTCCAGAATTTGATTTGATGCATTATTTTAAAGTTGTTTGGAGAAAATGTTGGGAGAGTTCAGGTGGAATGCTCCCTCTACTCTGCCATCTTGGCTCTGACAATGCTAGCTTGGTTTTTGAAGGCCACAAGAGGTATTGCTGATACTTCAGTCATTTGATAGCTAGTCAATTTATAATTTGGGTAACTAGGGGGCACCATAGTGCACAGAGCTGAGGAGTCAGGAAGACTCATCTTCCTGAGTTCAAATCTGGTCTCAGGCACTTATTAGCCATGTGACCCTGGGCAAGCCTAAGTTTCCTCATCTGCAAAATGATCTGGAGAAGGAAATGGTAAACCACTCCAATATCTTTGCCAAGAAAATCCCAAAAGAAGTCATGAAGAGTCAGACATGACTGAAACAATTGAACAACAACCTATCATTTCATCAGATTTGGTTGAAGACCTTTACAACTCTTAAAGGAGGATAGGAAGTATAATCTCACATTTATACTTTCATCATTCCTCTTTTATACACGAAAAGGAGTAATATACAATAAGGTCAGAAAGGTATATTTAGACCAGGAATAAAGGCACTTATATTTGATCTGAGAGATAGAGGAACGACATGATTGGGCTTGCACTCAAGGGAAATCACTTTGGTGGCCAGCAGCATGGTCTAGTGGGTGGAGGGCTGGGTGTGCAGTTGGGAAGACCTCTCTTCAAGTCCCTCCTGAGACACTTACTAGCTGTGTGACCTGATCAAAGTCACCCAATCTTTCTATGCCTCAATTTACTCAAATACAAAATAAGGTTGTCAGGTTATACATTTGGAAAAAAAGGAAATGCTATTGGAAGATGTTGTGGATGTAGAAACGACTGAGTAGATATGTCGGGTGAATGAATGTGACAGTGTGAGGATGATTCTGAGGCTGAGAACTGAGGTGACCAAAAGAATAGTGGCCCATAGAGAAGTAGGGAAATCTGGAAGCTGGGTGATGCAGTGGACAGAGCTTTGGGTATAGAGGCAGGAAGACCTGAATTTAAAGTTGACTTCAGACACTTACTAGCATGTGACTTGGGCAAGTCACTGAACCTCTACTTGCCTCTGTTTCCTCAACTGTAAAATGGGGATAATAATAGCACCTACTTCTTAGGTTTGTTGTGAGGATAAAATGAAATAATATTTGTAAAATACTTTGCATAGCACTGTGTAAATGCTAGCTCAAAGTCAAAAAAAGAGTTTGGAAGAAATGAAATTGGGAACGTGGAATTTGAGCTGCCTATAGGACATTCAGTTTGAAATGTCCAATAAGCAGTTGGTGATATGAGACTGGAGCTCAGGAGAGAAACTAATGATGGGCATATTGATTGTAAAGATAATAATTAAAACTATGGGAGCTGATGGTGTCAAGAGAGAAGGTGTAAAGAGAGGAGTCAAGTCCTTAAGATAGAGTCAAGTAGCTTTTATTAGACAATCTGACATAACCTTTATATCCCAATATACTCACAATTAGGGCATTTTATATGGAGGAACCTGTTGGAGAGGTAGGAACAAAGAGAAAGCAGGATCACGGAGATCCTGCTAAAGGAGATCCAACTAGAGAGGAGAAGGCATCCTTTGTAGAATGTTCTCCTGGTTCTGCTAGTGTCACTCAGCATCAGTTCATATAAGTCTTTCCAGGTTCTTCTGAAATCCACCTGCTCATCATTTCTTATAGCACAACAATATTCTGTTACATTCATATACCACAACTTATTTAGCCATTCCTCAATTGATGGGCATTCCCTCAATTTCCAATTCTTTGCCACCACAAAGGAGCTGCTATATTTTTGTATATGTAGGTCCTTTTCCCTTTTTTATGATCTCTTTGGGGTACAGACCTAGTAGTGGTATTGCTGGATAGAAGGGTATACACAGTTTGATTGCCCTTGGGGCGTGGTTCCAAATTGCTCTCCAGAATGGTTAAATCAGTTCACAACTTGACCAACAATGCATTAGGGTTCCGATTTTCCCATATCTTTTCCAACATTTATCATTTTCCCTTTCTGTCATATTAGCCAATCTGATAGGTGTAAGGTGGTACCTCAGAGCACCTCAAAGTAGTTTTAATTTGCATAAGAATACATTTTATAGGGCTGGCATTGGTGGGGACAGAGGCCACCTATTCATCAGGGACTGATGGAGTATGCCCATTCATTGGTCACTGGACTAGGATCTCACATTTAGAGTGCTTATAGCTAAGCTGAAGTTTTAGATTGTATGAAAACTATATTATTCTTGGCACTCTGTCCTCCTTTCTCTCACTCTGCCATCATCACTAAGGAAGGGGGCACATAGGACTGAAGGCCATTTCATATTTTTCCTTGTTTCAAAGCCTGCCAAAGTATTAATTATTAAGTGACCAATGTGTTGGGGATAAGCTATGTTTTCCTGGTTAAGGTGGTCCTCAGAAAACAGGCTCAGTCTGTTACTGACCCAGACTTGAGGTATTTCCAATGTGGTAGCTCCTACTAGAAATTTTGTTTCAGTGGGCAAGACCATGTCCTCAAGGTCATCCTTGATGCCTTCTTCTTCCTTGCCAGTAAATCCGATCTGCGGCAACGCCTTGCTGATTCTGCCTCTATAACATGCTTTGAATTATTCCCCTTCTCTCTACTCACATGGCAGCACCCCACATTCAGACTCCTGTCACTCTTCTATTGCAGTAGTCTCATCGTTGGTTCTGCTGCTTCGAGTTTCCTCCCACTCCCATCCACCCTCCATCCTAAAGTACAGGTCTGACCATGTCATCTCCCCCCCTCAATAAACTTCAGTGGCTCCCTATCACTTCCAGGATCAAATACCAAAAATTCTTGGGTAGCCAGGTGGCTCAGCGAGTAAGAGCAGCGGCTCCAGTGTCGGGATGACCTGGGGATCAAATCTGGGCTCAGATACTCAGCACCACACCCAGAAATAACTGGCCATGTAACCTTGAGCAAGTTACTTAACCCCAATTGCTTTAAAAAAAAAATACCAAAACTTCTGTTTGGCATTTAAAGTCTTTTACAGCTTGACTCTAGCCTACCTTTCCAGGGCTATTATGCATTGTTCTCTTTTATTCTCCCTGTAGGCCTGGCAAACTGTCTTTCCTGCTGTTTCTCATACATGACATCCTATCTTCCATTTCTATGTCTTTGTACAAGCTTCCCCCCCACACACACACCTAGATGCAGTTTCTCCTCACCTCTACTTCTGAAAATTCCTAGTTTTCATCGGAACTCATCTCATACTCTATCTATCTCCTGCATTAAACTTTTCCTGATCCTCCCAGGTACTAATTAGCACTTTCTAAATTAGCTTTTGGGGGTATAGGGGAAGAGAGACAGAGACAGAGAGAGACAGAGATAGAGACAGAGACAGAGAGATAGAGGCAGAGAGGAGAGAGAGAGAGAGAGAGAAAGAGAGGAGAGGGAGAGAGACAGAGAGAGAGGAGAGAAACAGAGGGACAGAGAGAGAGAAAGGGAGGGAGGGAGAGGGAGGAAGAGGGAGAGAGGGAGAAGAGAGAAAGAAAAAAAGGAAAGAGGGGAGAGAGAGGAAATGAGAGAGAGGAAAGGGGGAAAGAGAAAGGGGACAGATTGAAGGAAATAAAAGAAAAGGAGGGAGGGAGAGAGGAGGAAGAGGGAGGGAGGAGAGAGGAATAGAAAAGGAGGGGAAAGAAGAGAGAAAGAGGGAAGTAGAGAGAAAGAGGGAGGGAAGGAGACAGGATAAGAGGGAGAGAGAGGGAAGGAAAGGGAGAGCCCAACACAGTATCTGTAATATAGTAGGTACTTGATAAATACTTGTTGATTGATTGATTGAAAGGCTTTCTCTATTTTTCTTAATTAAAAAAAGTCCTCGTTTTTTCAGGTCTGAATTCTTTCCATTCTTTCTCTCATTTCCTTCCCCCCACTCACTGAGAAAGCAAGAAAAAACCATTACAAATATCTGTGGTCAGAAAAATAAATTCCTACGTTGACCACGTTTAAAAACCAGTATGACTCATTTTGTTCTCTGAGTCCATCACCCCTCCCACCCATCTGGAGGGGGGCAGCATGTTTCACTGTGAGCACTCTGGAATTGTGGGGTGACTCCATTCACTTCAATATCTCAAAGGACCTGTTACATTGTGAGCCTGGAGAGCTATAAGCCTGCCTCCTACAAATCTCACACTATTACCCTTAAAATCCTTTGCATTGCAGTCAAACGGGCCTCCTGTTGGTAAAAACAGAGATGGGGAGGCACCATTCCAGGCCTGTGGACAGAGATGGGGGAGGACAGGATAGAACAGAATGCGGTTTAGTTTAGTCTGTTCCCACTTTTATCCTGCTCCTCTGTGGACCCTGTGAAGGCTCATGTCATTCCGGGTGACTGGAATGGACTCCTCCCATCTCCATCTGAAAACTCTCCCTTTTTTCAAGCCCCAAGTCAGGAGCTTCATCCTCTATAAAGCCTTCCCTGACCCCTAAAGTGAACACTCCTTTTTCATATTGGCATTTTCTTTGCCCTCTCTTCATTTGTCATTATATCAGTTATGTGTATATCTTTCTCCCATTGTATTTTGTTTTTGTTTAGTTGTTCAGTAGAACCAGACTTTTCTTGACTCCATTTGGGGCTTCCTTGGTAAAGATACTGGAGGGATTTGCCATTTCCTTCTCCAGCTCATTTTACAGATGAGGAAACAGAGGCAAACAGGGTTAAATGACTTGCCCAGGGTCACTTAGTAAGTGTCTGAGGTCAGATTTGAACTCAGAAAGAGGAGTCTTCCTGGCTCCACACCTGACACTCTATCCACTATTCCCCTTTCCTGTTGGATTACAAATATCTTAAGAGAATCAGTCCTAACTATCTTTGTATTTCCCTTAGAAATCTAGCAGATTGCCTTGTATCTAATTGGTGCTTAACAAGTGTTTATAGAATCGAGTTGACTTCGTACCTAGTAGGTGCTCAGCCAATGTTTGTCCTATTGTCTATGTATATAGTAAGCACTCAGTAAATGTTGACTTGGATAAATGATCATTTCTGTTCTGGTTTGTTCCTCTTTCACCTGGCTCTTTAAATCCTCTGCAATGTGTAGGGGTAGAAAATACATTAATTTAGGCCACAGGGCCCCAGGCTCTAAAATTATGGTTATTCTGAGCCAGATTATTGTACCAACCCCGCCCCAAACCACAGCCAATTAAAAACTCCCAGCCTTCTCAAAAAATAATAGCAATCAGAGCTTCAGGGGGCCTTGGAGATCATCCAATCAAAATCCTTCATTTTATAGATGAAGGAACTGATGCCCAGAGCGGGCATCGTGACTCTATTGAAGTCAATAGCAAAGGTATCATTAGAAGTGAAGTCTTTTGACTCCAAAACTCCTATTTTTTCCCCTTTGCTTGTAAAGATGAAAGTAACAAAGGAAAATGAAAGATTAAAAGTCAAAGACTTGCCAAGAAGCAGGGGTTGATGACCTTCGTGAGCAAATACATAAATTCTAAACCATTAAGTCAAATGTTGACACAGTGAAACAGGTGATGGGGTATATGAGAGTGTGTGTGTGTGAGTGTGTGTGTGTATGTGAGTGTATGTGTGCATGTGTGTGAGCACACATGTAGAATGGAAAGTGGGAAGTCATGGAAGGGCTGAAGGTGGTAGGACAGTAAGAGGCTTAGGTGCCACCCTTCTGAGCAGTCCATAAAGGATGTCTTAAGGATGTGGGCTTTAATTTAACTGAATTTGGCAAGCATTTATTACCTTTTAGGAACTATTTGATTTATGAGAGGGGATGTAGAAATAAAGAAAAACCAAAGCCAACCCAGGACTTTTAGCGGCCTGCCATTCAGAACGACCCGGCTGGTGTTGTGGCAGTTGATGAGATTAATTCAAGCTCCGGTTACTTCTAGTGGCTCCTGTACATGGAGACGGTGACTGTTCCACTGTTCGTTTCTGATCTCTTTGTTCAGTCGTGAGCCCCACCTTTCAGGAAGGGTATCGACAAAACACAGATATGTTCAGGGATGAGCTGGGCAAAGAGGAAATGGGCTAGAAATCATGCCACACGAGGACCTGTTAAAGAGCTGGGACGTTTACCCTGAAGAAGAGAAGACTTGAGGGTTGAACAGGGGGAATGACATGATGATTAGCTTCAGGTAACTGAAGGACTTCCATGCAGAGCAGGGGTTAGCTTTGTTATGCTTGGTCCTTGAATAAAGAGCAGCGGGTCTGAAGTGAAAAGCAGCAGACTTGTTGCTCAGTCGTTTCAGTGGTGTCTGACCGCATTTGGGGTTTTCGTGGCAGAGATCCTGGAGTGGTTCGCCATTTCATTCTCCAGCTCATTTTACAGATGAGGAAACTGAGGCAAACAATGACTTGCCCAGGGTCACATGGCTAATAAATGTCTGAGGCTGGATTGAATTCGGGAAGGTGAGTCTTCTTGACCTGAGGCCCAGCCTCTATGCACTATGGCACCTATTAAGAAAATTTAGGCACAGCACAAATTTCCAAACAGAAATTATCCCCAAATGGAATGGGATGCCCCAGGAGAAAGTGAGTTCTCCATCGCTGGACCTCTTGTAGCAGCGGTTGGAAGGTCTCCTGCTGTAGAAGGGATCCCTGTTTGGATAAGGGGCCGGATGCTCCTGAGACACCCACCAGCTCAGAGAGCTCACAGTTCGGTGGAGTAAGAGGCCTGGAGCATGCCAGGAAGCCCCCAGAGACGTTTCTCTGTCTTTGAGTCCCCTCTTGTCTCTTGCCCTGGGCATCACTGCAATCACCCTTTCCTCCTGTCTGATGATTCTAAGGGAAGGGACTCCAAGTCACAATTTCTCCCTTGTCCAGATGTTTCTGGAATCAGAAGAAAACTTTTTGTTTAGCTTTTCTATAGGTTTTTGCTGGTAGTAGACACAGGGAGGCAGATGTGGGTTCAAGTTCACAAGACAGCGATCTGGCTATAAGGAATCTTAAAGGGCTTTCTGGTCTGCAGTGAGACGCATGGCTGGAGGCCTCATTTCTTTGTGCCACTCTACCTTTTTGTTCTTTTAGCTTGTTGTTGTTGCTGCTGGGGTCGATCCTTCGTTCTTGAAGAGGACCAATGACATTGTGTGGGGTATGGAGACCCTAATCCAAACTGACTACTTGGACACCTCTCAAAATGAAGATAGAAAGATTTATTAGAATCTCGTGAGAAGCGGGCGGTCTAGTCTCCAGAACAGCACCAAGAGAGAGGAGGCCACCGTACAGAAGCTAAAGCTGGGTTAAATACAAGGGTTACAAACATTAACATAATTATTACTAATGAGGCTCTAATCTGGTTGGATAACATACATAATACATGAAATCTATTATGCAAGTGCAGTAACAACTTTAGAATACTGGACCCCTTTTCAGTCTACTTGATACATTCTTATCTGGACTTGAGGGTCTCAAGGCTACTTGTCTATTCCTTGATTGGTCAAATCCACCTGCTGCTGCCAGCTCCTTCCATTCTTCATTATTTTTAGTATTATCTATGAGTTTTTGTCTGAGAACCAGGGTCTGAGCTTCTTCCCAAGGTTACTGCCTGTCTCCCTCTTATCAGTAGTCTTGATCAGCAATTCTTGCAGTTTTATAGAAACTTAATTCTTTTATGGCAAGCTAGGTGAAGGGGGGTGGGGCTGACTAGAATAGGGCAACTATATAGAAAGATTTTTAAGGTTTCAAAATCACATAATTTCTAGAAAAATGGAAACTTAGGCCTAAGCCTAAGGACCTACTTACTATAACAAACAGTCTCTGAGAAACCACATTTTTACCTTTCCCATACAATCCCCTCTTTCTTTTAGTCTACTGTGGTTTCTCACTAAAACAATTTAACATTCTTTCACACTCTTTTTCTTCAAACATCTTGAGCATGGCCTCACATTGGCTTTCTAAGTCTCTGGTCGGTCCCATTTCTTCTTGAGTAATTGCGGGTACAGGTTTCCATCTTTTATTCCATAACACCATCAACCTGACCCCTTCTAGAGGTTTTGTGTCTAATCTTATGATCTTAGTGATATGGGGAAACAATACTGAGCTTAGTTACAAATATAAGGAAGTAATAAGAATGTATATCTTTGCATTGACAACATACAAGGGGGCAGTCCCCTTCATGAGTGCAGATACAGGGATTCAAAAGAAAACAATAACAAACAATTTTCCCTTCCAAAGTCCAAAAGTCTCTTTTCACACTGTTGTCTGGCAGGGGTTACACCGTCTGACGGAAGTCCTCTGGTTGTTTTCCATCTATCCATCCTCAGCATCGCATTCCAGGCTCTTTCTCTTCTGCCTCCTTTCATTCACTTTCCTACAAAAGGAACCTTATTTAAATAGATCTAATAATAATATATAGATATAATAATAAAAATAGATATAATAATATTTATAATAAATATTTAATAATATATTTATATATTTTTTATAATATATAATAAATATTTAATAATAATAAATATTTAAATAGAACCAATTTAAATTACCCATCCTGAACCCTTATCATTCTTACAAAATGAAAATTGGAGTCTTGGTCAATCGTCATGATCACACATTAAAACTCGTTTCTTATATTTTTGCATTAATCCATTATCAATTCCTCCACCAGGAGGATGAGATTTCACTAAGGGATTCACATGATACTAACAGTTACAACAATTCAAATATTTACTAAGTAGTCCAGAAACTACTCTCCTTTTAACAGTAGCTAATTATGAGAAAGACAAGTATGATACTAACTAAATAACAGAATAATATTTCCACAAATCCTTGACCTACCTGTCCTCACATTATTACAAAGAACTGAAGGACCCTGACTTATACAGGAATACCTTTGCTAAGTCCTAAACCTAATAGCTTTATCTTATAGTAACTTAAGATGTTCCAGAATCAGGTATTTAATAGATTTGTTGTTGTATTTTCAAAACTTTTGATTATTGAAACTTGCTACCAAGAATAGGGACAAAACTGTAATGAGGGAGCCATTTTCTCCAACTTCAGAATGTCAATTCTAGGCAAAATGTATACCAAGCTGCAATCTGCATTGAGCCAAGCTCAGAGTCTGCCAGGTGTCACTGGGAGGGTCAAGTCAGGAGAATCCTACCTCAGCTCATGTGGAACAGTCGTTCTCCCGACCTTCATACCCATACTTCACAGGCCTTCCATATCTGTACCTCATAGGGTCTGGCATCATGGATCGGTGGCTCAGATAGCTTGGATAGCCTTTCTTAATATCCATACCTGGAGTTAGACTCAGAGGAATAGTCAGTTAACAATCCCATCAAATCTTAAATAATAAGCTCCAACAATCAGTTTAAGATATGATTATAATCTCACATTGGTTAAGGAACATCTCTAAAGTGAGCCTCAAATAGCCTGTATTAATTTCTATATTTATTCTTGTTCATAAAAATAAAATCTCCCATCAGGCTATAAATTATTTCTCTAATAGATTTGCATCTACTTCCCAGGATTCCCTATCTTCCTGTAATCTTCCTATGCTTAATCTGATCTCACACTAAAATTTCTTTTCTCTCAACTAAAAATGTCTCTGATTTAATCCCAACAATTAATTCAGTCAGTTGCATTAATACCCAATTACACTTTGAAATACACTGGGACCCCATTACATATACACAGATATAACTTTTCTACAGTAACTTTATAATCCCAATCTCAGTCCATGGGATAATGATTCAATATTGCATTTGTATTCTTATTTTCTTTTCTTCTCAAATATGATGGAACTATTAATTGTAAAATCAAATTACAAATCTTTCTGCCTTCCATATTTCTAATCAAACCTTCAATTATCTTCTTAATCCTCTGATCTCTATTACTAACTGTTCTGTACTGGAATCCTAGAGTAAATAAACAAAGAAGTTAATGTCTACCTCACAAGCCAATTAATTATGTATCCAATTATTCTCAAAAATATTCTGGAAGAATGTCCTTAAGACAAAAGATTTCATAATTTGCCTTATGCCTAACTTACCACTGAATTGCCATAAACATAAAAAATAGGGACCTGATTGGACAAAGCATCCACATGCACTATAGTCCCAAAACCTTTTTACCTTAACATCAATTTACTCTCATTAAGTTGCAATATACCACAAAGATTTACCAGGACTCACATACATAAGGGATTCCCTTTAACATCTTTCCCTTCACAATTTTTGAGATCCTTTTTACTCTGTTGTACATAGAATTTGCTGCTTCTTGGTAAGTCAAGTTTATTGTTTAGGAGCTTCATAACTAAAACAAGCTCGCTTTCCCAGGAAGTTTTACAACATCATACAGTAGCAGGAGGACTGTTCTGAATGAGCAGAACTAGTCAAAATAAAGTTTTCATCCAGTATCTTCCTTTCCACGTATAGTAATCAATTAACAATTTTTGTTTTTAGCATTAAAAAAAATTCCCACATTTTCATCAAATGATTCTGATTATAAACAATTCACTACAGATAATATTCAATACACTAATGAGCAGACTTCTCTACCTGCTGTCCCTCTCTGCTTCCTTTCCCAGGACTAATGAGATTGCTTCCCCATCCTGGATTATAAAATTTTCCTTGTCTCTCTAATCTTGTGTCTGCCATCTTGTTCTCAGTCTTTCCCATAAAACTTCTGAAATAACTTCACTATTCTGGAACCCATAAACACTGCTCTAAATTTCAGGGTCTGTTTTCCCTAGCCTTCCTGTCAAGAGACCCACACTGCTTTCTTAATACCCCCCCCTTTTTTTTTTTAGCAATCGGGGTTAAGTAACTTGCTCAAGGTTACACAGCCAGTTATTTCTGGGTGTGGTGCTGAGTGCCTGAGCCCAGGATTCGATCTCCAGGTCATCCCAACACTGGAGCCAGTGCTCTTACTCTCTGAGCCACCTGGCCGCCCCTCTTAATACCCTTTTTGCTTATTTCCTTGTATATAAGACACTTCACAGATTTGTTGATTGGCCATTTCTCTCCCATCAAGCAATAACCAACAGCCTTGCTCATTTTGCTTTTGTCTTAGGGTCTTGGGGATTTAACACATCCCTCTTCGTAGATTCTATGGACAGGGCAGCCTCCTTAACTTTCTTGTCTGCTAATCTGTTCCCCATCATCTCATACCAAAGATCTTACAAAACATTTCTTCACAAGGATATTTCCCTTTTTCAAAAACAGTTTATCCTGATATCATTAACTACTATACAATTCCTAAATTCTCTGGTCATAAGATCTTTCCCAAATAATTAACAAAATTTATACAAGGAGGTTTAACAGGTCTTTTCTTCACATAATTACCTTTCACGAGCACACTTTTGTAAACATTTGATTTATGCAATAACTCCAGATATCTTGGTTAACAATCTTACAAGTTTAAACAATCTTAACTGAAACTTTCTTTTAATACAACTGTTTACCAGTCAGCACTCTCTTTCCTTAATCTGATCTGGTGGGAGAGACTTTAACAAAATCTGCTCAAATGTTTTTAGCTGTTCTAACTTTTACTCTCATAAATTTCACTTATGTGTCCACTCTTTAGAACTTCTTTGAAGGTGGGAGCTTTGAATCTACAACTCCAGTGAGTGGGACCCTGGTGTCCCCTTCTGTGTCAGAGAGCTCAAAGCTTCACCCCTGAGGTGTCTCTTTTACAGATCTATGCATTTTCCTAATTTGCCCCAGTGCCAAAAACTATATAACTTTAGCATTAAATCAGGAGTGACACTTCAAAAATGACTAGAATATATTCAGTTGCCTTTCAGTTGCATTCTGATACACAAAGCTTTTCTCTTTTAGATGAGGCAGGAAATAGTTAAATGTTCGTCTGCCTGCCTCTTTGATCTGAGGGGAGAAGATGCCCTCCCTTTCTTATCACCTTCTCCTCACTCCACTTGGCCAGAATGGAATGAAGAGGAAGAGATTTTTCAAACTTTTAAAAATCTTAAAACTTCTGTTCACACCTTCCAATAGCAAATAACTTATACCCATCTTAACTTCTTACCCTGCTCCTTCCTTTGCTACATGCTTAAACATTCTTGCTTTTCCTAATGTTTATTCATCCTTCTGTTGGACTTTGATTAAAACTCCTTTAAAACCACACATACTTTATTTCTTTTTTCTAATTCTGACCTGACATTTCTCCTACACTCTTTGACTTGTATTTACCATCATATAATCTAAACAAGACAATATTTGCCTCTCTTTTTCTCTCTCTCTAGCCTGAATTCAGCAGCAGGGGAAGGGAGGAGGAGGGAAAGAGATAACAGCATTCCAAAGAAATGTCCAGCAGTCCAGCTGCAGTTTAAACCTTACTCATTCACACTCAATCACACAGAAACACAAAGAATGAATATACAAGCCAGTTTCACTTGATCATTTTTTATTCTTCCCTTTATATTTTGATAATCTATTCCAATTTTGTAATTTACTTCCCAAGGGACTATTAGCCGGCACTTCCTGTTCCGAATTTCTCTGGGGTTTGGACTGCGCTTTCCCCATTCTACATGAGAGGCTCTTCCTCTCCCTAGACCTGGCCGAATTGGCTCCCAGACTCTTGAGGATTGCTTGGTACTCTCTTACCTTTTGGGCCACACTAATGCAGTTCACGGACTGCGAGCACACATTTACCAGCCACGGAGCAGCAGATGCATTTACGTTTTTTCTCCCCTTTCTTTCTTCTTCACTGGGTTTCTCCACTTCGGGCACTTTGCTCGGTGAGGAGGAGAAACACCGCCCTGCTCTGGAGACCACAGAACAAAATGTCCCATGGGCGCCTGCCTCCAAATGGGGGTGATGATCGGTCCCCACCGAGTCACGTGATCCCGGTACACGAGCCCCCAGCTGTGTGGAGTACGGAGACCCTAACCCGAACTGACTACTCGGACACCTCTCAAAGTGAAGATAGAAAGATTTATTAGAATCTCGCGAGAAGCGGGCGGTCTAGTCTCCAGAACAGCACCAAGAGAGAGGAGGCCACCGTACAGAAGCTAAAGCTGGGTTAAATAAGCAAGGGTTACAAACATTAACATAATTATTACTAATGAGGCTCTAATCTTGTTGGATAATATGCATAATACATGAAGTCTATTACGCAAGTGCAGTAACAACCTTAGAATACTGGACCCCTTTTCAGTCTACTTGATACATTTTTATCTGGACTTGAGGGTCTCAAGGTGGTCAAATCCACCTGCTGCTGCCAGCTCCTTCCATTCTTTATTATTTTTAGTATTATCTATCAATTTTTGTCTGACAACCAGGGTCTGAGCTTCTTCCCAAGGTTACTGCCTGTCTCCCTCTTATCAGTAGTCTTGTTCAGCACTTCTTGCAGTTCTATAGAAACTTAATTCTTTTATGGCAAGCTAGGTGAAGGGGGGGGGGGGGCTGACTAGAATAGGGAAACTATATAGAAAGATTTTTAAGGTTTCAAAATCACATAATTTCTAGAAAAATGGAAACTTAGGCCTAAGGCCTAAGGACCTACTTACTACAACAGTCTCTGAGAAACCACATTTTTACCTTTCCCATACAATATGATGTCTTGACTTCTGCATGAATTCAGCATGAGTGGGGCAGAGCTGCGCAAAATCATCAGCCTCACTCTCTTCTAGACTCCTGTAGGGGCAGCTTCTGTCAGAGCTAGAAGGGACTCTAGAATACAGGATGTCAGAATTTGAAGGAGCCTTGGGACATAGAATGTCAGATCTAGGGTGGGTCTTAGAACACAATGTCAGAGCTGGGAGGGCCCTTAGAACACAGGATGTCAGAACTGGGAGGGCCCTTAGAACACAGAATGTAAGAGCTGGGAGGGCCCTTAGAACCACAGAATGTAAGAGCTGGGAGGGCCCTTAGAACCACAGAATGTAAGAGCTGGGAGGGCCTTTAGAACACAGAATGTTAGGGCTCAGAGAGAACCTAGAAGAGAATGTCAGAGTTTGAAGGGGCCTCAGGACAGAGAACAACAGAGTTGGAAGAACCTAAGAATATAGAATGTGAGAGCTGGAAAGTACTTGAGACTAGAGTGTTAGCCTGTGGAAGTGTGTGAGAGGTGGCACCTTTAGAGGCCCTTTACTTCAACCCACCAATTTTATAGAAACTGAGCTTCAGAGAGGAAAAGCAATATCCAAAGTCATGCATCTAGTGAGTCTCAGAGACAGGCCTTGGATCCAGACCATTGGATTCCAAATCCATTGTTCTTTCTACTTGACTGCTCTTATGTCTGAGGCAGCAACTTCTCCCACTTTTTATTACATGGGTTAATGTTGTTGGAATTCCCCTTCCTTCCCCCTTCCTCCACCCTTTGGTCACAGAATAACAATAACAAGAAATACTCTTCTCGTGCCACCTACTCTTCAACCTGAACCCCTAAAACACCACAGAGAAGAGTTGTTAATTTTGGGGCCCTCCAGGCCCCCCAAACTAAGGTCAATCTTAGTCCCCACAGAAAAGCCAAAACGATTTCCTTCAGAAGCAGGGAAAGAGTGATTTAGGTTTAGAATAATATTGTTAGTCACAGAGCCACAAAACAGGAGCAACCATCTAGTTGAGCCCATTCTCCCCCAAAGGCCCCACACCCTACAACCCATCCAATGTCTGACCAGCCTATTCTTGGATATCTCCCATGAGGGGGAGGTTAATCCCTCCCAAGGGAGACCATTCCACTGGTAGACAACTAATTGTTAGGAAGTTTTGGCTGATCCAAATCTAAATCTGCTTCTTTTTAACTTCCTCTCATTGTTCTTAGATCTTCCCTCTGTGGCCAAACAGAAAATAGTCTAATCTGTCTTCTGCTTGCAGCCCTTCAGATACTTTAAAAGAGATATCTGGCCTCTCCCCAGGCTGCTCTTTTTTCCCTAGGTAAAGCACTTGAACTTGTTTCAGCAGGTCTTTACACGTGGCAATTGCTATTCTTTCCACATTGTACCATCTCTCAAGAGAATCTGCTTTGGTGGTTGTGCTCAGGTGTTTTTCTCTCTCCTCTCCAGCCCTTTCAGTTTGCTAGCTAATCACAGAGCAGCTGAGTCCAACAAAAGGGTCCTTGGAACACACACCAAATATTTAATAAGCATCTACAATTTGCTAGGCAGTTGTGTGCGGGTCAGTGCTTTCCACGTCTGGTCTCTCTAGTTTCTATGACCCTTTTAAATTATGCACATAAGGATTTGGTTTTATTTTTCCAGAATTCTGTAACTGCAAATGCTATGTGTAAATGAATCACTATTACTTGCTATAGATAATATACATGCATACACACATTTGTCCACAGCTATGGAGAAGGAAATGGCAAAGCACTCAAGTATCTTTGCCAAGAAAACCCCAGATGGGGTCACAAAGAGTCAGAAAAAACGCTCCACATCATTTATTACCAGAGAAATACAAATTAAACCAACTCTTAAGGTTTTTATCTCACATCTCTCAGACCAACAGAGATGACCAAAGTGGAAAATAGCAGATGTGGCGGGGTCTGTGAGAAAGTAGGCATGCTAATACATTGTTTGTGGAACTGCGAATTGGTTCAGCTCTTCTAAAAAACAATTTGGGACTAGTCCAAATGTCACTAAGCTGTTCATACTTTTTGACCTATGTCCCAAAGAGATAAAAGAAAGAGGAATATACCATATATTTGCAAAGTAAAAATTATAGTAGTTTTTTTGGTAGTAGCCCCAAACTGGAAACTAATGGGACACCCTCCCATTAGGGAATGGTTACACATATCATGGTATAGGAATATAACAGAATTTCATTAAACTTTAAGAACTGGGGAAACAGACAGTTTCAGAAGACCCTGGGAAGACTTCTATGAACTGATGATACAGGGTGAAGCAAAGAAAACTAGAACTATTTATAGAATGACAACATTTGAAAGGCTAGAATTCTGCTTAATGCAATGATAAACCACAAATTCAGAGGTCTAAAGATGAAACATGCCTCCTACCCCCTGCCAGAGAAATGGTGGATTAAATGAGATATATATTTTTGAAAATGGTCAGTGTGGAAATTTGTTTTGCTGGAGTAAGCATATTTGTTCTGAGGGTCTTCTTTTCCTTTTTTCAGGACTTGGATTATAGTAGTGGCCAAGTGGGTATAGAGAAGAATGGGGAAAATACTGCAGAGATAAATGCAACTATATCCGACAACTGATTGCCATGGGATGTGAGGGAAGAATCAATGGTGTGGCTCTGAGTTTGTGGGGCCAGGTGCCTGGGAAAATGACTGTGGCTTCAGTAGAGATGGGGTCATTGGGAGGAGAAGTTGATTTAGAAGGAAGAAGATGAGTTCAAGTTTGGACAGGGTGAATTTGAGGTGCCAGTGGGACATCTAGACAGAGACATCCACTAGGTGATTGGCAACGGGGACGCTGGAGTTCAGAGGAGAGATCAGAATACAAACTATCCTATCACAAAATTTGGACCTTACAAGAGAGAGCGTCAAAGATGGAGGTGTCCTTAGGACATAGCAAGCTGGACCTGGATGGGATTTTGAAATCTAGATTTTTTTTAGCATGTTAGAGCATGAAAGGATCTTAGAGACAACAGGATCTTAAAATAAAAAATTTTGACCTATAAGAGACTTACATGTCTTCTGGTCCAACCCATTCTATCTACCCATTTTACAGATGAGGAAAACCGAGACTTGGATAAATGAAATTATTTGCAGAAAATCACTGTTGTCTTGTTCAGCTCTCCACCTTTCTTTACTTTTCCTATCTTGATTATCTTGAGAACATCAGGTACTTTCTACTTCAACTGAACCATTTTAAGAAGTCTCAGTTAATTATTTTTTAATGTTTGACAAACATAATCCCAGGAAGAATCCCTCAGTATTCACCTTTTATCAGCATTGCTTCATGGAGACACCTCAAGCCAGGGGCAAGAAGCCTAGATTTTGGCATCGATAAAAAGTACATAGATTTTGGCATAGGGTCTGTTTTATAACATTACGTAAATCACTTTGCACACAGTCCAAGTGCCTACTTTACTTGTCAAAAGAAAGTAGGGGGGGGGAGGAAGAATAGAAATTTTCCAGTTTATTTTATAGGATTATTTTGAAACTAGGAAAAAAAAGATATAAAATTCATTTGGAGAAGTAATAATAGAATAGGTTATGAGAAAGCACCAGAGGGTGGCAGAAAAGACAATAAAAAGATTTGAGTTTGCTTGGAAATTCTTGGCTTTGGCAATAACTTGCTTTGTGGAGGTCAATTAACCATGCTAGTTAACCTTCCTCCAAGGCACAAAGGGGTTAGGAGTCTGAGCCTGCTATGAAAATCTGTACCTCTTAAATGTCTGTTACTTATTTACCTAACTAGACTGTAAATAGGAATGTGTCATATTTCTTTTGTCTCCTCACATAGAGCCTAGCTTTGTATTGACTCAGTACATGTTTGTTGATGGAGTGATTTCTTTGAATTCAAACCAGAGAATTTAATTCAAACCAGTGGCTGAGTTAATAGAGGTATTTGAATCTCCTATAGATTCTTGCTCTGGGAAAAAAATACTCTCCAATCCTTTATTTCCAAGAAAACAACTTAGAAACAGGCTTGATATATAAGCTAAGAGAGTTATTATAATGAAAAACTTCCTGATGGGGAAGGCTGTAAAATACTTGTCTGGCTAATTCAAGGAGTGCTATTTATATTTTTCACTGACTAATTCTCCCTGTAACTCATTTAACTTTTTCTTTAAGTATTTAAATGCTATGTCATTTGACACATATGTATTCATATTGATATTATTCAATTTATTATGGTACCTCCCATCAAAATGTATTTTTCATGTTTAATCTTTTTTAATTAGATCTATTTTTGCTATTGCCTTGTCGGAGATCATGACTGCTACCCCTTCCTTTTTTTTTTTACTTCAGTTGTTCACTTTTTCTCTTATGACCATCTCTACAAAGGCTTTAAACTAAAAAGGAAGAGGGAGAGAGGGAAGATTGCCTTTGTGTATCTTCCAAGCTAGATAAATTATACCTACAATAAAGAACACTAGCAGTTGAAATACTCCGAAGTTCAGCCAATTAGTAAGCATTTATCAGGGCCTATGATGAGCCAGACACTGGAGCTCGCAGTGGGGGGATCATATGCAAACAAGTATGGACAAACAAGCTAAATATGTGGGATAAATTGGAAAGAATCACCAGAGGGAAGGCACTAGAATGAAAAGGGACTGGGAAAGGGCTCCTGTGAAAGGTAAGGTTTTAACTGGATCTTGAAGAAAGCCAGAGAAGCCACAAGGTGGAGATGAAGAGGGAAAACATTCCAGGAGTGGGGGATAACCAGAGAAAATGCCTGAGAGAGAGTCTGTCATTTGTTAGCCATCAAGGAGTCCAGGGCCATTGGATCAGAGTATGTGGGAAAGGATATAAGGAGATGAAAAAGCCATGGTACAAATGCTTAGAGGAATTAGAGACCCCGGTGAAAATGGATAAATTTGACCTCATAGGTATGAGATGAAGCCCTTGACTAGACCATGGTTCTAGGTGGGTGTACTTTCCTTAAAAGTAACAGGACCGTCAAAAGGGGGAGAAGGGGAGCGCTTGATATTACAAAGGTACACTGATGTGAGGAAAAGAAGGGGAAACATTTGGGTCAAGGTCATTGGAAAGAAAAATAAAAAGGATTTTGTCTTTGGCATATGCTGCAGACCACACATAGGTCCCGAGAAAGAGGAAATAGATGAGTTTGGAAAACAGCACACACATGTCACAGAGGCATGATATAACATTGATGGGAACTTCAATTATCTAGAAAGCTGTTGGAGCTCTCTCTCTCTCTCTCTCTCTCTCTCTCTCTCTCTCTCTCTCTCTCTTTGTGTGTTTCTGTCTGTCTCTTTGTCTCTCTCTCTGTTTCTCTGTCTCTGTATCTCTCTGTCCCTCTGTCTCTATCTCTCTGTGTCTCTGTCCCTCTCTGTCTCTCTCTCTCTATCTGCCCCCCTCTCCCCCCTTCTCTTTCTGTCAAAAACAGAGCAAGTAATAACTTCTTGATTTTCCTTAGTGTGAATTTCATCCATCACATGGAGGAGGAACCAATAAGAGGAATTTCTATTTTGGATCTGGTACTAACAGTGAAGAATTGGTTGCTAGGAAGGAAATGAAGGGAACCTGGATGGAGGAGGGAGGACAGGAAGAATATGCATTTATTAAGTCTAGAGAATGACTACTTTCCTTCTCATTTATGTCTTGTTCAATTTTCAAGATTGGATTATTTAAATCGTCAATTTCCATTTTGTTAATCTGGGTATTTATATATATATATATGTATTCATTTAATTTAGATTGTCAGTTTTCTTGTCATATAATTGAGCAAAATAGTTTCTAACAATTTCTTTTTCTTCTTCATGTGTTATGAATTCCTCATTTTTCATACTTATAATTTGCTTTTCTTCTTTTTGAAAAATCAAGTTAGCTAAATCTTTACCTTAGGTTTTTAAATAGCTCCCAGCTTCATTTAGTTATTTAATGATTTTTCTTTCAGTTTTGTTAATATCTTCTTTGATTTTTAAGATGTCTATTTTTGTGTTGAACTGGGATTGTAAATATCTTCATTTTTCTACTTTTAAAGTTGCACACTCACTTCGTTGAGTTATTCTTTATCTTTTTTATTGATAAAAATTTTTACAGACATAAAATTTCCCCAAAGTACTGCTTTGGCTATATTTCGTCTTATTATTGTCATTATCATTAATAAAATTATCTTTTTTTCTATTATTTGTTCTTTGACCTAGCTATTCTTTAAGATTGCTATTTAGTCTCCAGTTTATTTCTGATCTTTGCTTCAAAGGCCCTTTATTAAATATAACTTTTGTTGCAAGGTGGTCTATAAAGAATGTGCTTAATATTTCTGCTTTTCTGCATTTGGTTGTGAAAGGTTCATACCCTGATACAAGGTCAGTTTTTGTAAAAGTGCGATATACAGTTAAGAAAAATGTATGATCCTTTTTACTCTCATTTACCAATTGCTTGAGGTCTCTCATATTTAATTAAAAATTATTTGTTCTTTAACTTCTTTCTTATTTATTTTTTGGTTAATCTAGCCTAAAAGGGGTTTTTTGAGGCCTCCTCCCCACTATATTTTTTACTGACTAATTCTCCCTGTAACTCATTTAACTTTTTCTTTAAGTATTTAAATGCTATGTCATTTGACACATATGTATTCGTATTGATATTATTTAATTTATTATGGTACCTCCCATCAAAATGTATTTTTCATGTTTAATCTCTTTTAATTAGATCTGTTTTTGCTATTGCCTTGTTGGAGATCATGACTGCTACCCCTTCCTTTTTTTTTTTTTTACTTCAGCTGAAACATAATATATTCTGCTTCAGCCCCTTATTTTAATTCTGTTGTGTCTTTATGTTTCAAGCATTTTTCTTGCGAATAGCATATTGTTGGGTTCTGCTTTCTAATCCATTCTGCTATCCCCTTCTGTTTTATGGGTGAATTCATTCTATTCATGCTCATAGTTGTAGTCACTGATCATGCAAATCTCTTTGTCCAATTCTCTTAGTCTTTTCCTTCTCTTTGTTTCATTCCCCCTCTTAATAAGAAAGACAGTGGGCAACAAGTTGTGTGCTTGGAAACCGTGCTCTAGGTTTTAAGCAATCTGCTTCTACCCTTGTTTCTCTGCCCCTTGTTTCTGGAGACTGATCACAGCTTCTTACCCTTCTTTACCTTTTAAGCCTCTCTTCTTGATCCACCCTCCACCAGTGTGTTCTTAACTGCCAAACTGAATGATCTTTTGTCAGTCGTTATCTGCAATCAATGCTGTTACCCAAGGTGCAACTATTTTCCTATTGGATTTTCATAAATCTTTTCTATAAGTACTGCCATTTGAGATGACCAAACGTCTTTTGAAATGACATTTCTTGTTGCCTTTGGTTGCATGATAAAACCAATCCAGCATACTCCTTCATCTTCTTCTCCAAGGAGAATTTATGAGCCATCCTTCCTTTTAGCTGTAACTTCTTTCTCTCTTTTGTTTCCATTTATGGCAAAATGTCAAAATTAGCACATTATTTTCTCTAATCATATTTCCATTTGTTAATCGGTGGACAAAGATCTCACGTTTAAATTATCAACAGCTGTTCATATTTATGCACAGTGTGATCTTTAGCACCCTCTGTCACCTTTTCTGTTACTTTTCCACTGAAAACAACTTCAAAAAACTGAGGACCATTTTGTACAGCTACCGAGGAGGGCTGGAAGAAGATTGAGGAAGGGGATTTCTTTTTCTGTTCCACCATTTGCAATGGCGTCTTGCAGTGGAGTAAGTCACCATGGCCAGCTGGGAGCAGGCCAAAGAGTAACAGACTGACATCCTCAGAAGAGACATCATGCTCAGTGAGAAGCACCATGAATACATCATGAGAAGAGAAAAGCCATCAGGACACTGTAATGTCAGAAGTCAGAGCTGCCTTGATTGCTTGTTTTCCCTATGTTGTGCTTACCCATTAGAGCATTCCTGCTCTTCCCAATGGTGTGTTGTGGGTTGGTGGGAGAGTGTGCCAGATGTTGGGGAGGAGGAAAGCTTTGTTTGTAACTGCTGTTTGTACTAGGCCACTTCAATAAATGCCTTTGCTTTGATCCTACTTTGTCATATGTCTGACCCTTAAGTGGAATGTACATGTAGGGGCTTGTGAGTCATATATAATGTTAGGAGTGTTGACCAACATAGTAGCTTGAGAGTGGAGTATTCATCCCCTGTGGGACTCAATACTCTGGTATAAGTTGGGAGTTACATGCCCTCTATGGTCTAGACCAGGGGTGGAGAACCTGTGTCCTCAAGGTCACATGTGGCCATCTAGGTCCTCAAGTGCAGCCCTTTGACTGAATCCAAACATCACAGAACAAATCCCCTTAATAAAAGGATTTGTTCTGTAAAACTTGGACTTAGTCAAAAAGGTTGCACCCAAGGACCTAGAGAGCTACACGTGGCCTCAAGGCTACAGGTTCCTCTCCCCTGGTTTAGACAAAGTAGACTCCCTAGCATTTATCACACACAGTACTATTTCTCATCTCTGTGCCTTTTTTTCTGAGTATCCCTCATTCCAGAAATGTACTCCCTCCTCACCTTAACCTCTAAGAATCCTTAATTGCCTTCAACATTCAGCATAAATGAAATCTTTCTTGATATTTCCAGCTGCTACTGTAACCACCCCCCCAGTCAAAAATCTATCTTATATTTATATTGTATTTATTTTGTATATATCTATGTATATACATATTATCTTCCCACTAGAATGGAAGCAAAGAATGTTTCACTTCTGGTTTTGTATCCACATTGATTATGTGTTTAATAAATGCTTGTTGACTGATACTGACTTTACCTCCACAACTTTTCTCACATCTGCCCCCTTATCTCCACTCAAACCATTTCAGGACCTCATCACCTCTTGCCTAGACCATTGCAATGTGTTCTTATGTGATCTCCCCTTCTCTAGTTTCTTTCTTTTCCGCCGCCCACACAGCTTCCAACATGATATTTCTAAAGCATGTGTCTGACCATGTTACCCTCTCCCCTTTTCCCTCTCTCCCCCAAATTATCAATGACTGTTTCTTCTAAGACAAAATGCACTCTTCAACGTGAAATTTAAAGCCTTTGACCCCCATATTCCTTTATTTCTGGTATTACTTCATGTATTTGCCTGTAGATAGTATCCATTCAAATCCAGATGGCCTCCTATCTGTTCCTTGTACATCTCACTCCAGCTCTGCCTTCATGTTCAAGTTGATCCGTATCTGGAATGCCCTCCCCTCCTTGCTCCCCTCTGCCTCTTAAAATCTCTTAGCTTCCATCAAAGCACAGATCAGGTACCACAGTCCAGGCAAGATGTTTCCTTATTATTTCAGTTGTTAGTACTCTCTCCCTTTTGCAACTACTTTCTGTTCCTTTCCCCCTCTAAATTTTATATTTATTTACTTGTAGACATGTTGCTTCCCCTAGTAAAATGCAAACTCTTTGAGTATAGTGACTCATTTGTTTTAATTTGTGTCTCCAGTACCAGGCACACTTACTTGTGTATAGCAGGCACTCAGTAAATGTTGTTGAGTTGAATCGGATGAGACCTTGTAGTTGCTGTTGTTCAACTGTTTCCAATTCTACCTGACTCCATGGATTTTTGTCCGTGGGGTTTTCTTGGCAAATATACGGAGTGGTTTGCTATTTCCTTCTCTAGTATGCCCTCATTTTACAGATGTGGAGCTGAGACAAACAGGGATTAAGTGACTTGCCCAGGGTCACACAGCTAGGAAGAATCTGAGGTCTGATTTGAATTCAGATCTTCTTGACTACAAGCCCAGTGCTCTATCCCCTGTCCTACCTAGTTACCACAAATGAGACCTTAGACTATGGGCTATTAGAGTTCAAATGGTCATAGATTTTAAGAACATGGAATGTCAGAGTTGAAAGGGACTTTGGAATATAGAATTTAAGAATTGGAACAGATCTTAAAAAAACAGAATACCAGAACTGGATAAGACTTTAAAATATGAAATGTTAGCACATAAAACTTTGTTTTTTAATAAAATTATTTCATTAAACAAAAATATATTTTATCTCCTTCCCACCTTCTCCTTCCCCATTGGAAAAAGAAAAAAAAACTCTTGTAATAAATATTAATAATCAAGCAAAACATATTCTCACATTGGCTAGGTCTAAATATATATTGTATTTCACCCCTGAATCCATCACTTTTCTGTCAGGAGGTTAAATAGCATGCTTTATCATTGGCCTTCTGGAATTGTGGTTAATCATTACATTGATCTGAGTTGTTAAGCTTTTGAAGTTGTTTGTCTTTGTAATGTTATATAAATTGTTCTTTTGGTTTTGCTCATTTCACTCTGCATCAGTTCCTACAAGTCTTTCCATGTTTCTCTGAAAACATCTCCTTCATCATTTCTTATAGCATAATAGTATTCCATTACATTTATGTACTATAATTTGCTCATGTACTCCCTAAATGATGACTCCCTAATCATCTATTCCCCTACGTTTCTAGTTCTTTGTTAGCTCAAAAAGAGCTAAAATAATAAATGTTTGCACATATTATTTTTTTTTCTTTCTTGGTTCTCTTTGGAATACAGGCCTAGTAGTGATATTTCTGGGTCAAAGGATGTGCATAGTTTGATAACTCCTGGAGACATAGTTTCAAATTGGACCAGTTCACAGCTCCATCAGTAGGGCATTAATATGCATGAATTCCCATAGCTCCTCCAATATTTGTCATTTGTCATTTTTGTCAACTTTGTTAATCTCATAGTTATGAGGTATAACCTCAGAGTTTCTTTAATTTGCATTTCTCTAATTATTGTAATTATTGGGAGCATTTATCATATGGCAACTTTTAACTTAGATTTCTTCCTTAGAAAACTGGCATTCCATATCCTTTGACAATTTATCAGCTGGGAAATAACACTTATTTGAATCAGTTTCTTATATATCTTGGAAGTAGGTCCCCTACTAGAGAAACTTGATGAAAGATTTCCCCCTCAATTATCTACTTTCATTTTAATTTCACTTCATTGGTTTTGTTTGTGCAAAATCTTTTATATTTTATTGAATCAAAACCGTCTGTTTTATTTTCTATGATCTTTATACTTTGAGAAAATACTGCATAGATCAGAAATAGAATTTCTTCCTTGGCCCTCTATTCATTTAAAGACAACTAAGTAACATAATGGAGAGAGCACTGGACCTAGAATCAGAAAGACCTGAGTTCAAATCCAGCCTCAGAGTAAGTTAAGTTACTTATTCTGACACTTAGCTGTGGGATACTTGGCAAGTGTCTGAGGCTGGGTTTGAACTCTGATCTTCCTGACTTCAGGTCCAGAGCTCTACCTCTATCTCAGTTTCATCAGCTATAAAATGGGGATAATAATAGTACCTAACTCCCAGTTTTGTTGTGAGGATCAAAATGAGATAATCTTTGTAAAGCATTTAGCATAGCTCCTGGCAGAGTGAGCTCTTAATAAAGGCTTTTCCCAAAAATGTTTTAAATCATTACTGATTAGAGAAATACAAATTAAACCAACTCTGAGGTAACTACCTCACAATGATCAAATTGGCTAATAGGACAGAAAAGGAAAATGACAAATGCTGGAGAAGATGCGAGGTAATTGGGACACTAATGCACTGTTGGTAGAGTTGTGAACTGATCCAACCTTTCTGGAGAGCAATTTACAATGAGGTCTAAAGGACAATTAAACTGTGCATATCCTTTGATCCAGCAATACTACTACTACTACTACTACTACTACTACTACTACTACTACTACTA
>NW_027187400.1:13686782-13715134 GCF_028583685.1 Petaurus breviceps papuanus | reverse complement strand
TACTACTACTACTACTACTACTACTACTACTACTACTACTACTACTACTACTACTACTACTACTACAACTACTACTACTACTACTACCACTATTACTACTGCTGCTGCTGCTACTATCCCAAAGAGATCATAAAAAAGGGGAAAGGACCTATATACCTACATATATAAAATATTTATAGCAGCTCTTTTGGTGGTGGCAAAGAATTGGAAATCAAGGGGATTCCCCTCAACTGAGGAATGACTAAACAAATTATGGTATATGAATGTAATGGAATACTATTGTGCTATAAGAAATGATGAGCAGGCAGACTTCAGAAAAACCTGAAAAGACTTACATGAACTAATATTGAGTGAAGTGAACAGAACCAGGAGAACATTGTACACAATAACAGCAGCAACATCGTGCAACAATTGACTATGATGGACTTAACTCTCCTCCCAATACAGTGATCTAAGAATTCCAAAAGACTCATGATGGAAAATGCTACCAATCTCCAGAGAAAGAACTGGTAGAGCCTGAATGCAGTTCAAAGCATACTATTTTCATTTTCTTTTTTCCATAATTTTTCCTCTGGTTTTGTTTGTTGCATGTTGCAGTCACAACATGACATATGGAAATATGTATATGTGAATACACAGCTATAAATTATGTGTTCATATTTTACACTCCCAGGCTGAGGGAGTTTTATCCTTTAAGGCCCTTAGGGTGACTTATCTCAGTCCCTAAACTGCGGCTGGCTGACAAGATTCCATATTTAATTTAACTATTCACTGAGAATGGTTTCCCCTCTAATAGAAGCTATGGCCCTTGAGGTAAGTCACAATAGGTAAACATTGCACGTCCCTTTGGCAGGTGCTTTTTCGGTTGCTCTTCAGGGGTAACAAGGGCCTTAACTTGTCATCACTGGTTCTGGATGACCAAGAGGTAGCTTTGGAGTCAGCCTTCAGCCATGAGTGACTTGGATTATCATGGAGGGGCTTGTACCTAGGTGGAAAAGAGTCTCTTCAGTGACTGTTGAGGCAGAGAGGTTGATGACTCAGTGCATGCACAGAAGGGATTGCTCTAACTTTCCCCCTTCACCCCACCCCCTTACCTTGTGGCAGCAAAGTTGGAGAGGACTATTTTGAGATAGTTCCCAAGAGTCTCTCCCTGACTTCCATGTGGCCATGAGACATATCCTGCTTAGACAAGCCTGTACTTGAGTCCCTGGTATAGCCTTCACCTCTTTTGTGTTTGCTGTCTCTTGATCTTAGGTGAATGGGTGCCCAAGATAGGTGTGTCCAGGTTTGGAAGCACCCTTGTGAGTTTGAGAGGTCTAGGCACATGGAATCTCATCAGCTTGGAGCTAACTGATGGCAGGGGAAGTTTCTAAATCAGAGGGGTTGATACCAAGGACTAGCTCAAGTCTGGCCATTTTTCTAGGCATCTAGGCATCTTGTCAAGGCAGTCAGGAGATGGAGTGAAAGTTAAGATGACTAATTAGTAGGCCTGGAAATTGTCGTATATTCTGATCATGTTTAAGTATCAGCTTCCTAGAAGATTGTAACAGCAGTTATATGTTATGATATTGAATTCCATCCTAATTGTTCTGTTAATATAGTCTGTCAAATCTTTTATGTTTACCATGCCTTTGTTTGTAGGAAGAAATTACTTGTCCCATAAGCTGATTCATATTGTGAATTGAATACTTTCTTTTTTTTACCCCTCATTTTTCTGGAAACTCCTACACTTGTGAGCCAGAATCTAATTTACCATAATTATATTTGTCCCCAAGATGCCAAGGCAGAGGACTTAAGCTGATAAGTAAGAGATAAAGAGTAAATAAGAGTAATTAAGTTGGTAAGTAAGATATGAGGGAATCCCTTTTCATGAGGGGGCTTGAACTTAACGAGGTACAAATTGTATGTTTGTGCAGATATTAGGGAGGGGCAAGAACCTCTGACTCCCCATGTTTCCAGAAACAGTGCTTCAATTCCAGAAAAGAGAATATTGGGAATATTCAAGTATGCCAAGGAGTCCAGAATCAGAAACAACTTCCTGACCCTGGATTTATCTTTCATTGGTCCTTTCCCAGGAAAACCAATATGATATACTTTTGGGAAACAGTTGGTCTTGCATGTGAAACACCTGCAGGGGACCTGGCAAGAGAGGAAGGAGGTTTGTTACATAGAAGAGACATAGCCAAAGCTGTATTTGGCACTGTCAATGCTATGGGAAGAAGGATGGAAGATAGTGGTATAATGGCCACTATAAAAGAGATTCAGTCCCAGCAGGAAGAATCTTGGGACCTGCTTTCACTTAGGCTTCTCATCCCCAGGAAGAAGGACCTCAGGTGAGTGGAATTTCTTGTGCAGGCTACCCATACTGTGAAGGGCAGACTGTAAATGGGGTAGGATGAGCTACGGGGGAGAGAGTGAAGGATGAAACGCTATTGAGAAGGATGATTATAGATCCCAGGATTTGGAGCTGAAAGGGACCTTGAAGGTCATCTAATTTGACCCTTTTGTTTTGCAGGTGAGGAAACTGAGGCTCAGAGAGCTGATGGGGCTGATCAGGGTCACACAGCTGGTTATTGACAGAGCAGGGACTCAAATCCAACTCTTTTCACTGCAAACCAAGTTGTGTTTCCATGATGCCTTGCTTGGCTTCTCCTTTCAGACTAGAGAGAAGTCATTGCTTTTGGCTGGTTCCTGAGCATCCCAGATGTTACTCAAGTGCTTCCTCACTTCCTAAAAGGGATTGGGGAGATGAGCTCCATATTGTGGGGCTGAAAGGAACTCTGGAAGTTTTCTGAAAGACCAGCCTAGCCCATGGATTCTCCAGTCCCATGGGCCACAGTTTACTTAGCAGCCTGACTGTCTCTGTTGATCTTGAAAGTTGTTATTATCATAACCATGTAGCCCTCAGGAGCCAGTCCCATGCTTTCTTCCTTGTTTGACATAGCTTTCCATTCTGTGATGAGTCAGATAAGATACCTTCTTCATCTGGGATCTCATTTTTGCTTTCTGTTTCTTCCATCCCTTTTGCCCTTGGTTCTTTCCTCCCAAATGTCCTCTGTCCAAGTATTTCCAGATGAGCACCACCATTCTAATCAGAAATATTGGGGTTGCGGTGGGCCAGGAGATTGGGGAAGAAAACATAAAGAAAGAAAGAAAGTGTGGGAGAAGATAGTACTTTGTAATGGGAATGGGAATGGGAATTTGAAGATCTTCCCTACCCCTTAATAGACCTAGGGGAGTTTGAAGACCTCCCCTGCTTTGAAAATAAACTCTGCCCCCTATTAGGCTGAATGTAGTCACATGGCGCCTGTGGTAGGTGAAGTTTGCTGAAGGGAAGCGAGCCTACAGGAAGCTAGTGGTCAGAGCTAGCAAGACAGTGGGTGAGAAAAGATGCTCAGGCAAGGAGTCAGATAGGCTAGTAATTAGACATTGATCTTGTGTTGGTTTGTGGGAAGGCTGAGAGATGGTGTGGCTCTCATTGTTATTATGTCTTCTGAATATCTTTGGTACCATGATGGAATTGACTTACTGGTTTTAGGATTTGGTTTTCTGGTATCTAAATAAATGCTTCAGTTCTGTCCTCTACTTGGAGAATCTGGTATATTTTGTGATTGAATGTCATATGACATTTATAGTCATGGTCTTTATCATGATTGTGGGTGCATTGGTGCTACAGACCTCTACATTCATAGGGCCCTACATTCATAAGCAGAGGAGTCAGCTTTCCTGGACCATTGAAGTTTAGGACCTTGAGAATGTCTCTGGGATCCAGAGTTTCAGTTATATGGGAGTCAGGGCATCTAGGTGTCCCGTCCACCGGGACTAGTTCACTCGTGGGGCCGAGGAGGACCCAGCCTGCAAAGGAATGGGTGGGAAAGAAAGAGTGAGACCAAGCGAGTTTGTGTCAAGGTCTGATTTTATTATGCTAAAGCAAAACATATATGCTCTTGGGGGATGAGGAAGCAGAGAAAGGGGGGAGGGAGGGAGGTTTCCATGGGTAACAACCGAAACTTCTGCGGTTGTAGCAACCGTTCTGCGGTTGTAGCAACTGAGACTTCTGCGGTTAGGACATCTGGTACTGGAACATTTCTCAGTCGGCCGATTCTCGGGACATGGTACTCAGGGGTGTGGCTTTCTTATGGGGGGAAGGGTACTTGGCCCTAAGGCCTTGGTTGCTAACATCTGGGCATGGTCTGACTCTTAGACATGGAGAAGCCAGGGAAATCTCTCCTACCTTCCTACTACCAGGACCTCAGGAACTTCTGCCAAATTTGGATCTCAGTTTCCTTATCTAAAATAAGAGAATTTGATTAATTAATATCCAAGGTTCCTTTCAACTGTGAATCTTAGGATCCTTCTTGATATGCCACAGTGTGGCTCTGGGTACAATGCTAACTTAGAATTAATGACTTCCATAAAGGAGGGAGGAGAAAGAAGATGAAGAGAGGAAGCCTTACTCAGTTTTGAAATAAGGACATGTCACAGGACCTGGAGGGAACCAGGCAGAAGGCTTAAAAATGCATCAGGCTCAACAAAGAGCTCTCATCTGTGACAAGCAGAATTTTCTTTACCTTCAGTGTTACTTGGGTCACACTGTTTAGTTTGAGGTGGTGAAAAGAACTTATGGGTGAAGAGCATTCATTATGAGGGGCATGGTGTGGGTAGGGACTACCTTCCTAGAAGACAGGGGGTCCATATTGGAACTGAGCCTGTGAAAGACCCTGGTGAGGGCTGAACCTGAGGAGGAAAGTAGCAGGAAATTCAGGGCCCTCTCAGAAAGGGGTGGCATAGGGTCAGGTGGGAGGTGACTTAAATAGCATGATCTGGTCTGAAGGGATGATTGAAAGGTAATGGGTTTTTTCCACTCCACCTTCCTTCCCTGTCCCCACCAACCCATTTCTCCTTTCCCCACAGTCAACAAGATGAAGATAGCATTTGTGTTGTGCTGGTTCCTGGTATTTGGTAAGTGCTTCTTATAATAACTTCATAACTTCTGAACCATGACATCTTGCCATGGCTTCATAATCCAAAGAGCTTAGAGTTGGGGTGGAGGTAGGAGGGAAGAGGCCTGTATAAGGAAAGATGTAGGATTATTGAAAGGATGTCCTTCCCCCAAGAGCATCCTCCCCTAAAAGTCTGCCACGGTGGCTGAAATTCTGCTCACCTTAAGTAAATAACACTTCAGCAAAAGGTTAGTAAATGTGCCCCCTTCCTTAGGACAGGAGTAGAGGGAAATGCATTTTAGGAAGGCAGAGGCAGACTGGTAAAGTGACTAGAGTCCTGGGTGTGTAGTCAGCAGACCTTGGCTTAAATCCTGATTATGCTTTTCATAACCTATGTGATGTCGAACAAATTGCTTAACTTTCCTGGGATCTAGTTTCTGTATCTGAAAAACAGCAGGGGGGGGCAGAGTCAAGATGGTGGAGTAGAAACAGGACTTCCACTGCACTCCAACTTCCACCTCCCCAATTTATGTAGAAGGGGACTCTGAATGAACTTTGGAGCTACAGAAACCACAAAATGACACAAAAAAGCTAACCTCCCACTGAGGACAGCCCATCAGGCTGGCAGCAAGTAGCCAGCACAGCACTCTGGGAGCTGACCCTGGCCCAGCAGGAGTCTGAGGTTTCAGCCCCAGGGCAGGCCTGACCAACTACTGGCTGGAGGGACTTCAAATGACCAGAAGGTATGGCAGTTTCCAGAATTATCAACACATAGATGGGAAGGACAAAGTGAGAGGTCAGTGCAGTGTGGACTTTGTGATCCAGTAGTTGGGAGTGCAGTTGGCCTTTGTCCCCGGGGTGAGAAGCAGCTGAGGCGCCAATGCGTTGCAGCCACCCCCATGTGGCAGCTTCAGCTCCTGGCCTTCAGAGTGTAGGGGGACCAAGCAACCAGTCTGAGGGGTAATCACTCTTGCTTTAATCTACTTGGATCTGGATTGCGGTCTAGGGTGGAAGTCTGGGGTGTGTGACCAGCTTGCCAGAGTATGTGGAGGCTTCAGAGAGGGCACCCACCTAATACCTCTGGCAGCTGAGAAAACCCCAGCATTTGGGATGAAGCTCCCCTGTCTGGTGACAGAGTTCTACTGTGGCAAAAAGCCCAGGGGTCAATTGATTGAGTGGCAACATGAGCAGGCAAAGGAAGCAAAATAAACAGAGTCACCTAACTTTACACTCCTATTTTGGAGACAAAAATGATCAAAGCATGGAGCAGGAGGAAGACAGTGAAATCAGAACTCCTGCACCAAAAGCTTCCAAGAAAAGTACGAGCTGGTTATAGGCCTTAGAGGACAGGGGGAGAGGAGGGAGTCTGTCAGAGTCTGATGGATACCTGTCTAAGCTGAGATGATATGACAAGAGCCAAAGAGAGATGGAGCCTTTGGGATGTGCCAGAGGACATGGGACAGTGCCACATTTCAGGAAGAGGGCAGAGGAGGCAAAATGTCCATAAGCATGGATCTAGTAGGTCCTTCTGAGAAGGAGCCATTTGAACCCTAGATAGGACATACTACAGAGATATGAAGATAATGTCCAGTGGCTAAAGGTGGAAAGTGCAGGACACTAAGCTCAAACTAATGCTCAAATCACTTAATCAATAAGTATTTATTAATCACTTACACCAGGAGCTGTGCCAAGTGCTGATGATACAAAGAAAGATTAGCTCTTTTTATTATCTGTAAAATGGGTATAATAAAAGCAACATTAGCTATTATTATCATCACTAATATTAATAATAATATTTTATTATTTAATAATAGCCAATACTTTATTAATAATAATATCTAGCATGTATAACTTTGGAAGAGGGAACTTAAAATAGGTGCCTTAGAAATTTTTAATCTATCAGGAATATAGAGACTAAATATGTAATAAACAAATATAAGGATAATAAATTAGATAGGGAAGAAAATTAATGAATAGAACAAGGAAAAGAAAACCTTTTTGGAAAAAGGCAAAGATAATTTTTAAAAATCTAAAGAAATTGAAAGGGAGAAAAAGAAGGGTGATTCCACTTGACTACTTAACTGAATGGGAAATAGAAGGGAGGAGAATTAGATAACTAGATCAAAGGAAGAAAGAAAAAGAAATGAATAAGCTAAGTACAACTCCAAAAGGAGAGAAAGGGTTTATTCATGAGGAAGTGGAATTGGAGGGGGCTGGAGGGAGAGTCTCTGGGAATTAGGCAGCCTTAAAGTAGATTAGGCAAAAATAACTAGACAAAGTATTGACTATTGAGGAAGAAAAACAACAGCCAAAAAGTCCTAATTTAGGGGAAAAACATGTTAAAAGCAAATGGAGGAAAATGTAAACCTACATCTCCTAACTTTAAATATGAATGTATGCAACAGTCTAACAAAAAGAAATGAAATGATTGATTGGATAAGAAAACAAAACCTCACAATCTGCTGTTCACAAGAAGCCCAGTAGCTGTTCCAGGTGTTTCTTTCTTTCCCATCCTCTCCACCATTCTGCTGCAGCTTCACATCACCTATGACAATAACCTGCTGGTGGGTCTGACTCCCTCCAGTCTCTCCCCACTCCAGTCCATCCTTTGCTCAGCTGCCAAAATGATTTTCCTGGGGCAGCTAGGTGGTGCAGTGAATAGAGCACCTGCCTGGAGTCAGAAAGACTGAAATCTGGCCTCAGACAGTTAATACTTACTAGCTGTGTGACTTTGGGCAAGTCACTTAACCCCAATTGCCCTGCCTTCCCCCCTCCAAAAAGAAAAAAAATTTCCTAAGAGTGGGTCTGGCCATGTCACTCTCACTGGACCTCATTCAGGCCCAAGTCATTCACTCAATAAATTCCTATCATCTCCAGGATCAAATATAAAACACTCTGTTTGACCTTTAAAGCCCTACAATCTGGCCTCTTGATACATCTTTTAACCTGTTCCTTCCCTCCTCTCACCCTGCCATCCAGGCACATTGGCCAACTTGCTGTACCTTGCATAACAAGCAGTCCATGTCCCATCATTCATTCATTCATTCGGTTATTTATTTATTTTCAGCCTAAGTCCTGACTTTCTCCAACCCCTGGAATATTCTCTTTCCTTATCTCAGGCTCTTAGAATACTTGGCTTCCTTTAAGACGGAGCTCAAGCACTACTCTCTGTAGGAGTCTTTGCTGTTCTTTCCAGCTGCTGGGGCCTCTGACTCTAAAGTTCCGTTTTCGCAATGCTGTGGACCGATTTATGTCTATGTGGTGTCCCACATTACAATGCAAGACCTTGAGAACAGGGACAGTTCATGCTTTCTCTTTGTACTCTCAGCACTTGGCACAGTTCCTGGCTGTAAGTGATTAATAAATACTTATTGATTAAGTGATTTGAGCATTAGTTTTCCTGATGCTAAGTATATAGGACTATGACTTACTTTTGTTTTTATCATCCTTTTCCTGACCTTCCTCCCTCTTCTGTATGTCTTTTAAATACCCAAGTTGTTTAGTGGGTTCCCTATACACTCATACCAATCTCTTTAGGGAACTCCCTCCTTTCCTTAACATCAAAATTGTTTCCTTTTGTGCTTTCAGAGTTTCTTTCTTGAGAATTACTTGTATCTCCTGGGCTGACTTTCCTTGTAGAATTGGAGGATATGGGATCCTGCCTTTCTTCTGTGCTCTAAACCCTTTGAAATCTGCTTAAAATCCAGGCTGCATTTGAGACTATGCCTGACTTTCTTGTCCTTTTTAATGTCCTCCACAGTGCCTAGCACATAAGGAGGTGCTTAATAAATGTTTATTGACTGACTCCTCAAAAATGGAGTGGTAACTTCCCTCCAAGGTTCCAATCCTTTCTGTTCCAGTCCCTAGTTGCTCCTTGAAGAAAAGCAGAACAGATTCCTCTTCCTTGGTGGTGACTGAAATGATCATTCAGGCAAGACAAGAAATTATTAGTTGCTTTGCTTTGATCAAGAGAGTTTCAGGAGATGCCTCTTCCCCCGCTTCCCCACTACTCAACATACACTCAGGCCAGGCTTGGAATCTTTTCTTTTATATCTTCCTCATCTCTTTCCTCCTTCTGTTTAGGTGGATTGTAGTATATTCCGATGACAATTATAACTTCTATTTTTTTAATCACTCTATGCAAGTACATTTTATTCTAGCTTCTCATTTTCAATCTGTGTGAATATTTTTAAAGCAAGTTTCTTATATGTAGTAAGCTGACGGACTTTGTTTTCTTATCTATCCTACTATTCTCCTTCATTTTCTTGTGTGAACTTAATCCATTCATATTTAAGGTTATAATTCTTAGGATTACTTTTGTTGTTTATTATTGAGCTGTCTGACTCTTCATGACCCCTTTTGGGGCTTTCTTGGCAGAGATACTGGAGTGATTTGCCATTTCCTTCTCCAGCTCATTTTATAGATGCAGAAACTGAGGCAAACAAGGTTAAGTGACTTGCCCAGGATTACACAGCTAGGAAGTATTTGAGGCCAGATTTGAACTTGGGAAGATGAGTCTTCCTGACTCCTGGTCTGGCACTCTATTCATGGCACCACCTAACTATCCCGTATTATTAATGTATGTACAGGTATATATGTATATAATATGTAATATATACCTATAATATTATATGAAGATATATAGAATATAATAGGTATGCACATATAATATATAATAGGCATACATATATACATATGTAGGCATACATGTAGATATGTATACCTATAGATACTATGTAGATAAGTACATGCAGATGTATCTGTATATATACACACACAAACATACATACACACATATATGCACACACATGTATATATGTGTATGGTATATATGCATGCATGCATACATATATACGAAAGAGACAGAGAGAGGGAGATGGATATGGAGAGATGCTGGTCACAAGCATTGGTTGACAGGTGGAAAGCCAGAATGCTCACCTTCACAATTTGGGGAGAAATTAAGGAAGGCTTCCAGCATGTTGGTTGGACCACCTAGTGAGGCATGGATGGATTGACACTTTCATCGTTGGAACTCCAAAACTGATGATATCACAATGCATTTGCATATATGAAGATTTGTCTCTTGTCTACAGCTATCTCTAGAACTATCTAGACATCTAGATAGATTAAAATTTGTGGGGGGTTTTGGATGGTCCTTCTGAAGACCCTCACTCTCAGAAGTATTAAATTAAAAGGAAACATGATACATTGAAAAGAGTTCTGGATTGTAAGTCAGAGGACCTGAGTTCCAACCCTAGTTATGTACTTAATTATGTGATTAGGGGCAAGTCACTTAGTCTTTCTAGGCCTTTCAGTTTCCAGGTCAATAAAATGAGAGGGTTCAACTACATAACCCGCAAGGTCCTTTCTAGCCCCAAATCTATGCTGATCAGGAAGCCTTCTGTTCACTGGCCTTTCATACTGGTTAGCTCCAGTGGCCCAGATACTTCCTCTCTTGGGAAAGGATGTGGATTTGGGAAGCACAATCTTTCTTTTGAAAAAGAGAGTCATTTGAGTTTGACTTTCCCCACACAAAAAACCATTATGAGGACCCTATTACTTCCTACCATATCTGTGGGAATGCACCTTGATTTTCACTCTATACTGTCATTTCTTCCTCTTAGTATAGAACTCCACTTTTGCTCCCTTTCCCTCCTCTCCGTCCCAATCTCTTGTCTTTCCCGAGTCACTTCTTTCTATGCTACCTGCCCACTCCCCACTCTTGGAAATCTATATTTACTTATGAAGAACTACAGGTTATAGTCTATAGCATATTAATATTAAAAATGATTATTTTTCTTCTTTTAAATATCTTAGAACTTTAACCCCTGAAATATTTTTTGCTCTTCCATGTTTTTGTTATCCTTTTTGCCCTCAACCAGTAAGAAAGTTTATTAACCATCTTGATCTTTCCTAGAAGCATGAGAGCATTGGATTCATTGCTTAGTCTTTTCTTCTTACTAATTGTACTTTCCCTTTGTTGTGTTTCTCTTCTCTCAAGGCTTTCTCGGTCAAATACCATGCTCCCTTCTGTTTTCTCTTTTCATTATTCATTTTCATTTATATCTGTTGTTTTTTATTTATGTTTTTCCTACTGGAGGGCCAGCCTAATATAAAAAAAAGAAAGAAAAAGGAGTTCCAGAAAACTGAACAAATTAACTTTCTGACAGCATATGCAATGTTACCATACGTTGTTTCCCCTCTCCACCCTCAAACCAGGGAGAGAAGTACACTTTCCTAGCTCTTCTTGGGGATCCAGCTCAGGGATAGGGATTGAACCATGACTTCATTGCTTTAGAAAACTCTGGAATGAGGAAACTCTCTCTACCAATGCAGGTCAGTACCTGCCCTGAAACTTAGGGAGGATTTGCTTAGAGCAGGTTCCTGCCCCTGGCTTAGAGCATTGAATCACTTGCCCACAGTTGAAGAGTCAATATGTTTCAGAGGCAGAATTTGAATTCAAGTGTTCCTGGTCCGGAGATTCATTCCCTATTCCATATAGTAGGGACCAAGTTTAGTCATAATTTGTGTTCGATTTTTATTTTTATCGTTCTTCTTTCTGTTTACAGTGTTGTAATCATAGTGTATATTATTTTCCTTGTTATGCCTATTTTATTTTGCATATCAAATATTTGCTGATTATTTCCCATGTCTTCCTGTATTCTTTGTATTCATCATTTTTTTAATACTACAGTAATATTCTGGAGAATCTAACACAAATTTATTTAGTCAGTCCCCAATCGATAGGCATTCAATTTATTTCCAATTCTTTGCTATTACAAAAACTTCTACTATGCATATTTTGGCCCTTTGTATTTTTGTCCTGTTGGAGTATATGTCTAGCAAAGGAATCTCTGAGAGAAAGAGTATGAGCTTTCTTAACATACCTTTAGACTACTATCTTCTGGTTTGAGGAGATTCTCTGTGGTATTTAAAAATGATTATTTCCCCTATTTGTCTTGTTGACTTCATCTATGACTTCTGGTTTTTGCCCTAAATTTTGCCCTAATTTCTTTCTTTATTTTCTTGCTTTTTTTTTTAAACAAAAAATCGTACTAAGGTTTCTTAGTGTAATTTTTTGGGGGGATGGTGGATAATTTATTTAGCAATTTTATTTTTTTTCATTACAACTTTTGGGGTCAATTTACTTTACTAATTAGTACATCACATAGTACCATTTTTGGAATTATTTGTCCATTTTCCTTCTCTTTTTATGAGTTTTATTGCTGGTTTATCTGCTTGAGCATTAGATACATACCCAATCTTTTTCTCTTGTCTTGTCTTCTATCCCTTTTCCTTTGTACCAAGTAGTATATCGGGTGTCTTTACTATCTGGTTCCTCCCTCATTTACTGCTATCTGTTTTCTCATTCTACTTGACCTCTCCAAAGTATTTGCCATTGTTAGCCACTCTCTCCTTATGAAAACTCTCTCTTACCTGCGTTTTCATTACAACTTCTCTGGTTCTCTTCCTACTTCTGTAGGTGACTCAATGTATCTTTCTTGGTCTCCTTTGTGGGATCATCAGCCATGTCCCAATCCCAATAAGTGGGTATACCCCAGGGCTCTGCCCTACGCCCTCTTCTTTTCCTCTTCATTCTTTCTCTTGGTGACCTCATTACCCACATAGAGATGATCTTTAAATCTACAAACCCAGCCTTTTTCCTCCTGAGTTCCAGCCTTGCATCTCCAATTGCTTTTTGGACATCACCATTTGTACGTCCCATATGCATTTTAACCCTAGTATGGCTGAAACACAACTCATTATCTTTTATCCTAAACCCACTCCTCCTCCTAGCTTCCCTATTTCTTTTGAGGGTACCACCATATTTTTAGTCACCCAGGATTTCATCCTAGCAGTCATCATTGACACACCACTCTCATTTTTCTCCCATATACAATCAGTTGCCAAGTCTTGTTGATTTTACTTTCATAACTTTTCTCAATCTGTACACTTTTCTTTACTCATACTACAACCATCCCAATTCAGCCCCTCTTTAGCCCTTGCCTTCTTGAACCCAGCCTCTTCTCTCTTGAATTCATCTTTCACAGAGGATGTAGATCTGGCCGCTGGACCCAGATGGCTCTGGAGGAGAAAGTGAGGCTGGTGACTTTGTATTAGCCCTCCCTCACTTAAATCCAATTCACTTGCTTGTCATGGTATCACCTCCCTGATGTCATGGTCCTCTTTGAGAACGAAGGACAAATAACAACCCCTGTGAGTACAATGCAGTTTGAGAGGTTCAGGGACCCCCCCCCCAAAAAAAAAAAACCCAGAGTACTAGACAAGGTGATCTGGAATGAATTCATGGACTCAAGCATTCTTCAAGTCAAGTTGGCAAAGGCTATTATTATTATATTACAGTGGGAAGAGCTCCTTAAGGAACTTGCAACTTAAGAGAAATGATGCTAAAGCTTATATAGGAAAAGTAGATTATCTGGCAGATATGCTAATTAGGTGATAATTTACCACCTTGGCCATAGGCGTCATTCACTACTGGAAACCAGGGGAAGGGATTCCTCAGGGGTGCATTTTTTGTCTGTGTAATAGTAATGGAATTTAAAGATCCCCATGTATTGGCTTAGTTTTTGGATTGTGTTAAAACCCAGAGCTTGTGAATCCCACTTGTGGGATGGACTTGTTGATGTGAAAGGAGAGTGCTGAACTGGGAGGAGCTGGTGACGTAAATTTAGAGAGACACAAGCAAAGAGAGAGGCAAAAGAACTTTTTGGAAGCAGCATCTTGGAAGCAGAGAGAGATGGAGAGGATTGCTGAGGGCCAGTTTGAATTGCCCAGGACTTTTGAGAGCTGCCACCCAGAGCTGCCAAGTACTGAGGAGACATGGCTGTTATGCTGGTACTTTGTCTGTTTTGATGTTGTTTTGCCAGATTTGTTCACTGGTGAAAGACAGTGCTGTTGTTGCAGAGGTTCTGGAACCTTGCTGTTGGTTCAGAACTCCTGAGACTGTTCTGCAGACAGAGAGTGAATTCTGTCCACTGGTGAAGGACAGTGCTGTTGTTGCAGAGGTTCTGGAACTTGGCTGTTGGTTCAGAGCTCCTGAGACTGTTCTGCAGAGAGTGAATTGTGCCCATTGGTGAAGGCCAATGCTGTTGTTGCAGAGGTACTGGAACCTTGCTGTTGGTTCAGAAGCCCTGAAGAAGGATTTTCTTGTTGTATGTTTACAGAAATCCTGGAAGAGGGTTTTGCTAATGTTTTCAGGGGTCCTAGAATTGTTCTGCAGACAGAGAATGAATTAATGAAGACACTGGCAATGTCTTTTGTAGCCTTGCTAAGCTTTGTCTCCCCAGGAACAAAGATTGCTGAGAACTTGCCTTGGGTCAAGATGAAAAAAAGACTTTTCTTTGGGTATTAAATATTGTGCTTAAGCTTGTTGTAACTCTGGGGTAGATTCAATTGTGATCCAAGGGTGGGGAACTTTTGACTTTTTTGTGCTCTGTGATTGACCAAATGAATGTACTTTACTTATGATTGGAAATTAATCTCCATTTGAGAAGAGGGGCTTTGTGGTTGACTAAATCAATGTACAGCCTAGGGGTGGAGTAGTACTTAGAAGAGGGTCTTTGGGATTGACTAAATGAATGCCCAGGGGTGGAGTAGTACTTGGAGATTATTGAGTTATACTTGGTGAATGCTATATTTTGAATTATGCTATATTTTGATTTTCTCTGTTCTTAATTTTTCACTGAATAAAATGGAGAGTGCCTATGCTGGTATTTTGAACCTTGGGAAGTTGCCTTTGCTTGGCATTACAGTCTGTTACACCTGTAGCAAGACAGCTTTGAGAGCTGATGTGTATAACTTGACCTCTGGATTAAATATGGTAACTTCCAGGAATCAATACATGATAATTCTGTGGTTGCAAGATAGTCCTGTTTTTCCAAAAGAATTTCTTCAGAGGTCAGCTTGTTCTTGTGATGGGGAAAGATTGTTTTACTGGGACCCACTTGTAACTCGGCGGAAAGGTAGTTTGTCTTACTGGTTAACTAATGAGTTATTGCTAGCCATAATGTCTTTGGGTTGGGGATAAAACCATCAGAGATAGTGTTTTGAGGTTAGGGAAAATGTGATCTTGGAATAGGGGTCCAAGCACAAGCGCTCAAGCACCCTATCATTCCCCCTTAAACAGATGGGACCCAAAATCTTTTAGGGATAAGGGATGAAGGTCTTGGCTTCTGAAACTGCATCATGCTGGGACTGGAGATAGAGCTGTCCCTGCCTCCTGGGGTTCCCCCATTCAAGGGGTTGGGTCTTTAGCCAGTGTCCAGAATTTTTGTCAATGCCAGGTCCAAAGGGTGATGGGTCATAGTCTGAGTGGTCATCTGTAAGTGGAGGGCACTGAGCCTAGAAAAGACATCTTGTGCCAGGCTATCAACTCCTTGCCAATTCTTTCTTTTATGTTTCTCATTTCTTTTTCATCCTTCCTCTAGACTCTTACTTAGTTTATAAAAACAAGGTTTTTTTTTTTTGCTTTTTGGAGGGCAATTTGGGGTTAAGTGACTTGCCCAAGGTCACATGGCTAGTTTTTGTGTTTAGTGTCTGAGGCCGGATTTGAACTCAGGTCCTCCTGACTCCAGGGCTGGTGCTCTATTCACTGAGCCACCTAGCTGCCCCTATAAAAACATTTTTAACTTAAAAAAAACTTATTTTTATCTCTTCCAAGAATTCAAGTTGGATTTGTGTTCAAGCTGTTTTTCTTTGAGGCTTGCTTGTAGATGTTTTGGAACCATTCTCTTATTTTGGGTTTGTGTATTAAATGTCCCTGTCTCTATAATAAGTCTTTATTGTGGAATTGTTCTTGTTCATTCTTCCAGTCCACTGCCTGACGTCAGAAGTAATACTATGACTGGGCTCTGTGTAATCCTGAAGAGAATGTCTGGGCAGGTTCTGCTGCTACTTTCTTGATGCATGGAGAGTTGTGTTATTCTAGGACCTCAGAGATAGCTCATACTAGGGACTTGCAAACTTCCAGTGCTCCCACAGCGGTCTGATGCAGGGCAGTTCTCATCCCCACCCCCTTTGTCTTAGCTCTTCAAGTTCCAAATCTGGACTTAGGTCTGAACCAGGGACCGGTGGCACTGCTTCCTAAGATACTGCAATAGCCTGCTGCTGGCTTCAGTGACTATGAGCCAGCTGGAAAGTTCTGCGGATTCAGAGCGACAGAGCTGTAGGCTCTCCTTTGCTCTGGGATTCTTGCCCTGGTTACTCCTGTGTAGGCTTTAGATTGAACTAGAAATTGGACCCGAGACCCTATTCCTGTCTTGAGGGTTAGAGCCATACAGGTACTGTTTGCTTTTGAGCTTGTTCCTTACTTAGTACATAACCAAGGTCATGCAACCGCTCATTGCCTTGAAATGCCACCCCTGGGCACTTTTTCTCTCCTCAGGCTGCCCTGAACCTGTGACTTGGAACTGAGCCCTGAGCAACAAAGGTTGTAATTGGCATCTTTTCTCACACCTTACGTGAGGTCGAGGTGTCCCGGTATGGGTTTTAATTCTGGAGCACCACTCTGGTCCTCTTTCAGTCCCTGAAATCTGGAGTGTTCCATGTATCATGCTCTTGGTCAGATCCTATCCCCAATGTACACAGATTTATTCTCCCTCTCCCCCTCCCCCTGTTCCTGTCCCTTTCCCCCTCTCCCTGTCCTTCTCCCCCCCCCACCCTTTCCCTCCCTTTCTCCCTCCCTCCATTAATCTGGGCTGGAAAAATATGACTTTAAAAATTTTTTTTCCTATTTGTATTTGGTTTAATTTTCCTACTTGTATTTGATGATTTTCTAGATTTATTTGGAGGGAGATAGCTTTTGGGGGGGGGAGGGTTGGGGGGAGAGAAGGGAACTCAATGTATTTTTTCTTCCTGCCACTCTGCCATCTTGTGTCTACCTCTGTATTTCCTCACTGATATTCTCAAAGCCCAGGTCCTCTGCTCAAAAAATTTCATTAGTTCCCTGTTGCCTCTAGAATGAAATCAAAACTTCTCTTTTGGCAGCCCTTTGACAGTCTGACTCCCAGCTATATTTTGATAATGCACTGATTGCTCATTACTCCCTGTCCCATTCACTATATTCCAGCCCAATTGGCATGCACAGCATTTTAGCTCCTGTTTCTGCCCCTTTGTAAAGGCTTTTTCTCAGTCCTGAAATGATCTCTCTCTCCTCCCTTCCTGTTCACATAACCCTTAGCTTCCTTCAAGGCTCAAATCAAGTGCTACTGCCTAGAACAGTTTTTTTTTCTATTTCTCCAGATATTAATGCTCCATCTCAAGTTACTTTTTAAAAAATACTAGCTGTATGACCCTGGGAAAGTTACTTAAACCTGTTTGCCTCAGCTTCCTCCTCTGTCAAATGAGCTGGAGAAGGTAATGGCAAACTGTGCCAGCATCTTTTCCAAGAAAACCCCAAAGGGGGTCACAAAGAGTTGTACTTAACTGAAAAATGACTAAACAACAATAACCACCTATCTCAATCCTTAGTACCACACCTTGTACCCAGATAATGCTGAATAACTAAATGTTAGTTGGTTGAATTGACTTCTGTCCAGACCCTTAGATGTAGGCATCTTTAATGACTTCCCATGGATGTTTTGCAGGAGATAATATATGTGGAAGAAGTGAGGAGGGAGGAGGAGAAGAAGAGAAAGCACCTGGATCTTGTGAAGGGGAAACTATATAGAAAGCCAACTGAGGCTGAAATCATGCCCTTCTCTCTCAGGAAGGCTCTAGCTGGGATGTTCTTTTGGCTCTCTCCCCCTGCCCCTGTTGCCCGCCTTCTCTGCCAGGGGGTGAATGAGTTCAGTGCTCTCTCTCCCCCTTAATGGGTGGGTATAGATGGAAGGGAGAACAGACTTGGTTACTGTCAGTAAGGGATAGTATATAAGTCACAGCACCTACGTTCTGATTGGCAGGTTATTGGAGCAGATGGAGTGCAGTACAGGAAATGGGTCCTTCACATGGTTCATTACTATTATTTCAGAAAAGCTTGCCTGCTTCTATTTGTTGTAATTCTGGCTCCTCTATGAGCTCCATTTCTTCTCATTTTGAGGTGATGGGTATGAGAGTTTGGACTTAGAAATAACTACTCACTCATTGGCATCTATCTCCTGAATATCTGCTTATTCTTCAAGGACCATCTCAGAAGCCACTCAATTATTAGACTGTCCTGTCCTTCCAAGGTGACTTTTTTTTTCTGATTTCTCCAACTAGAAGTGGTCTAGCACTCCTTGGATATTTTTTTTAAAAGCAATTGGGGTTAAGTAACTTGCTCAAGGTTACACAGCCAGTTATTTCTGGGTGTGGTGCTAAGTATCTGAGCCTGGATTCGATCCCAGGTCATCCCGACTCTGGGGCTGGTGCTCTTACTCACTGAGCCACCTGGCTGCCCCTACTCCTTGTATCTTTTACAGAACATCTCCTATACTGAGCACATACTATAATCTTTTCGAGATCTGTGGCTTCTTGAGTGGAACTCTGTCTACTGATTCCATTTATAATTCTTTTCTTCCTTTGCAGAAGGTTTCATGAATTACTGAGGCCAAAACAATTACTGGCCAAGCAGATAAGGCTTCTGAGGGTGAGTTCTGTATGTCACTAGTCTGGACCTCAGACAACCAGTCTGTTCTCAGGCATGGGGACAGGTGCCAGAGCTTGAGCTAGCATTGGAGAATTTTAGCGCTTAATGAATAGTTTTGAAGTCAAATGAAAATCTGACCCTTGGAACTGTTAGCAGAGTGTTTAATGCCCACTGAGTGATTCTGGGCCCTTCTGATTCTGGGTCCTGGCTTCTCTTTTCTGGACAGGTGCTGCTGGGCACATGACTGCTGCTATGGAAAGTTAGAAGGAAAACGTGAATCCAAACTCACAAGGTTATAGCTTCACCTACACAGCAGGTGTTGTTACCTCTAATAAGTCGTTAATAATTATAATAAGTGGCATTTACATAATGCTTGGAACATACCAGGCACTGTGGTAAACTTTTTATAAATATTTTGTGATTTGACCCTCACAACAACCCTGGGAGTTGCTGCTATAATCTCTATTTTACAGATGAGGAAACTGAGGCAGACAGCTGTCAAATGACTTTCCCAAGGTCACACAGCTCCTAAGGGTCTGAGGCCAGATTTGAACTTAGGATTTCTTGAGTACAGGGCTAGCATTGTCTATCCACTGTACCATCTACCTACCTCATTGGGGGTCTTTCTCTTTGGGTTGGTGTGCCTGAAGTCTCTTGCTCCTTAAAGTACAGCTTCCTTGGTAATTCAGTCAGTTTACATTTGTGGTGACACAATCTTCCATTGCCATCAGACAGGTAGTTCCCTGAGGGAAAGAGTACCTTTTTCCTCATATCCATTCCCCTCCCCCCCAAGACATGAGTCTGCACAGTGAGGATGTTCTGTTCTTCATAATGATTTATGATCATTAAGAAGGGTCAAGCTTTTCTCACATCCTTTCCCATGTTATCATCCCACCTCAGAGCTTAGATAGGACTCATATTTAGAGCCCCTCCAGCATGGACTTTAGCAGGGTCCCTTGTAGAAAAAGTAGTCAGGGACAGCCAGGCGGCTCAGTAAGAGCACTGGCCCTGGAGTCAGGAGGACCTGAGTTCAAACCTGGCCTAAGACAATTGCGACTTACTAGCTGTGTGAACAGGGTTAAGTCACTTAACCCCAATTGCCCTGCCATCCTCCCTCCAAAAAAAATTTAATTAAAAAAGAAAAAGTAGTTAGTGACCAAAGGAGGTGTCATATATAGTATAGCTGTTTAATTCTTCCAGTACAAAAGACTTATAAATACTTAATACTTAAAACATAAAAAAATCAAAACCCAAGCTAAACCACACTAATTAGACTGTCCTGGGAGGTCAGGATGGCATTTCTGGATCGTGTCTCAGAACTAGACTGGGCAGATCCCAAAATCTTGATCTCCTGGTCATTCAGTCATGGGACGCACTTCTGGGAAGATAGGAAACCAGTACCAACTCAGGACCTCCTGGACTGTCCAACTCATGAGGTTATAGCCAAGGCTGGAAATATGCCTTTCTCAGGATTGATGTTTGCTGAGCTGAGCTGGCTTTAGAGAAACAAACACAAAACCAAACCAAACCAGAAAAGGTCAGATAACCTGAGGTCCGATCTCATGCTAACTTAGGCAAGAGCTTATTCTCATGGCTGTCCACTTGAGTTGCTGCTTCTGGAGAGGGGCAAAGAGAGGGATGAGGCATCCCCTCCCCTCTTCCCTTTGCTTTGTCCAATGGGGTTTCCCATCCACCCCCTTCCCCACTTTGCTGGAAGTCCAAAGACAAAATGGCTCTGGTTCTGTCCCAAGACAGAACAGATTAAGGAGAGAGAGAGACAGTTGGAGTCTTTCTACAGGCTCTTAGCCTATGAAAGTAGGAATGGTTCTTCTAAAAGAACTCCTTTGTCCATGATGCTAATCCTCTCTGACACAACCCCCCAGTTATTGGGAGGTATAAAATCCAATCAAGAATTATTGCATCATTTCGGCAAAGACACAAGTATCTGTCCTTCAGCAGGGGACTAGTAATGATGATGGTAATGATAATTAATAGTAATAGTTGACATCTATTGAGAGTTTACTATGTGCCAGGCACCCTGTCTGCTAAGTACTTTGCAATTATTATTTCATTTGATCCCCACAACAACCCTGGAAGGTAGGTGCTATTACCACCCCCATTTTACAGGTGGAGAAACTGAGGCAAAGAGTGGATAAGTGACTTACCCAGTAAAGTGTCAGAGACTGGATTTGAACTCAGGTCTTCCCAGCTCCAGGCCTGGTACTCTATCTACCCTAGCACTTACCAATGCACAGGAAACTTTTTCATTTGTTTGTTTTGTTTTTTCTCTTAAAAGACCAGTCAACCCCAAATCACTCTGGTCCCAGACCAAGCTCTCCCCACTTGGTCACTATTTGGATCCTGATTGACTTTGAATGAATGTGAATAACAATTGTTTCTGTTTTGGCCAGAAATCCTGAGTGTCTTCCCTCCCAGATCTATTTTTTTTCAAGAGGCCATTCTTTGCCTCTTTTCTTTAAGTCTTAATACTGAATGGGTGTTGCCTCAGTCAAACTGAGACTTGTTAAAGACCTTAGCTTGAAAAGGTCAAGGTCCCTCACTACATCCTGAGTCATCTCCAGTTGTCCTAATCCATATCTGACTACTGGATCCAGATGGTTCCAGAGGTGAAGGGGAGGCTGGTGACTTTGCACAGCCCTGCCTCACTGAAATCCAGTTCACTTTTGTGTCATGGCATCACCTTCCTGATGTCATGGTCCTCTTCGAGAATGAAGGATAAAAAGTATCAGCAACTTCTGTACCAATGCACATATATGCCCATCACCACGGAGTCAGATTGCAAGCTCAATTAGATGACTCTTACTATAGTCTATATAGTCATTAATTCATTTTTCATTAATTTTTTTCTACAAACTTTTAAAAATTATTATTAAAGCCTACTGGGTGGCTCAGTGGATAGAGCACCAGGTCTGGACAAGATCTGAATTCGAATCCAGTTGTTGACACTTACTAGCTATGTGAACCTAAGCAAATCACTTAACTGCTGCCTCAGTTTCCCCATCTGTAAAATGGTCATAATAAGGGCACCTACCTCCCAGGGTTGTTGTGAAGATTAAATGAAATAATAATTGAAAAGTGCTTAGCACAGTGCTAGAGCCAATATTATTTAAGAGACATCAGGGCTCTAATCTCATCTCTGATACTTACTAGTTGTGTGACCCTGGTCAAATCACTTCATTTCTCTGAATCTGTTTCTTTATCTTTCTTTTTTAATTTAAATTAATTTTTAAAAATTAACAAGAATCTTTTTTCTTTCTCCTCCTTCTCTTACCAATTAGGGGGGAAAAATTAATGACATGGGTAACATGTACCCTTGATGATCAAATGAAATAATCTGTATAATATATTTCATAGACCCTGAAACATTATGGAAAAGTCAGCTTGATACAATCCCTTACATTCTCCCCCCTCTGCTTTTTGTTCTGTTCTCTGTGTTTCCTGCCAATTCGGAATTATGGGAGGTGGAAGCTGGAAGCTGTATTGTGACAAGATACTCGTTGAATGTCTCAAGAAACACATGAGCAGCTTCAACCCTGCATACATATGCTTTCCCTGCTCCCAACACAGTGAGAAAAACCTTCCCTGCCCATCCTGAGCCTGCCGGGTCCCTTTCTTATCCTTAGCACTTATTCCTCTCCAGGCTTTCCAAACTCCAGGCTCCCAGAATCCTCCAAGAAGGTGCCACATCTCAGGCATTAAAAACTGAAAAAAAAAGAGGCTCCTGGGATTTGTGGGGGTATGGGGTGATGATCTGGAAGAGGCCTTAAAAAGAAGGCCAGAGGTGTCAAACATGGGGCCCAGGGCCTGACTCAGACTAAAATATAATTGGGAAATAGATTAACAAAATTAAAAAAAAATAAAGTTGAGCATCATTAATGTTAATGTGTAGTTTTCTAAGTCATTATGCAGCTGGCACAGCTCTTTAGGTGTGGTTTAGGGGCTCCACTTGTGACATCAGTTTGTCCCCAGCCATCTTGTCCCAACTCTTTGTTTTACAAAGGAAGAAAGTGAAGTCCAGGAGAGTTTCAGGGCCTTAACCAAGGTCAGCAAGTGGAAAAGGGAGATTCAAATCAATTTTAAATCCACACTTACTTTTACTGTTCCTCAGAGCCTCCTTTAGAACAGGGAATTTCAGAACTGAGAGGGCCCTTAGAACACAGAATGGAAGAGCTGGGAGGGGTCTTAGAACACAGGATGTCAGAGCTGAGAGAGGCCTTAGAACACAGTATGTCGGAGCTGGGAGAGGCCTTAGAACACAGGATGTCAGAGCTGGGAGGGCCCTTAGAACACAGGATGTCAGAACTGGGAGAGGCCTTAGAACACAGGATGTCAGAGCTGGGAGGGCCCTTAGAACATAGGATGTCAGAGCTGGGAGAGGCCTTAGAACACAGGATGTCAGAGCTGGTAGGGCCCTTAGAACATAGGATGTCAGAACTGGGAAGGTAAGAAGCACAAAGTCTCAGAGTTCAAAGAGACCGGCCTGAGGTGATGCACTTTAGAAGTCTTGTCCAACTTGTACCAGTGACAATTCCCACTACAGCACTCCCAACAAATGGTCATCTTAGCCTTAACTAGAAAACCTAGAGACAGAGGCCTGCCTACCTCCCAAACTTGTCCATTCCCCTTTGGGATCACTCTGATTATCGGGAAGTTTTTCTGTACATTGAAACAAAATTTTCATCTCTCCAACCCTCCCCCATTGCTCCTAGTTCTTCCTACTTAAGGGAAAAACTAACAAATGACAGAACCAGACTAATCTCTGCTATTCATGTCAGTGAGGCCCAAGTTCCTTCAATATTTGAAGAAAGAATCACCTTAGAGATCATAAAGTATCCCCCTCATTTTATAAATCAAGAAACCAAACCCCTGAGAGAGTGGAAATGACTTGACCAGAGTCATATAGACAGGGGAAAGACTGGAAGTGCTATGACCTGTAATCTAGGACCCAGGTTTCAATCCCCAGACTCATCTTTCCACCCTACAATGCCCAGCTCCATTTCACAGATGGAGAAACTGAAACCTAGAGAATTTTGGACTGATACAAGTTATGAAGTTTTGGAGTAGATAATGATAGAATCTAGATAGCCCATAGATCATTCCCCTTAATTTACAGGAAAGAGAACCAAGGCCCAGGGGCTTAAAGGAGCTTGTACACAGACAGTAAACAGCCAGACGGTGAACCAAAGGAGGAACTTCACCAGTGCAAAATGGGGAAAGATGGGTTAGAGCAGACAGCTGTTCGTCTGGAAATTATTTGGGGGTTTTAGTAGACTGCAGGTTCCAAATGAGTCAGCAGTGGTAGGAGGCAGACAAAAAAGCTAGTGCAATCTGAAGCTGCATTAAGAGAGGCTCAGCTCGGGACAGCCAGGCAGCACAGCGAGTAAGAGCACTGGCCGCAGTGTTGGGATGACCTGGGATTGAAGCCAGGCTCAGACACTTAGCACCCACCAAGAAACACCTGGCCATGTAACCTTGAGCAAGTTACTTAACCCCAATTGCTTAGGGGCAGCCAGGTGGCTCAGCGAGTAAGAGCACCGGCCGCAGTATTGGGATGACCTGGGATCAAAGCCAGGCTCAGACACTTAGCACCACACCCAGAAACACCTGGCTGTGTAACCTTGAGCAAGTTACTTAACCTTGATTGCTTAAAAAAAAGAGAGAGACTCAGCTTCCAGGAATAGGGAAAAGATAATCCCACTGTCCTCTGCCCTCAGAAATACCCATCTGGTGTGGTGCCCTGTCAGTGACATACCTGAGTCAAGATTCTGATAAAGGTTTAGAGGAAGGGGTCCAGAGGACAGAAACCAGGATGATGAAGTCTGGAGTTTATGGCCTAAGAGGATTGGCTGAAGGATGTTTAGGAGACTTGTGGAGAACTGGAGTCAGCTACAAGCATTAGAAAGTCTGCCAAGTGCAAGAGGGGCAGCATTTGATCTCCTTGGCCCAGGAAGGCAATGGCCCCAGCAATGGCCAGACCTTGCGAGGAGGCCCATTTAGGCTCACCAAACTCGCTAGCGATGAGAACTGTCCCAGAGTGGCAGGGCCTTCCTTGGGAGGTTCTGCCCCACCAGCATGTTCCGTGTGTCTCCACTTGGATTGCCTTTCCACACCTTTTGATTATGTCCTCCAGGGGGACAGCAAGCACAGTATTTGTTGAATGCTATTAGAAAATAGCTTACATTTCTTTAGTACTACAACATCCTTGGGAGGTGGGATTATTATCTTTGTTTTACAGCAGAGGGAACTGAAGCTCAGAGGGATTGAGAGATTTCCCCAGGGTTCCAAAATGAATATCCTCATTCATTAAACACTTGGGGCTTACACCTTGGAGCCGAATTCAGGCCTTGTTATTCCAAGACCAGTCCTCTTCCTACAATACCCCACAGGCCTAGACAGACAGACCCAGACCACACAAAATAACAAGGCTTCTCAATATGGCATTGTCATTGAGTGAGAAATAAAGCAGATGCTGAGTTTGCAAACTACCATGAGTTTGGCCCTCTGCATCCCCAGAAACTGATCTTCCCAGGGGGATGCCCAGAAGGGAGAGAGTCATTATGGTACCAATATGGTACTGTGGAATAAACTCAGAGACCTGAGGAATGGGTTTAAGGTCCTACCTCTAATACTACCTACAACATATATGGACAGGATAGAGATAGAAGTTTTTATTGGTACAGGGGACTCCTAGAGCAGGAAACTCCCTCTACCAATGCAGGTCAATACCTTTTCTGTAGCTCTGTAATATATATCCATGTGTATATGATTTAATACATACACATACATATATGTACATATATCTGCATGTATGCATGTGTATGTATATACACATTATATATGTGTATATATAAAATGTACGTATATATAGAGAGAGAGACATAGACATCCATATACTCACATGTACAAAACTCTTAGCCTGCCACTAGGATAAGCAATGATTGCTGTGGGCAGGCAGGGCCGGGTCAGCTTACCACTTGGCATATGAGGAAGCCAGATCAGGATTCCACAGATGAGCAGGGGGGTGTAGGACTCTTGCAATGTTGCCTTTCATTCCAGCGGTACCAGCGATACTTAGATTGGTATGTGTTCATCTCTTTGTGGAGACAGAGAGCAATTTTTTTGTCACACTCACAACTCATCCTGTTACACCAGCTGCCGGCACCTGGTTGGGAAAAGGAGATGGAGAAGGTTGGATTTCAGACTCCGGCTGGAGAATCAGTCTTGCACCTCAGGAACATCTAGAATTCTGTCTCTTATTGGAAGCCTTCCCCATTACTTAAGTTTCTTTAAAAGAAAATAGGTATAGTCTTTAAAAAATTTTTTTTAGCTTTTTTCCTGGATGTTACATTTTTTAGGGGAATTAATTTCAGCTTCCCTTTCTTGGGATACATTATACGTTAAATACTGTAATTATAAAGTTTAAAAACCACTGAAAGATGAAATAAAGTGGCAGCTAGGTGGCACAGTGGATAGAGCACTGACCCTAGAGTTAGGAGGACCTGAATTCAAATACAACCTCAGATACTTGCTAGCTGTGTGACCCTGAGTCACTTAACCCTGATTGCCTACACCCCCTTCCCCCCCAAAAAAAGAAAGGTGAAATAAAAACTATGTTTCTTGGCCCTTTATCCTTTGTTTCTTCAGTGACTGAGTTGGAATAGTGGAATAGGATACAGATAGTGCAATGGGTCACACAGCTTCTTTGACATCTATAAATATGAATGGTACTTAAACATTCATAGCTTAGTAGCTGAACTAGCTTTCCTGTTGCTCATCGAACATGATTTTTCATTTCCTGTCTTCATTCATTTACATTCCCTCCTACAATCTTTTCCCTTTTCACTTCTGCCTCTTGGAATCCCTAGATTCCTCCAAAACTTAGCTCAAGGAACAATTTTTACATAAGCCCTTTTCAAATCACTCAATTTCTAGTGTTTTCTATCCCAAATTACCTGTTATTTATTTTGTACATTTTAAAAATGTGTTCTTATTTATATAGATGCTATATTGTCTGGTATAATGTAAGCTTCTTGAGGGCAGGGTCTGCTTGATTTTAAAAAATACTTAACCTAAAGGGTGATACCATAAGCAAATTAGGAGAGCAAAGAATGGTTTACTTGCCAGATCTATGAAGAAAGGAAGACTTTATGACTAAAAAAGAGACAGTGTCATGAAATGCAAAATAGATGATTTTGCACAAACAAAAAACTTTTGCACAAACAAAACCAGTGCAACCAAGAGGAAAGCAGAAAGCTGGGAAAACAATTTTTATAGTAAGTGTCTCTCATAAAGGCCTCATTTCTCAATATTTAGAGAACTGAGTCAAATGTATATGAATATGTCATTCCACACTTGATAAATGGTCAGAGGATGTGAACAGGCAGTTTTCAGCTTTCATTGAAAAAATCAAAGCTATCTATAGCCATGAAAAAACACTCTAAATCACTATTGATTAGGCAAATGCAAATTAAAACAACTATAAGGTACCACCTCATACCTATTAGATTGCATAATATAACAGAAAAAGAAAATGATAAATATTAGAGAAGATATGGGAAAACTGGGACACTACACAGTTGGTGGGGTTGTGAACTGATCCAACCATTCTGGAGAACAATTTGGAACTATGCCTAAAGGCCTACAAAACTATTCATACCCTTTGATCCAGAAATACCAGTGTAGGTCTGTATCCTAAAGAGATCACAAAAAAGAGAAAGGGACCCACATGTACAAAAATATTTATAGCAACTCTTTTTGTGGTGGCAAAGAAGTGGAAATTGGAAATTTCCCATCAACTGGAGAATGGCTGAACAAGTTGTAGTATATGAATGTAATGGAATACTATTGTTCCATAAGAAATGATGAGCAGGATTATTTCAGAAAAACCTGGAAAGATTTACATTCACTGAGGCTGAGTGAAATGAGCAGAACCAGGAGAACATTGTACACAGTCACAATAACATTGTGAGATGACCAACTATGATTGATTTAGCTCTTCTCAGTAATACAGTGACCTAAGACAATTCCAAAAGACCCACGATGGAAAATGCTATCCACATCCAGAAAAAGAACCAATGGAGTCTGAATGCAGATTGAAGCATAGTATTTTCATTTTTTTGTTTTTTTTTCTTTTGCTCTGTTTCTTCTTTTACAGCACAACTAATGCAGAAATATGTTTAATATTATTGCACATATATAACCTATATTAGATTGCTTATCATTTTGAGGAGGGGGGAGGGGAGGAAGGTAAAAAGAAAAATTTGGAGCTCAAAATCTTTTAAAGAATGAGTGCTAAATATTGTCTTTACATGTAATTGGAATAAAATACTATTAAAAATCTTTGTATCTCCAGTGCCTATCAGAGTGTATTGGCATGTGTTTGTGGCTATTCAGTCATTTCAGTTCCTGTCTGACTCTTCATGACCCCATTTAGGGTTTTCTTGGCAAGCATACTGGAATGGTTTGCCATTTCCTCCTCCAGATCATTTTACAGATAAGAAAACTGAGGCAAACAGCATTAACTTACTTGCCCAGTATCTGAGTAATTGTCTGAGACCAGATTTGAATTCAGGAGGATGAGTCTTCCTGACTCCAGCCCCCTCTCTCTATCCACTGTACCATCTAGCTGCCTTGTGCACCTGGCATGCAGCAGGTGCTTAATAAATGTTTTTTGATTAATTGATTTTTTCAATTTTAGAACTTCCATGTTCTTTGCTTCTAGATATTTGAGGGCAGAGGCAGTGTCTCATTATGCACCCATCCATCCATCCATCCATCCATCCATCCATCCATCCATCCATCCA
>NW_027187400.1:13622993-13686772 GCF_028583685.1 Petaurus breviceps papuanus | reverse complement strand
CCATCCATCCATCCATCCATCCATCCATCCATCCATCCATCCATCCATCCATCATCCATCTATTCAATAAACATGTCTTAATTGCCTGATGTGTAGAGAATTCTATCAGGTTCTGCTACTATTATTACTCTCAGGATCACATAGTACCTTACATATGTTAGGTACTTGAGGAAAACTTATGGAATAAATAAGAATTGTGAGATCATGGATTTAGAGCTGTCAGGGGCCTCAGAGATCAAGGAATTGACTCCCTTCATTTTACAGATGAGTAAACTATGACCCATATTTGTAAAGTGGGTTACTCAGTGTTTGTTGCTGTGTCCCCAGCACCTAGCAAGCACAATGTCTGGCACAAAGTGGGTATTTAATAAGTGCTGGTTGATGAATGAAGTAGAGGCACCTAGATTTGAACCCCGATATTCTAACTCTAAACACTGTGCTTTCCCCTGACCATACCACACCACCGCTATTACCTGTTCTTGATTTTTATGGTCAGAATAGTGATGGTGGTGGTAGTGTTGGGGATGGGATTAATGATGGTAATGGTAATGGTGATAATAGTATCTATGACATTGTTATCAATGATAGTGATGGCATAGGTGGCATTGGAGATGGTGGTGGGAATGGTGATGATGTTGGTATTGGTGGTGGTGGGAATGGTGATAATATTGGTAGTGGTAGAGATGAGGATGATGGGGATGATGATGATGATGATGGCAGTGATAGGGATGATGGGAATAGTCATGGTGATTATGATATTGATGGTAGTAGTGGTGATTATGTCTTTCTCAGTTGTCTATTACATTCTGTTCATCTTTTCTCAATCTACCTTAGATTGAATCTGAGACTCACAGCCTCAGATCACTAAGTACTCTAGAACTCTGTTCATTTTGAGGCTCATAATCATGCTGTGCAATTCTTAGGGGCAAGTTTTGCTGTCCTGTTTTACTAGACTGGAAAATTAGAGGCAGAGAGACCAAGGAACTCATCCCAATAGATAATTTCTCCTATAGAAATTTAGGGAGGGAGATATCAAGGGCTCAGGAATTGTCTCTCTGATTCTGATAGAAATGGCATTGGACCCTGCCAAGTGGCCTGGTATCATGAGGATGTTTCTGGCACAAGGGCATGTCCCACCTGACACATTAGCCTCTAGACATTCAGTGACCGACAGATCCAAGGATCCTCAAAGCTACTCACCACAGTGGATTTGTCCATTGGTGATGCTATATTTATACAAACTCAATTTGGCTAAACATTTTTTGGCTTCTAGCTTGGAGTAGCAGCAGTCATGAGCTTGGCAGCACCTGTAGGGAGAGCCAGAACTCTTGTCAGCCATGGCAGCAGGAGACCCAGAACCCTGCCACCCATGGCACTTAGCCCCAATTCCCAACACTTAAGCCCAACCCCATCATAGCCTTATCTGGGATTTATCCCACATCCCCAGCATTTCCTCCAACTAACTGATAATGAATTCCTGTCCTCGAGGCTTAGTTCCCATTCCTGATGCCTAATTCCCCTCCATTGCATTTGGTTATCCATTCTAAGCCCATTTAAACTCTATGCTTTATACTTAATATCTGCCCCTGCGGCCTTAACATAGCTCTCATTTCTAGCACTTGGTCCCCATCCCTGAAATTTAGCCCTCCTCATCCCCAACACTTAGCCATGATCCCTTGTACTTAGCCAATCACCTTCACATGTAACCTCCACCCTTAGCACTTGTCAATAATCTCATCCTTTATCTGCCATTCTCAGCACTTCCCAGCACTTACCTCCCATCTGTGACATTTATACCTCATATTTGGTATTTAGCCCACTATCTACACAATCCCTAGTCCTTGACCCCCATCCTTAACACATCTGGAAATATATTCAGGAAATACGGCCTTTTCTTGGTTCTCATGATTAGAGACTTCTATGCTTTATGAGGGTGTGAGGTTAATGCTGCCAATTGGGCCAAAGAGTGAGGAAGAAATACTTCTGTTCAGTACAGAGAGGGATGAATAGCTTTCTATGCTCCTTTGGAGGGATAAGCAGACCGATCAGTCATCAGTCATTCATTAAAAAAGCATTATTTGGGGTGGCCAGGTGGCTCAGTGAGTAAGAGCACCGGCCCCAGAGTCGGGATGACCTGGGATCAAATCCAAGCTCAGATACTTAGCACCACACCCAGAAATACCTGGCTGTGTGACCTTGAGCAAGTTACTTAACCCCAATTGCTTAAAAATAAAGCATTATTAAACCCTTATTGTTTGCCAAGCATTGTGCTAAACACTGGGGATACAAAGAAAGCAAAACACAGTTTATCCCCTCAAGGAACTCAAAAATTAAGCCAGCATTTCTGAGGATAGGACCTGGTTTTAATTTATTATTATACCAAGTTTGTATTACAAGCTATACTTTTAGAAATGTTTTCACATATGCTGTCTCATTCTACCCTTACAACAGCTATGTAACAGTTTAAATAGGTGCAAACTTGGGCAGATCATGTCCTCTGACTCAGTTTCCTCATCTGTAAAATAAGAGGGTCATACTGGATTATCTCCAAGGGTCTGTTTCAAGGCTCCTCCTAACTCTGACATTCTATATCCTAAGGACCTGTCTAGCTTTAACATTCTATGTTTTAAGGTCTTTTATAGCTCTGATATTCTGTGTTCTAAGAGTTCCTCACCCCATACCTCCCCAGTCCTGAAATTCCTTGTCCTAAAGTCTCTCTAAGCTTTGACATTCCATGTTTTCTTTTAACTCTGACATTCTGAGTTCTATGGTCCCTTCTAGCTGGGACAACCTATATTCTAAGGTTCCTCCCAGATTCAGTATTATGTATTCAAACTATACCCGATAGGCATCTTGAAGTCAAGTCCAAAACAGAATTCGTTACCTTTGCTTCTAAACCTATCCCTCTTTCAAAATTCCTGATTATTGCCAAAGGTGTGACCATTCCTACAGACACTTGGTCTAACAACATTAGTGTCATCCTCAATTCCTCTCTTGCGATAACCCCACACACCCAATCAGTTGCCAATTCTTATCCTTTCTCTACATCATCTCTCATGCAAGTCCCTTTCTCTCCACTGACACCACCATTCCCCTGGTTTAGGCTCTTATCCACTCTTGCCTTTGTGCTTCCTAATTAGTCTTCCTGCCTCAGATCTCTCTCCAATCCAGTCCACACAGCATAATAATCTACTCAATAAGCCCCAGTGGTCCCCTATCACCTTCAGGATCAACTATGGTCCTCTATTTGGCATGAAAAGTTCTTCCCAAACTAGTCCCTTCTGACCTTTCTAGTCTTCTTAGACTTTATTTCCCTGAATAAACTCTACCAGCCAGTAACATCAACCTCCCTGCTGTCCCATGTGTATAACATGCCATCTCCCCTCTCAGTCTCTTGATGGTTGTTCCTCATATCTGGAGTGTTGTCCCTTGTCACCTTCCCCTTGGCTTCCCTATATTCCTTCAGCTTCAATTTCACCTTTCTTGATCCTTTACCCCTTCCACCTTCAGCCTCCTACATATTAATACCTTGTCTTCCAAGGTTACTTTTCATCTTGACTCTTGTAGGTAGGCATCTAGGTGTCATTGTGGATAGAGTTCTGGGCTTAGAGTCAGAAGAGTAGAATTCAAACAGCCTCAGGCACTTACTAGCTCTGTGATTTTTATTAGCTGTGTGACTTAGTCTTTTTTTGTCTCAATTTCCTTAATCTTAAAATGGGGATATATAGTACGTACTTCCTATGATTATGGGTGGGGGGGCATCTAGGTGGCCCAGTGGATAGAACACCAGTTCTGGAGTCAGGAAGATATGAATTCAAATCCAGCCTCAGATACTAGCTGTGTGACCCTTGGCAACTCACTTCATCCTATTTGCCTCAGTTTCCTCATCTGTCAAAGGAACTGAGAAAGGAAATGGCAAATCAAATTTTTGCCAAGAAAACTCCAAATGGGGTCATGAAGAGTCTGACCTGATTGACTGAAAGGACTCAACAATAGCTTAGGATTGTTGCTGATAAAAGTGCTTACTTAGCATTTCCTATGTAGGTGCTTAAATGCTTGTCTCCTTCCTATGTATTGTGTAAGTATAGAGTTGTTTCCCTCATTAGAATGTAAGCTCCTTGAGGACAAGAAATTTTTTTCCTTTTTCTTTGTATAATCAGCAATGACCACACAGCCCAGCTCATAGAAAAGCTTAATAAAAGCTTATTGGTGGATTGATTGACTCTTCCAGTCTCTTCCAGCTCTGACATTATATGTCCTAAGAGCCAGTGTTTATTTACCTTTCTACATAAGGGAAAAGGAGACAGAGAGGTTAATACTCTGAGTTACTTGGAGAACTATCCACTGTCCACAAGCCAACTTGATTGGATTATTTGCTGATTTCTAGTTTAGGGCTTTTCCTGAAGCATAGCTCTGATGTGCTTGTGCTGGCTCCCTCTCCCTCCCCCTCCCTGTCCCCTCTCCCTCCCTTCTCCCTTCTCCCTTCTCCCTTCTCCCTCTCCCTCCTCCCTCTCCCTCTCCTTGTTTCTGTCTTTGTTTCTCTCTGTGTGTCTCGGTCTCTCTCTCAGTCATAGCTGGGGGCAACAGCACCTGAAAAGTGTGCACTGCCCCTGCCGCTCTCACTTAGTGTAAAGAAAGAGGAAACGTTACCGATCTGTGGCATCCAGGGTCTTTCCTTTGCCTCCCCAGCCACAGTAGCAGCCGTAACTGATGTAATGAGTGATTGGCTTCCCAGTCATTTTCTTGATCATATTCTTCAGCTGCAGCAGATCTCCCCCGGTAGGAGAAATTAGCCCTTCAGAAAGAAAGGGTCTGGTTCGGAAGGAGACCTCAGGAAACCAGGCTGAGCAGCCCTCCTTCCCCTGGGCATCTCAGCATCTTCATTTCTATTGACTCTCCAACGCAGACTTGAAGGCTGCTACCCTGATTCCAATCCAGGACTTAATTTATCCCAGCTCTTCCCCGGACCCATCACCATACCCTCCTCCTACTTCCCAAAATGTTCCTTCCCTCATGTAAAACCAGATTCAAAAACTCACCACTTCTAGGAATTTTTCCCTGATTACCCCATCCTCAAGTTTTAACCATTCAACCTCTTAGAGAAGAGGTGGGGAACCTGCAGCCTTGAGGCCATATGTGGCCCTCTAGGTCCCCAAGGGCAGCCTTGGACTGAATCCAAACTTCATAGAACAAATCCCCTTACTAAAATAATTTGTTCTGTAAAACTTGGACTCAGTCAAAAAACCACACCCGAAGACCTAGAAGGCCACATGTGGTCTTGAGACCAAAGTTCCCCATCCCTGATAGAGCTTTGGAAACGAGATTGCACCATTCTAGTGAATGGTTGTTCTATATACTAGTTAATACATTTATTTGTGCTAGCTTTTGACTCTTTTTTCTCTATCTCTATTTTTCTGTCTCTGTCTCTCTCTTCTCTCCCAGTAGGCTGGGATCTCCTCATTCAAGGACATAGATAATATTTCCAGGTCCTGGAAAGGGCCCTTAATTGATGGTATTGCTTGGACAAAGAATTTCCCCAGCTGTAAAGCAGAAAGGTATTTTATAATCATTGAATGTCAGAGCTGAGAGGAGTCTTAGCACACAGAATACCAGAGCTGGGAGGGCCCTTAGAACACAGGATGTCAGAACTGGGAGGGTCCTTAGAACATAGAATGTCAGAGCTGGGAGGGACCTTAGAACATAGAATGTCAGAGCTGGGAGGGACCTTAGAACACAGGATGTCAGAGCTGAGAGGAGCCTTAGAACACAGAATATCTAAGTTGGAAGGGAACCTAGAACATGGAATATCAGAACTTAGAGCATAGAGAACATCAACCATGAAAGAGAATTTAGAAAATAGGATACCAGAGTAAGAAGACAGACCATGAACATAAACCAGGCACTTAAAAAAACTTTGAATTTCAAAGCTGGGACAAGGAGGGGAACAGGTGAGTGGAAAGAGAAAAAAACAAATGAGTGTGTTCTGGGTCCCTAAATAAGACAAATCATTGAACCAACCTGTTCTGTTCTCCTAAGGAAAATAAAATTGATGAGATTTTTGCTTGAGGTTCCTACAAAAAGTTGAATGAATGAATGAATGAATGAATGAAAACCAAGTAGGAGGAAAAAGGTCTGTGTGAAGCAAACTGCATCAGAGGTCTCCCTCCTTCATGCCCACCATGACTGAAAGAGGATCTCCAAGGGGAGAAAAAGGCTTTGAAGATGCTTAGAAAAAGCAATGAATTTTAAGACAGCAAACCTGGGTTTTCAATTCTCACTCTGATATTTACTATTTGTTGGGCAAGCCACATCCCCTCCCTGGGTCTCAATTTCCTCCTCTGTAAAGTGAGGAGGTTAGATTGGGTCATCTGTAACATCCTTTCCAATTCTAAATCCCACGACTCTGAATTGTAAAGCAGTCTTCTAGGGTTTCCAATGTCCCTAGAGCCCTTTTAGAAACAATCCTAGAACAGTATCAGTTTTGGGATCTGAGCTCCATTACCCATCCTTCTGTGATGAGCTCAGTCCAACTATGTCACTATTTTATTGTAGTGGTTAGTATAGTGTCATAGACCAAATTCTAGTCCCACCTTTTCCACAGACTCTGTGTGTGACCTTGGTCAAGTCAATTCCCCTCTTTGGGTCTTAGTTTCCTCACATGTCAATGAAGGAGTTGGATGAGATGATCTTTAAGTGTCCTTCCTATACTAACATTTTTGTTCTAAGATCCCTCTTAGCTCTGACATTCTGTTCTAAGGTTCTTCCAAGCTCTAACATTCTGTGTTCTAAGGCCGCCCAGCCCTGACATTCTTTGTTCTGGAGTCCCTCCTGATGCTGGTTGACAGTCTCTACTTTACTAGTTTCTTCACTCAGACCCTAGTTTAGAAAAAAGCCCCAGAAAGCCCCATGCCCATCTTGGAAGGCTGTTCTCCCAGGAAGGGGGGAGTGGGACAATCCTCTTTAAACTTACCAAAAGTGATCAATGCAGCCAGGCCAAGCAGCAGTAGTTTCATCTTTGGGACTGCTCTGAAGGGAGCTCCGACTCCAGCTTCTCCTTGTCCTTTCTGTAGCCAGGCTCCTAGTTGAAGGCTGTGGAATTCTGATCTATCTGGGAGGCAAGGCTGAATTTATAATCTAGGTGAAAAGAGGATTCTGGTGAAGTGAATGTGACCTTTCATACCAACCTAACCGGGACTGGATAGTGCTTAGAGCTAGAGGACTCCAAGCTCTGGTCATCTCTAAGATAAAATGCTAACTCCTTTGTTTGGCATTTACATCTCGCTCCAGGCTTTTTTTTTTCTTCCACATTTCACATTGTGTCCTTTCATGTTTTGAGTATATACAACATCTCACGTCCTAGCTCCAAGTCTTTGCCTGTGCTGTTCCCAGTCTCTGTAATGCACACTGGTTTTTCTTCTTGCCTACTTAGAATCCCTAGAACTTTTTTAAGTGTACCGCCTTCCATTCAAGTCTTTCTTGCTTTTTTTTTTGGAGGAAGGGCAATTGGGGTTAAGTGACTTGCCTAAGGTCACACAGCTAGTAAGTGTGTCAAGTGTTTGAGGTCGGATTTGAACTCAGATTCTCCTGACTCCAGGGCCAGTGTTCTATTCGCTGCACCACTTAGTCACCTTCTATGTAGACTTTCTTGATGCACATAGGGGCTGCTTCCCGCCCCATGTTACCTTGTATTGACTTGGTGTGTGTACACACACACATACATTTTTAATTTTTAAAAATGTATTTTATTTTTAATGTATAGCATAAAACAAGCATTTCTATAAATATAAATAAATACATACATAAAAGTGATTGCACATGAAACTGCAAATCTGTTATGTACAACTTGCCATTCTTTTCAAATGTACAACAAAACTATCATGTAGATTTCTTCTTTTTTTTTCTTCCCTCCTCCCCCCAAGAAATAGGGAATATACACACACACATATATATGCATATACATATATTTTCCAATGAATGTTCATTGGAATGAACCCAGTGATGAAATCCACAAATCCATGGATGAAATCTGAAATGAATGAAATTCATCCAGAGAATGAATGAATAAAAACTAATAGGGGAAACAGGTCTATATGAAGCAGACTGACTCTACATATGCATAGATGCATATATATGTATAAGTATCTATGTGTATATATATATATGTAAACATGTATAATTTTTAATTTACTTATTTGTGTAAATGTTGTTCCCTTCCCCCCCTCCTCTCTCATCCTCCACCCCCACCTCCAGTCCTCCTGTCTCCTGGTCTAGCCCTTTACCTACCATGCCATACTATAAGACAAGAAGACTGAGGTTTTTCTAGTCCCAAAGACCAGTACCCGAGGAACTTGAGATTTCTTTGTATTTGTATCCCCAGGGCCTACCACAATGCCTGGCATATCATAGGTGCTTACTAAATGCTTGTTGACTGGCTGATTGATTAATTGATTGGTCCTCTGAGGGGAAGAATGGTAAGAGCCTCTGCCATCATTTCTGTATGACAAGACTATGGCAGATCATAGAATTTAAAGTGCAAACAGTCAGGGGACATGAGTTAGAATCTTGACTTTGCTACTTATTATTATAGCCATCATGGACAAGTTACCTGCCTTTTCTAGGTCTCAGTGAGGTTCTGGGAAGAAGGCTAGAGGGAACAGAGCTGAGTAATCAAAGTGAGATCTTCAGAGGTCACCTTGTTTCAGACCTGGGCCCCACTGATAGAAAATTCCTACTGGTGGAATTCCCCCGGGCCAGAAATTCTAGGCAGCTCTGTTCTCTCCAAGAGAAGGATAAAGGGGTGAGGGTGGGGGCTGATAAGCAGCAAAAAGCTTCTGTTCTCGGAATCAGCCCCTGCCTTTGGCAAATACTGTCTCAAATTGCTGGGGAAAGTCAAACTAGAAGGGGAAGGTCAGGCCCTCTCCATTCCCAAATTTCTTATTGTGGAGTTGGAGTAAAAGGAGGAAGGGGAAGGCAATAGATTAACGCAGGGCTCAACAATGATAGGCCTTGAACCTCACAGGCTTGTAGAATTTAGAGCTAGCTACTTGATCCTAGCCCAACACTGAGGCTCAGACAGAAGAAATGCATTCAATCAAAGTCCCATGGGAAGTAAATAGCTGAGCTCGGATTCAAATATCTTTCTACTCCCAACCCAAAGCTCCTTTGGCTACTCTGACTAGGCTGCTTTCAAAGAGGGTATAAATTCACTGAAACCCCTGGGGTGGTATAATACCCCAGAAGTCTCTCTTCACATGTAAAGTAATAATAATAATGAAAATCTCATTAAAGGGCTTCAAGCAAAGGCAGTATGAGTGTGTATCAGAAAAGATGGTAATATTATATAAATAAAAACCATCAGATTGGGAATCACAGGATGTGGGTTCTAGCTTCTGCCAACTATCACCTGTGTGACCTTGACCAATTAATTAAGTTCCTGGGACTCAGGTGCTTTCCTTCTAAGGCTAAATCAAAGGCTCCTTCCCACTGTGAGGCTCTATGAAGTAAAAGATCAAAATAATTGGAGGGACATTCAGTGTTCATGAATGGGGCAGCTTAACATAGTAAAAATGACTATACTCTGGATTTATTTACAGAGTCAGTTGTAATCATCAAAATAGCACTGTGTTTCTTTTGAATTTTTATTGATATCTTTTGTTTTTACATAACCTTCTTTCCCTAATATTTATCTTTTCCTCTTCCTGCTGCCACCCATCCATCCTTTAAAACAAATAATTTTTTGAAATTAAAAAAAGTTAACTCAGTAAGTCTAATCACCATATCAGTTCCATATCCATAGACCTTGCTACAGCATAGAAGAGATACTTTTTTTAATGAGCATAATATGGAAAAACAAATGGTTTACAATATCAGGGCAGACTTTTGGGGAGAGGAAGGGGACAAGAATTTAATAAATGCTTGCTATGTCCCAGGCCCTGTGCTAAGCACTGTACAAATGCTATCTCATGGAGATCTCACAACAACCCTCTGAGAAAGGTGTTACTATTATCTTTATTTTATAGTTGAGGAAACTGGGGCAGCTAGGTGGTGCAGTGAATAGAGTATCGGTCCTGAAGTCAGGGGGACCTGAGTTCAAATTTGACCTCAGACACTTGATACTTAACTAGCTGTGTGACCTTGGGCAAGTCACTTAGTCCCAATTGTCTTCCCTTCCCCCCTCCAAAAAAGATAATAATAATAAAAATATATATAAAACAATATAGTTGAGGAAGTTGAGGCAGACAGTGGTGAAGTAACTTGCCCAGAGTCACACAGCTGGAAAGTGTCTGAGATTGGATTTGAACTCTGGTCTTCCTGACTCATCCACTGTGCCACCTAGCTGACAGTGAACTCACCTCCTAAATCTGAAAACATTGTAAAGAGGTTCTCTTCAGAGCTATCTGGCTCTGGACAAAAGAAAAAAAAAGCAAAGCAGACTCCCAGGGGAAGGGCCTTGACTTCCCAGAAATGTTCAAGCCAGGGACCTAGCTGGCAGTGCTGAATGAGCTGCAATGGGGGGAAAGGGACCACTCTTTTTTTCTTACTCGGCTGCTGTCCTTACCACAGGCTCTGCTGGGAGTCTCCAGCAGGGCCCATCCTGGAATGCCCTGAAGACAATTGTGCTGGCCTAGCACCCTGGTGACTGGGGGAGGGAGAGTGCCTGGGAGCTTCCTGGGGACCTTCCTCTGGCCCAAGACTGACAACTTCTCTGATGGGGTTGCAATATACCCAACAACCCTTTTTAGGCAATTGTCATGGGTGTTAGACAGGGAAATGATTTGCTTCTCACCAAGGCGTTTTACTTTGTCTGAAGTTAGCTTCAGGGCCTTACAGGATAGATGCATGGAAATTGTACACAGATTCAGTAAACTGATTAGAAAGACTCAACAAGCATTCCAAAAAGTCCAAGATCTATGCCAGGCCCCTAGCACTGGTGATAAAGAGACAAAGCAAAAACAAGTTTCCCCCCCAAGGAAGGAGCACACATTCTAATGGGGAAGAGGGCATTTATATGGATAGGTACAACATACAAGCAGAATAACTGGAAAATAACTTTAGAGGGGAAGGCTCTTGAAACTGGGGAGACTGAGAAAAGTCTTTCAGCAGGAGCTGAGTTTTGAAGGAAGCCAGGGAAACGAGACAATTAGGTGGCTTAGTGGATAGAGTGCTGGGCCTGGAGTCAGGAAGACTTGAGTTCAAATCCACTCTCAGGCACTTACTAGCTGTGTCACCCTGGGCAAGTCACTTACCCCTGTTTGCCTCAGTTTCCTCATCTGTAAAATGAGCTGGAGAAGGAAATGGCAAACTACTAAATAAAATAAATTTTAAAAATGGTATCTTTGCCAAGAAAACCCCAAATAGGGTCATGAAGAATCTAACATAAGTGAAAAACAATTGAACAACAAAATGAGAATATGAGAAGCAGATGTGTAGGAAAGTAAAGTGGTGGCTATTTAAGTAGAGAGAAGGGGAATGAGTCAGAGCAAGAAGCATTCTTTGGCTTTCTTTCCTTTGACATTCTTTCCTTGTCCCAAGAACTTTTTTAGGAGGAAACACCTCATGTAAGGGAGTGGTGGCTAGCAAAGGGCACTTCGATCTGGAAAATTACAGGAATGTAGAGTGGAACTATAGGGCAGTAAGTTGACACACCCCATCCAGGGACCATGGTAAAGCTGATCCTATTATGGTTCATGCTTCCAGAATTGGAGGCGGTCAAGGATGAAATTGTGGAGTATGCTGCAGACAAAGCAGGCAGTAGAGGAGAGAGTACATAGGGAAAGATTGACTGGAATTTCTTGATATGGTTTTCTAGAAGAGTGGGGCCCCAGAGTGGATGATCTCCAAGAGATGATCTCAAGACACTGGATATGGTGAGTCAGAGGCTGTGGAGGAGGGGTGCTGAGGAGAGAGTGATGGGGGAGATGTCGTGCATGTAGAAAACACCAAGCTTTGGCAACTGATTGTATATATGAGGTGAGTGGAAATGAAAAATGAAGGATTACACTGAAGTGGTGATAGTGATGGGTGGGTTCGGCATGGTGAGGATCTTGTTGGTAAAAAGGAAATGTAGTATGGTAAAAAGAGCACTGGTTCTGGAGTCTCTCAAGAACTGAGTTCAAATCTCACCTCTAATACCAGAGACAAGTCACTGATCTCTGAATCACCCCATCTGTTACAGGGGAAATAAAAACACCAATAGTACATCTTATAAATTCCTGAAGACCTATTTCCCTTCCCCTGCCCCCATTTCCCATCAGCTGCTCTGCTTCTGGAATTCTTCAGACCTCTCCAACATGTCTTTCTTCCTCAGAAAACTCATCATTGGGAAATATTGCATAGTACTGCAGATCTCATCAGGACCCACTCTCCTTTATTGGACCCTCTGACTGGAGGGCACAGCCATGGGCTCCAGGGCCTCTCTTTACTTCGAGGGGCAGGAGGAAGGAAAAGAATTTTTTTTGAGGGGGGAAGGCAAAGCAATTGGGGCTAAGTGACTAGCCCAAGGTCACACAGCTAGTAAGCGTGTCAAGTATTTGAGGCCAGATTTGAACTCAGGTCCTCCTGACTCCAGGGCCAGTGCTCTATTCACTGTACCACCCAACTGACCTGGAACTCAAAGTTTAAAAAAAAGAAAAAAGAATGTTAAATTTTTAAAAATTGTAATTGGGAAATATTTAACAAAAATATTTAAAATGATAAAAGAGGAGACAAAGCACAGTTCCCCCAACCTCACCCCATTTCCCACCAACTACATTGATTTTAGACTTCTCTGGAATGCTCCAACATGCCTTCCTTCCTCAGGAAACTCATCTCCTCTGCCCTTCCCTCTTTGTAGTTTCCTTTTACATATTGTTTTCCCCATTAGACTACAAGGTCCTTGAGGGCAGGGCCTGTCTTTGTTTTTTGGGTGCTTGCGGGAAGGGGGGGTGTTTGGTGTGTGTATGTATATGTGTATGTGTGTATGTTTGTGTATGTGTGTACATGTATGAATGTGTGTATATGTATGCATGTACGTGTGTAATGTAATACCAAGCAAAGGCAACTTCCCAGGTTCAAAATACCAGCATAGGTGCTCTCTATTTTATTCAGTAACAAACCCAGAACAGAGAAGATCAAAACATGACATCATTCAAAATACAGCATTTACTAAGTGTGATTAAATAATCTCCAAGGACTACCCCACCCCAGGACTTTCCAATCATTCAATCAATTACAAAGTCCCTGTTCTAAATACTACTCCACCCCTAGGCTATACCTTCATTTGGTCCACCACAAAACCCCTCTTCTCAAATGGGGATTATTTTCCAAACATAGGTAAAGTACCTTCATTTGTCAATCACAGAGCACAATAAGGTCAAAAGTTCCCCACCCCTAGGATCACAATTGAATCTGCCCCAGAGTTACATCAAGTTTAAACACAGCACTTAATACCCAAATGGAGGTCTTTTCTTCATCTTGACACGAGGCAAGTTCTCAGCAATCTTAGTTCCTGGGGAGACAAGGCTTAGCAAGGCCATAAGATACATTGCCAGTCCCTTCATGAATTTATCCTCTGTCTGTAGAACAGTCCTAGAACCCCTGAACACATTAGCAAAGCCCTCTCCCAGGATTTCTGTAAACATACAACAAGAAAATCCTTCTTCAGGGCTTCTGAACCAACAGAAAGGCTCCCAGACCCCTGCAACAACAGCACTGTCCCTCACCAGTGGACAGTATTCACTCTGTCTGCAGGACAGTCTCCAGACCCCTGCAACAACAGTACTGTCCCTCACCAGTGGACAGTATTCACTCTCTGTCTGCAGGACAGTCTCAGGGCTGCTTAACCAAATGCCAGGTTCCAGGACTTCTTCAACAGGACAGTCTTTCACCAGTGGACAAATCTGGCAAAATAACATCAAAACAGACAGACAAAGTACCAGCAAAACAGCCTTGTCTCCTCAGTCCTTGGCAGCTCAGGGGGGCAGGTCTCAAAAGTCCAGGGCAATTCAAAGCGGCCACCAGCAATTCTCTTAGTCTCTCTCTCTCCACAAGGTGCTGCTTCCAAAAAGATCTTCCGCCTCTCTCTAGTGTCTCTCCCAATCTACCTCACCAGCTCCTCCCAGTTCAGGACTTTCTTTTCACATCAACAAGCCCATCCCACAGGTGGGATTAACAAACTCTGGGTTTTAACACAATCAATTTGAGAACCAAGCCAATACAGGGGAATCTTTAATTGCCATTACTATCACAACGTGTGAATATGTGTATGTATGTGTGTATTTGTGTATGGTATCAGCAAGCACCCCAGTGTCCCCAGGGTGGCTGCCAACACAGGTTCTTAGATCTGCTTTGTTAAAGGAAAGCAACTCAAAATGGGTTAACAAGCTTACTTTAATCAGTCAAATATGTATCGTTTACCTAGTTCAGGGGAAAAAGGTCAGCACCCCAAACTTCAGAGTATACAGACAGAATTATCAAGACAGAGAAACAGATCAAGTAGACAGGTTTCCACACTGTCCAACCATTACATCCATACCAAATCAACATCTGGGTTTTTCAAAGCCAGGGGGCTCTCAACAATGGCTTCCCAGAGTCTCATCTGATCAAATCAGAGAACACTTCTCAAAGTGAGCCCCAAAGCAGAGCTTCACATCAGGGATTATATAGCCTTCTCCTGGGTCAGAGAACGTAACCTCCCTCTTGACCCACTGCCCAATCACACAGCATCAAGGTGTGGGCATTCTTGAAAACCAAGCCTCCTGCCACAGCCTCCATGTGACCACATTCAGCCTATTAGGAAGCAGATTATATTTTCAAATCAAGGAAGGTTCTCAGAGTCTCTTAAGGCAATCAAAGGGCGTAGGGGCAGGGAAGATCTTCAAATTTGCATTTCCATTACATTCAGCCCCAAGATCTTTCATGCCCATAGCATAGTCATTTTACTTTTGAATTAGCACTAAACATCTCTTAGGTCACATTTTCAAGATACAGAACTAAAGTTACCAAAGTGGCCACTGGGCCTTAAACAAACACAAAGTACATTGCTTTATCACCTCAATTCAAAACAAGAGTCCAAATAAAGTTCTCTTGGGCAGAGGGGGGTGTCCTTCCCCTCACACAGCTCCAGCCCCTGCTTCCAAGTACAGAGATGGGGCTGGGCAACAAAACCAACAAGGTGGGGTCCCTGGGGATCCAAGGCACTTCATCCCACCCACCATAGTCACAAGTCCATCCTCCCCCTGGGTCCCAAACTGTGGGATGCAGCAAGGAAACACATTCAGTGCCCCTGCTTTGCTGCTCAGTTCTTATCTTTTCCTGTGGCTGAATTCCAAACTCCTGGGTTCCTTCTCCTCCTGCAGGTGGCAGCTGCTTCTGGCTTCTGCCCAGGTCCCAATGCAGGCAGCTCACCATTCCTGCTCTCAGTTCAGTGAAGTCTGCATGCAGTCCATTCTTCTCTCCTGGTCCATGGCTCCACAGAGTCACAGCTACCACAACTGGGAAATAAACAATTATCCCAGCCCCCATACTTTCCTTTTACTGTTCAGATCCCATCCTCATCACCATTTTGTATCAGCAAGCACCCCAGTGTCCCCAGGATGGCTGCCAACACAGGTTCTTAGATCTGCTTTGTTAGAGGAAAGCAACTCAAAATGGGTTAACAAGCTTACTTTAATCAGTCAAATATATATCGTTTACCTAGTTCAGGGGTAAAAGGTCAGCACCCTGAACTTCAGAGTATACAGACAGAATTATCAAGACAGAGAAACAGATCAAGTAGACAGATTTCCAAACTGTCTAACCATTACATCCATACCAAATCAGCATCTGGGTTTTTCAAAGCCAGGGGGCTCTCAACAATGGCTTCCCAAAGTCTCATCTGATCAAATCACAGAACACTTCTCAAAGTGAGCCCCAAAGCAGAGCCTCACATCAGGGATTATATAGCCTTCTCCTGGGTCAGAGAATGTAACCACCCTCTTGACCCACTGCCCAATCACACAGCATCAAGGTATGGGCATTCCTGAAAACCAAGCCTCCTGCCACAGACTCCATGTGATCACATTCAGCCTATTAGGAGGCAGAGTGTATTTTCAAATCAAGGAAGGTTCTCAGAGTCTCTTAAGGCAATCAAAGGGCCTAGGGGCAGGGAAGATCTTCAAATTTGCATTTCCATTACAGTATGTTTGTATATTTGCATCTCCACTTTTCTTAGTATAGTGCTTGGTACATAGTAGGCAAAATATTGATAAGCTATCATTATTACAAGGTGTCTTACAGGGTTGGGAGGAATCATGATCCTTTGGAGGATGGTGGAGCACTTTGGCTATGGGAGAGTTGCCTAGCCTGACTCTCCCAAGGCGGGCATGAAGAGCATGTCTCTTTGTCCCCCCTCATTATCGGCAGCAGGGAAGCAGAAGGAAGAGGCTGCTCCTAGAGCCCAGGAGCAAGGAACCACAGGCCTCAGTATAAGATGTGACTATAAAATGACCCAGCAGTGGTTCAAAAAACAGAGAACTTATATATCTGACTAATCATTGTCCTCCCAGAGAAGTGACCTCGGGTGACCACATACTTATTCTAGGGACGCTGATAGTGCTCAGACTAGATCAGTGATCACAGAGAGTCAGCACTGGAAGGACGTTAGCATAGAGAATGGCACAGAAGCCAGAATGGAGAGAGGCCTTAGAACACAGAATGTCAAAACTGGGAGGGCCCTTAGAACCCAGAATGATCTACCAAAAAATTACTCTATAGAGCTAGAAAAAATAGTAACAGAATTCATTTGGAAGAACAAAAGGTTCAGAATATCAGGGGAATTAATGAAAAGAAATGCTAGGGAAGGTGGCCTAGCCATGCCAGATTTTAATCTGTATTATAAAGCAGCAGTCATCAAAACTGCTTGATACTGACTGAGGAATAGAGTAGTGGATCAATGGAATAGATTGGGTACGCAAGACTCAGTAGCCAATCTACTATTTGATAAACCCAATGACCCCAGTTTTTGGGACAAGAACTCACTATTTGACAAAAACTATTGGGAAAACTGAATATAGTATGGCAGAAACTGGGCATCTAACACCATATACCAAAATCAAGTCTAAATGGGTGCCTGATCTAGGTATAAAGGCTGATACTATAATCAATCTGGGAAAGCAAGGAATAGTTTACCTGTCAGATTTATAGAGAAGGGAAGATGTTATGACTAAACATGAGTTAGAGAGCATTATAAAATGCAAAATGGATAATTTTGATTACATTAAATTGAAAAGCTTCTGTACAAACAAAGCCAATGTAACCAAGATTAAGAGGGAAGTGGAAAATTGGGAAAGAATTTTTACAACCAGTGTCTGATAAAGGCCTCATTTCTAAAATATACAGAGAATTGAGTTGAATCTATAAGAATACAAGTCATTCCCCAATTGATAAATGGTCAAAGGATATGAACAGGCAGTTTTCAGAGGAAGAAATTAAAGATATCTATAAGCATATGAAAAAATGCTCCAAATCACTATTGATTAGAGAAATGCAAATCAAAACAACTCTGAGGTACCACATCTCACAGGTCAGATTGGCTAAGATGACAAAACAGGAAAATGACAAATGCTGGAAAAGATGTGGAAAAATTGGAACACTGATGCATTGTTGGTGGAGTTGTGAACTGATTCATTCATTCTGGAGAGCAATCTGAAACCATGCCCAAAGGACTATAAATAAGTGCATACTCTTTGACCCAGAAATACTACTTCTAGGGTTGTATCCCAAAGAGATCATAGAAGTGGGAGGAAGACCTGTATGTACAAAAATATTTATTGCAGCTCTTTTTGTGGTGGCAAAGAATTGTAAATCAATGGGATGCCCATCAATTGAGGAATGGCTAAACAAGTTGTGGCATATGAATGTAATGGAATTCTGCTATAAGAAATGAGGAGCATATGGACTTCATATTTACCTGGAGAGGCTTATACAAACTGATGTTGAGTGAGAAGAGCATAACCAGGAGAAATTTATACATAATTATAGACACAACGTATGTGTGATAACCAGCTTTGATAGACTGGACTCTTCTCAGCAGTGCAAGGTTATAGGACAACTCCAAAAGACTCGTGATGGAAGGAGATGTCTACATTTAGAGAAGGAACTACAGAGTTTGAATGCAGATCGAAGCAAACTACCTGCTCTCTTTCTTTTCCTTGTTTGGTTTTATTTCCTCTGTCCCATTGTTCATTCCATTGGTTATAATCCTTCTTTACAATCTGACTAATACAATTAATGTCTAATGTGAAAGTATTTATAGATCCTATATTTGATCGCATGCAGCCATGGTGGGGGTATAGGGAGGGGGAGAAAATTTGAAACTCAAGGAATTGTGGAACTGAGTCTTGTAAACTAAAAGTAAACAAACAAATTAATAAAGACAAAAAAATATGAAAGAACACAGAATGTCAGAGCGGGGAGGGCCGTTAGAACAGAGGATGTCAGAGCTAGGCAAAGGTCTTAGATGACAGAACATCAGAGCTAGGAGGGCCCTTCTAGGATACCCAGAGTTCCTTGAAACCTAAAGCTTTTACTGCAGAGACTCCAGTCTATTTTGAAGAGTGACTTCTCAGAACCAGTGTATAGGCTCTGATTTTTGGTTTGCTTTATGCTTTTCATTTTCTTTAAAGGCTTCTTGTGTGTATGTGTGTGTATGGGTATGAGTTAGAGCCCATTCTGGGCTCTCTTCCCACCAGGGATCCAGGAGGGCCTCGTTCTAGCATTCTGGGTTCTCGTCTTGACAGTGGGACTTCCGAAGAAACCGGTAGCTCTTCTGGTAGCTGTCCAGGTTTCGCTTCAGGCAGAGGGCAAACTCCTTGTCACACTGGCAAATTTCCTTTTCACACTGGTTCTTCCCACCTGATAGGAAGTCAAAGACAAGGAAACTTGAGATAGGCTTTGCCTGCATTCTACTATTCTCCACCTCCCCACCAGCCTAAACACCCACCAACAGCACCATAGACCCCAGCACCAAAGACATCGATGCTTTCTGTTCCTGGCTGTGGGACCTGCTGCTGCAATGAAAGCTGCTCCCATTAGCTAGACTGTCACTGGAAATACCCTTCGTGGACTGGAGAAAACATCTCATGGGCTCCTAAGAGTTAGAGATATCCAGAAATGGAAAGACCTGTCTTTTCAGGAGGTGAGTTCCCCATTATTGGTGATAGTCAAGCAGAGTCAGATGTCTGGGATTTCAGGGTCCCCCAAAATCAATGCTCTATTTTCATATTTTAGGGAAATGTTCTTGAGTTGTTTCAGTCATATCTGACTTTTTGTGACCTCATTTTGGGATTTTCTTGGTAGAGATACTGGAGTAGTTTGCCATTTCCTTCTCCGTCTCATTTAACAGATGAAGAAACTGAGCCAAATAAGATGAAGTGACTTGTCCAGGGTGATGCAGTAAGTGTCTGAGGCCAGATTTGAGCTCAGAAAGAAGAGTCTTCCTGGCTGGGAGCTCTATGCACTATGATGACCCCTAGCAGCCCACTGGGGGAAACATCACCACTTAGGAATGATACAGCAAAGTCTCAGGCTTTGGCCTGAGGATTGCATAACTCTACACAAGCAACTCAACTTCCCTGGGCCTCAGTCTCCTCATTTGTGGAATGAGGTCCTACTCGATCATCTCTGTGGTCCTTTCAAACTCTGAATCTGCCTGCTGGTCAGATGGCATGGTGAATATACTACTGGGCCTGGAGTTGAGAATACCTGATTCAAATTTCATCTGTAACACTTATTAGGTGGGTTATCATGGACATGTTACTGATCTTTGAATCTATAACACATGTAGTAACAACCATCTTCCAGGTTCTAATGAGGTAGTCTGCAAAGTGCCTTGTAATTCTTTTTTTTTTTGGAGGGCAGTTGGGGGTAAGTGACTTGCCCAAGGTCACACGGCTAGTTTTTGTGTTAAGTGTCTGAGGCCGGACTTGAATTCAGGTCCTCCTGACTTCAAGGCTGGTGCTATTTTCACTGTATCACCTACCTGCCCCATGCCTTGTAATTCTTTTTTTTTTTTTTTTAAAGCAATTGGGGTTAAGTAACTTGTTCAAGGTTATAAGGCCAGTTATTTCTGGGTGTGGTGCTAAGTATCTGAACCTGGATTTGATCCCCAGGTCATCCCAACACTGGAGCCAGTGCTCTTACTCGCTGAGCCACCTGGCCGCCCCTATGCCTTGTAATTCTTAAAGTACTAGTAATAGATACACTAGCTCTCATTGTTTCTGTGATCTTGGAGGCATCTTGGGTAGGCTTGGGAGGAATCATGACCCAACAGAGACCTACAAAGTGGGGGCACTTTGACCATGGAAAAATTGCCTAGCTTGGCTTTTCCAAAGTAGATAGTGAAGAGCAAGTCTGCTTATCCTATCCCCATCACCCCCAGCTAGGATGCAGAAGGGATGCTATTCCTAGAGCCCAGGAATGACATTTAAGAACTTCCGCAATGAGGCTATGAGCCTTTAAGGCACCTTGGAGGCCATCTAGTTCAAACCTCCTCATTTGACATATGGGGAAAGTGAGGCCCACAGAGAGGAAGTGGTTTACCCAGTGAGGCAGGGCTCAAATTCAGGCCTGTTTCTTCCCATGCCAAATGAGAGGGCAGGATTACATGATCCCCAAGTTTCCTTCCAGCTCTAAAAATTTTTAGTCTGTAACTACATAGTTAGTCATGGTCCGGATAAAGGTTAGGTCCTTGATGAGGGAGGCCTTGGCCCAGAAACTCACGGCACTGGATGTTCCCGTCATTGTAGTCGTAGTTGTACCTGTCCAGAAGGACATGACATTTCTGTTGCTTTAGCTGTTTGTAGCAGCAGTCATGAATCTTGCAGCACCTAGGCAGGGAGAGAGGATGGGAGATCAGACATGAAGCAGAACAATGTTTAGCCTGTTGTCTTGCTCTATCTTTCCCTCAATTCTACCCTGGTCATTGTCCACTGAACTTTGGGAGAGAGAAGGGATGCCTCCGTGATTGATCCCCTATCCCTAATAACAGAACTGCCTTTAGGTTCCCTGTGGGAGAAAAGAAATGCATGTACTGATATGAAGCTAATGCTTTACCCTATGCTTTGATATCAGAGAATAACAGAATCAAGAATATCAGCATTTTAAGAGACCTTGTCCTGTAGGATGTCAGAACTGGGAAGGTCCTTAGAACCTTGAATACTTGACTTGAAAGAGGCGCTAGAACACAGAATGGCAGAGCAGTATAAAGGAGTGCTGAAGGAATATTTTTTTAAACCTCTCAGTGTGAGTTTAGGAAGGTAGGAAACAGTCTCTTAATCAACTCAGATTAGAGGCTGTGGCTACTGCAAATCAGCCTTTTGTCCTGAGATATTTTGTTTGTTAAGAGGGCCAAGACATAGGATTTAAGTGAGGGAGGGTTGTGCAAAGTCACCAGCCTCTCTTTTTCCCCTGGAGCCATCTGGGTCCAGTGGTCAGATATAGATCAAGATGACTGGAGGTGGGAGTCCTGAGATATAAGCTCAGGAGGGAGGACCCCATGTGGTCACTCTCTCCTTTTTGGGCCTGGGCCATGGAACCTTGTCTGGGTTAAAAGGATCAGCCTAGTTACGTGTGGAAAATATCATCAGTAGTAGGAAGTCCAGAAGATGCTGAATACCCATAGACTATGAACTCCTTAAAGGCAGAGACTGTCTTTTGTCTTTCTTTGTCCCATTAGATACTTAGCACAGGGCCTGGCCCAACATAGGTGTTTAATAAATACTGACTGACTGAATTCTTTGACCATACAAACCCCTGAATTAAAGTCGAATTGGGTTGTTTGAGGACTATAGGAGTCCTGGGACCTATAGAAATCCTCCTCTTGTGATAACTCCAAGATGAGATGGGTAAATTTAGAGCAGAAAGTCCTGTGAAAGGGGGTAGTTACCAATCAGTTGCATCTTTGGGTTGACCTTTGCCCCCTGGTCTACAGTGGCATCCATAGTTCAGATAGCTGAAGACGGCACTTTTTCCTGTTGCCTGTTTAATCATTTTAGTCAGCTGCAATAGATTCCCCTGGCTTGGGGCCATACCTCCTGAAAGAGAAATATTATGAGAACCAATCATAGAAATGGAAAACATTTAACTTGGGGAAGAGATGGGTGGGAGAACGATGTGGCACAAGACATGTTTTTAAGGGTCATTATGAGGAAATGGGACAAGACACAGGCTATTTGACCCTAGAGGACAGAACTACGACCAATGAAAGTTGTAAAGAGGAAATGTAGGTTTGATGTTAGGAAAAACTTCCTAATGGTTCCAGCTGGTCAAAATGAGAATGAGCCGCCTTGGAAAGTAGACTTTCCCGTCCCTGGAGAGCTTTCTGCAGAAGCAGGATAACCATTTGTTGGAAATGGTACACATATGGGTGGATTTCTTTTTTTATTAATTTTTTTTTCAATTAAAAAATCTATTTTTCTCTACTTCTATCCTCCCCACTGGGAAAAAGGAAAGAAAAACAAAATTCTTGTGACATATAGTCAGAGTTATACAAAGCAAATGACTTCATTGGCCATTTCTCAAAGTGTTATAATAACAGCCAGTACTCAACACTTTAAGCCTTTACTGAGGACATCTTATTTGCTTCTTACCATCACCCCGGGAGGTAGGTGCTATTATTATTCTCATTTACAAATGAAGAAACTAAGGCAGTTGAAGCTTAAGTGACTTGCCCAAGGTCACACAGCTATTGTGTCTGAGTTGGATTTGAACTTGGATCTTCCTGATTCGAAGCCCATTATACTACTTTATGACTCCTTCTGCCTCTTGAGGCCATCACCACTCTTTCAGGAGGTGGATAGAATGCTGTGGTTCTCATTCGGATGCTACTAAATGCTACCAGATGACCATGAAGGTTTCTAACTCTGTTGTTCTAGGACTATATAAATGACCAAAATATTAATAAAACTTAAAATGAGCTGCTGGGGCAGCTAGGTGGCACCATAGTGCATAGTGTTGGGTGTGGAATCTTCCTGAGTTCAAATCTAGCCTCAGACACTAGCTATGTGACCCTGGGTAAGTCACTTTACCCTGTTTACCTTAGTTTTCTCATCTGTAAAATGAACTGGAGAAGGAAATGGCAAACCCCTCTAGTATCTCTGCCAAGAAAACCCCAGATGGGGTCATGGAGAGTCAGGTCAAGTCAGTCAAAAACAAATAACAAGATGAGAGCTTGAGAGGGAGTGTGGGGCAGTAGCTAAAGACCTAGGCTTGAAACTAGAAAGACCTGAGTTCAAGTTCACCTTCTGACACTTTCTGAATGTACGATGCCAGGCAAGTCCCTGAGTCTCTCATTGTTCAAGGCAACTAAAACCAGGAAGATCTACAAGGGGTGCCTGGGAGGTCCATATGTCAGTAAAACTAAAGTTCAGTCCCTATCCCTGTTGCTGTCCCTATCCTAAAATGGTAGCTTTGACATAAAGATCAATTCAACTCAGTACAACCTTTACTAAGTGCTTATTATGTGAAAAATGTTGGGCTGAATGCTAGAATGCCAAGTTTAATTTGTCCTGCCCTCATGTAGCTCACAGTCTAATGGATGAATATGAAATCTACAAAACATTACAGGATACATCATCATCTGATAACTGCTTGAAGATGTACCCCCCACCCCCCATACACACACAAGTGCCACTTGAGAGAGGAAGGTCTTTCCAGACTGGGGTAATAAGGGAAGACTTCCTCTTGCATACAGACAGCATTTGAATTGGGCTTTAAAGGCTGATTAAATGATGGAAATAAGGTCTAAAGGAAAAACAGAAACAATTGCTTAACTGAAAAGAGCAGGAGTATGTACAATAGCCCTCCCTTAGCTTTGACTAAAGTCACTCCCCAAGAATCAGCAGCATGAGAGCTGTATTCCTGGACCGTTCAGCCTCCTGAGCTGAGCTCTGTGACTGGTGTTTGCAATAGTGAAGGCTATTCATGGACAGAGGGAGGAAGAGACATCGTTGTGGGTGGCCCTATAACATCAGAGGTGTAAGTCCCCCCAGCCATAATTTATGCCTTGGCCACATGGGGTTCCCATCACAAATGAGCCCTGGTCACACATATGCCCAGAATTTACCCCCTCCCTTATTGGTGGTGCTGCAATCTGCAATAGAAGGAACTCCCATTTGTATGGCTGGATTGTTCTTGGTTCCTTTTTTTGCTATGCTATTGAACTATTTTGCTTTGAAGTGTTAGTCAATAACATTTATTAAGTGCCTACTATGTGCAAAGCATAGTGCTACATGCTATGGATAAAAAGAGGCAAAGAATAGTTCTTATTCTCAAGGAACTCAAATCTAATGGGGGAGACAGCGAGCAGACAAATACATACAAACTGTACACAGCACAAATTGGAAATAATGAACAGAGAGAAGGCCCTGAGATTGAGAGGGGTTAGAGAAGGCTTCCTAGGATTTTAGGTGGGATTTAAAGGAACCTAGGGAAGCCTGGGGGCAGAGATGTGGAGGGAAAGCATTCAGGCATCGGGGGAAAACCAGCTAGAGAAAATACCAGGAGCCAAGAGATGGAGCGCCTTATTTGTGCACCTGCCAGGAGGCTTGGGTCACTGCATTGAAGAGTGAATGTTGGGGAATAAAATGTAAGAATATTGGAAAGGTAGGAGGGGCTAGGTGATGAGGGTCTCTGAATTCCAGGTGATGATTCTGGAGGTGATAGGGAGCCATTGGAGTTTACTGAGTAGAGAAGGGACATGATGGGAGCTGCATTTTAGGAAAGTCACTTTAGTTGCTGAATGGAGGATGGAATGGAGTGGGGAGAGACCTGAGGCAGGCAGACCCCTTCCCCCCATCCCCACACACAGCTGACTATTGCAGTAGTCCAGATGTGAGGCAATGAGGGCCTTTACCAGAGTAGTGGCAGTGTCAGAGGAGAGAAGGGGGCTTATTCAGGAGATGGTGCAGAGGTGAAATACACCAAGCAATGCTGATTTCCATCTTGCATACATGTGGGTAACAGGAGGTGGAAGCTTTGGCTGGTCCTTTCCTCTTGGGATAAGACTAGCCTAGAAGGCAGGTGGGGGGAGGGGAAGGGACTGGAACAGCTACCAGCTCTTGGGGGCCAGATCCTTTCTGACAGACGTTACTCACCTGAGGTAATGAGCACAACCCACAGCAGAACCAGCTGCATGGTCCAAGACAGTCTTGGTACAGTCAGTCTGGGCTTTCTCCAAGATAGATGACTGAGCTGTATGAACTACAGGTCAGGGAATACCTGGTTCAGTGGCCCCGTGTGACCTTGTCCTGATGGGGTCTAGAAAAAGCCAAGAAAGAAAACCAGGCTATGAGGGTTTGGCTCACATTGGAAGACAGAGGCTTCTCTACTAGCTTTGTGACCTTGGGGAGATCCCTTAATTGATACCTGACTCAATTTCCTCAACCTCCATTTAAAAAGGCAGTTTAGCTCAGAATTGATTTGTCACCGGGCACCTCTGACTTCTCCATCATGCCTCCTCCCCAGTCTATGATTCCCTTCCTCCCCGCCAATTTTTGGCTTCCTTTTGGGTATTGTCTTCCCTGATTATACTTTAAGCTTCTGGAGGGCAGAGACTCTTCCTTCCTTCCTTCCTTCCTTCCTTCCTTCCTTCCTTCCTTCCTTCCTTCCTTCCTTCCTTCCTTCCTTCCTTCCTTCCTTCCTTCCTTCCTCTCCATCCCCAATGCTTAGCACGGTGCTTGGTACATAGTAGGTGTTTGATAATGCTTATTGATTATTGACTATCTGTAAAATGGGAGCGATAATATCACCTGCCTGCCAGGGTTATTGTGAGTATCAGATGAGATCACGTCCATAAAGCTCTATGTAGCCACTTATCGTTATTGTTGCTGATGCCTTCTTCTTTCTGTGGTCCAGCCAGGCTTCTTCAAGGTTTCACAGATGCTTGGGGTGGGGATACAAGAGCATTATTGGATTTTTTTTTTGGCTTTTTGGAGGGCAGTTGGGGTTAAGTGACTTGCCCAAGGTCACATGGCTAGTTTTTGTGTTGTGTCTGAGGCCGGATTTGAACTCAGGTCCTCCTGACTCCAGGGCCTGTGCTCTACTCACTGCGCCACCTAGCCGCCCCTTATGGATTTTCTAAGGCAGCTTTAACTTCAAGAAAAGAAAATATACTTTTCACAAACTATCAAAAAAGAATGCTATCTGCCATTCTCTGTGTTGCCACAGTTTAGACCTCTAAAAGTACAGCCAGCTCAATAATAATAATGGCAAACACTCTTATTTATGTTTTAAAGCTTGGAAAACACTTTGCATAGATTATCTCATTAGATTCTTACCTCCCTAGGAGGTAGGTGCTGTTATTATCACTCCCACTTTACAGATGAGGAAACTGAGGCTGAGCCTTATCTGGACTTGCAGAATTCAAACCCAGATTTTCTCCTATACCATCCTGAGGGCATTAGATGCCTAGGAAACAAGCTTGCATCCACGGAGGTAGCGAGAGGTGGTAGCTCTGGCTGGTCCTTTAGAGCAGAGTAGAAATAACATTGGATTTTTTAAGTCTGAGAACCTGGATATCAGTTCCTGCTCTGCTACTTTCTCATGTGACCTTGGGCAGGTCCCTGTCCCTCCCTGGACCTCAGTTTTCTTGTCTGTTGAGGAAACAGGGTAAAATAATGTCTGGAGTCAGAGGACTTGGGTTCATATCCTGTCACTTATTACCTGTATGATTTTAGGCAAGCTGTTCAACTACTCTTGGCCTCAGTTTACCTATTTATAAAGTTGGGGGATTAGACAAGATGGCCCCTATGGTCCCTTTAGGCTCTAAACCTATGATCTTATGAAGGAGTTGGCTGAAATGATCTCTAAGGACCATCCAATTCTAAAACCCTATGATCTGATAACTGAATGGATAGAGAAATGGAAGGGGGTGGTATGGCCTGGTGAAGAGCTCCCTAAGTTAGAGTACTGGACACTGAGCTATTTGGAAATGTAACTGCTTGGAAATCCTGGGGTCGTCTTGAACGGATGGAGAATTGGGACACAGATGCTTTGCTGAAGGGCTAGGGGAATGAGAAATAGAAGAACAGAAGACTGAAGGGCTGGAGAGATGGAGGGGAGGGTTTCAAGGGAGCCAGGATTTGGGTGGGGGAGATAAAGAATTGTTGGGAGAGCCCAAGGTATAGTTCTGACCATGTTCCCCACGTGTTCACCAAGCCTTTGACATAAAATATAAACTGCTCAGCCTGCTGGTTACAGTCCTTCACAACAGGCTGTTGCCTACATTTCTTACTTTCTTTTACATTATCCCCCTTTATGCTTTTTAAATACACTGGACCATAGATCCAGAGCTGGAAGGCACCTTAGAATACAGAATGTTAGTATTCAGGGAGCCATAGAAGCTTCTTAGCCCAGTCCCTTCACTTATGCAGAAAATGAGGCTTAGGGACATTAAACATTCCCAGGATGATAGACCTAATCAAACTGGAATGGACCTCAGAGGACATTTGGTCCAGCCTCCTCATTTTCCAAATGAAGCTAAGTGAGTTGCTTAAGATGAAAGAGGTAGAAACGTTCTGAGTCAGGATTGGAACCCAGGTCCTCTGACTCATGGCAATAGTGGCAGCATTGGCAGCAGCAGCACCCTTGCTGCTATATCACCCAGCATTTCAGTCACTCTGAATATAGCTAAGCCTTGCTTTGGTGAGAGTTATGAATCCCCCCTTGTGGTCTCATGATTCAAGCTCACACTCCAGGTTTCCATTGGGTTGGTACCACTGACTGTATTTTACGTAACTATAACTTTGAATCTCTTGAATTAAAATATATGTGACCACTGCATTCATTATTTACTCTAATCAGGACCTAGTTATAGCTGGTGCTCCTGGTCCTGACCTTGCAGTTGCTGCCTGGGGGTATAGCTTTGCTTTTCCCTCTATCTCGGAAAACTCATTTTCAGATTTTTAGATTCTGTGTGTGTGTGTGTGTGTGTGTGTGTGTGTGTGTGTGTGTGTGTGTGTGCTAGATCCCCTAGGCAGTCTGGTGGAGCCTGGGGACTTCTCCGAGTACTGCTTTTAAATGCAAAAATTAACATATTTACAAATATTTACAATTTGTAAATTGTAAATTTACAAAGGATTACAAAGAAAACCAATTGTGTTGGAAATACAGTTAACAAAATTCTTTTTAAAAAGAAATTTGTTCTGGGTGACCCTGGGCAAGTCACTAAATACTATTCATTGCCTCAAAAACAAAAACAAACAAACAAACCAACCAACCAAGTTCTTGGATCTGAGGTTAGGAACCTATTTTAGAGTCTCATCTCTAGCTTCCTCTAAGTAATTCAGCTGCTATTTCTCATGTAAAATGCTCCCTGAAGCCCCCAAGGTTCCCTCTCTCACTCTTCAAGTTACCTTACATTTACCAATGTAACTGTTCTTTGTATTATTCCCTAAGTAGAATGTGAGTTGTTTAAGGGAAGAGCCCACTCATTTTCATTCTGTATCCCTACCCAGGTCTAGCAAAATGCCTGGCATGTGGTGAACACCTAATAAATGCCAGTTGAATCGTTGAATTGAGTCCTGAGCTCCCTCTGTAGGAACACAAAGCTTTCATATCTTATTCACTCTGATCTCTGGGAAGGAGGAGAAGCCACTGATTACCAACACCATAGTGCCAATGGAACTAACCAAGGTCTGATGAGAGATAGTGACTTTCCCATCATCAGGGCTGCTGTCAGGGAAACACAATGAGCCTGGGAGTGATTCATCTCCCTCCTTTCCCTGGTGGTACAGAGCAGGACTGAGAACACAACAGAATTCTCTCACCTTCAAGGTTCTCCTTCCTCAGATGTTGGGGCTGGAGGTTGGTGGCCCACAGCACTGCAAACTCGTCCAGCTGGTGGCCAACTCCCTTTGGAGTCACTGATCTCACTGTCCCAGTCGCTTGATCCCACCCTGGGCTCCTCTTGGCAGCCAAGGAAGCTTACACTTTCCCCTTTCTCTGGGAGACTTCTTAATGAGCATTAAGAGTAGGTGTATTCCAGAAATGAGAAGGGTGAGGGAATTTCCAGATTCCTCTGGGATCACAAGTGCTGTGAGCAGAAACAGAACTGGACCATGGCCCAGGCTGGCCCCAGGAGCAGTGTGCTGGCCTCAGAGAGCCATGGTAAGAACAGGGAAGGACAAGAATGTCAGGGGCTGGGATGGGGGAATGGGGACACGAAGCAGCAGTTTAGAACCCTGAAGTTTAGAACACAGAATATTAGGGGATATAGGGTAGGAAATGCTAGAGCTGAGAGGGCCCCTAGAACCCAGAATGTTTGAGCTGGGAGGGCCCTTAGAGCACAGAATATCAGAGGTGAAGGTCCTTAGAACACAGAATGTCAGAGATGGGAGGGCCTTTAGAACAGAGGATGTCAGAGCTGTGAGGCCCTTAGAACACAGGATGTCAGAGATGGGAGAGCCCTTAGAACACAGAATGTCAGAGGTGAAGGTCCTTAGAACACAGGATGTCAGAGCTGGGAGGGACTTTAGAACCCAGAATGTCAGAACTGGAAAGGACATTGTGAGGTGGAAAGTCAGAGTGAGAAGGGACTTTGGAATGTAGGACATCAGAGCTGGAGAGAGATTGTCTAGTTCATCCCTTTCATTTAAACATTTTTTTTTTTGTTATTTTGTAAATCTCCTTTTCATTGGCATCTTTGGTTTTTACATCACCATCACCTTCATTCCTGACTGTATCCCTCTCCCTCCCTACCCAGTGAGCCAAGCTTTATAAGATGAAAAAGGAAAGAAAAAAAAAGGTCAACAAACCCAACCAGAATATTAATTGTGTATTACAGTTTGTGCAATAGCCCACACCCACAGCCCCACGCCTCTGTGAATAGTGGAGGGAGGTGTCCTGACTCAGTTCTTTTCAGGGCCAAGCTGGTTCATTATCAATTTTAGTTTTTTTTTTTTTTTAATATCAGTGTTGTTAATATCATTTTGTATGTTGGTTTCAAGGTTGTTTTATTTTGTGGCAGGTCATGTATCTTGCCGGTCTTGTCTGAATTCTGCACAGTCTTTATTTTGTGTGGTGCAGAAATATTCCATTGTAATCCCATGCCACAATTTGATTAGCCATCCGTCCAAGTCACAGAAATCTGCTTTGTTTCAAGTTCTTTGTTACTAAGGGAAAGTGCTGCCATAAACTGTTTGGTATTTATGGGGTCTTTCTTGTTACCATTAACCTCCTTGATGTATATACCTAGCTACAGGAATCTCTGAATCAAAAAACATGGATATTTTTGTTAAAGTTTTAGCACAACAATAATGATAAAATTTATCATTATAAAGACTGTAGACCCCTCCCCAAACCATTTCAAACCCCCAAGACCTGACAAAGGCCTAAAACCTGGATTGGTCAATCAGGAGAGGCGTTGTGGCCCACTCTGAGCTTAATCTACCATAATGCTTTGCGATTTTTTGACATTACAGACATGCCTTTTTTGACATTACAGACATGCCTTGCTCTCAGAGTGAACTCAAAATGCCCCTTCCTGTGTCAAAACTACAAGGCTGCCCAGAGCATTCTTCTATTAATGACTACCAAGGACAAGGAGTCTTGACCAGATACTAACTTGAATAAATGTGACTTTTCTTATCTAAATATTTTTTTGATATATACTATGTTATGTCATATTAATGGTAAAGAAAACACAGACATCCTGGGTTGTGATTTCAATTGACACTTTGTCAACTCTCTTATCTTATTGTATTTACAACCTACTCAATTAAGAAAATTCCTTTTTCATACTATGGCTAAACATATATGGAGATCATAAATTTGAGTGACACAGATATCCTGAGTTGGGATTGTTCTGACATATTTAAGATTTCTATTCTTTTATCAGACAGTCAAAATTTAAGTTTTGGCTCTACGTACATGTATCTGCTAGCTTTAAGGGAATAAAACAATATGAATTTATATAGCACCCAGCCTCTTTGCATCTTTTAGCCAAACTTTTAGGTTGACAATACCATTTTAAAGTTTGCAAAGTACTAGATATACATATACACATGTAGATGTATATTGTGTGTACATATATACATATGATATATGTTGTGTGTACATATACATGGATATGTATATTGTGTGTTTATATACACATATATGTATTGTGTGTATATATATTCCCAAATCACTTTCCAGAACCTAGCCACTTAGAAGAAGCTACTGTAGCCCAAGAAGGGAAATAATTTGCTTAAAGTCAAACAGCTGTTTGGAAGGGTCAGGACTGGGATTAGAAGTCAGTTTTCTTGATTCTAAACCCAGAGTTTTTTCTCCCATGTTTTACAACATTTCCCTAAATTCTGTTCCACTGGGAGATAAATCAGTTCCAGCATTCTTGCAAACAAGTCTTGAGCTTTTCTGTGGCTTTGTCATTGGTCCATCCATGCCCAACACACTACCTCTTCCTACTCGTTCTTCAAGCTTGTCGGTGAAGTCTCTTCTAATTCAGGAATGCTTATAGGTAGGGGTGAGGGTGGTGGGAGTGGTGGTGATGGCTGGGTCTTTTACCATTTTATTCTCATCTTTCTGGTATTGTCAACCCTGATATTTGTAAACAAAACAACAACAAAAAAAAGTATGATTGGGGGGAGTTGAGAGCTCTCTGACAAATTTCTGGAAATTTCTGGAATCCCCTGTGAATCTTGGGGAGCTGGCAAATCTACCCTGTCCCAGAGTATCAAGCCCCAATGGCCAGCCTGAAAGACACACCCTTTTTGTGCTTGTGAAGCAGGAAGCATGTCTCTATGTGCAGGTGGGCTGATTGTTGACAGCTTCACTACTTGGGGCAGCTGAATCAGTTCATGAATGATGGCTCCCTCTCATGGCCAATGTGTGTGAAACATGCCTGTTTTTGAAAGCTGGGGATTATACTAGAAGACTTGGAGTCAATAGAGCTGGATTTGAGACCTGGCTCCCATGACTTGGTGGATCCATGACCTGAGGAAAATCACCTATGCTCCCTCAGCCTTAGTTTACTCTTCTACAAAATGAGGATACATTCATTATTTTGTTTTGAATGCCTATTGCATGTGCAAGATGGCACCGATCCAGAGAGAGATATAAAGTCTAGATAAGATGAAACAGATTACAATCTAACTGGGGGAGAAGTCAAGTACACAGGTATCTATAAAGATGAGGATATTAGAAAAGTGTAAAAGAAAGTGCTATATGAGAAAAAGGTTGTTACTGACTGGGGCAATCAGGGAAGGCTTCCTAGATGAGGTGGTATTTGAATTGGGTTTTATGGGATAAATCAGAATTTGACAGAGGAAGAGAGGGATGTAAGAACATTTCAAGTAGAGGAATAAAATTTGAACAAAGGCACTGAGGTAAGAAAGTGCAGGTGTTTTCATGTCACAGAGAATAGTCCAGTTTGGGGCATGGACTTTGTGGAAAGGAGTATAAGGCTGGAAAGTGAGAACCATATTTGAAGTCAGGAAGACCCAATTGTCTAATCCCCAGCACCTTGAAGGGAGTTCTTTATTTAAAAAAATTATCAATTCAAATTCTCTCTCATCTTCCACCCCTTCCACACTCAATGAGAAGGCAAGAAATACTGTAACTATTATACATATGAAGTCATGTATATTATACATATGAAATCCCATATAACTATGTTGCAAACAAACAGAAAATGCCAAACAAACAAAAACAAAGAAAAACAAATAAAGTAAAAAAAAATCAGCTTTTGGAAATCTGCATTCAAAATTCATCAACTCTCCCTCTGGAGGAGGATAGCATTTCCCATCATGGGTCCTTTGGAATTGTTATGGATCATTGTATTGAACAGAGTGGCTATTGTTACAACGTTGTTGTTTGCATATGATGTTCTAGTTTTCACTTCACTTTGTATCAGTTCATACAAATCTTTCCAGGTTTTTCTGAAACCATCTCCTTCATAATTTCTTATAGCACAATAATATTCTTATAGCACAGCAGCATAATTTGCTACCCTGGTGGATAACCAGTGGATTTCCCAATTCCAAGACCCATGCAAAAGCTTCTTATACTATTAAAAGGAGAAGGGGAGGCAGTATGAGGTAGCAAGGTCTGATTATAATACCCCGGTGGCCCTTTGCAGTCGGCAAAGAAAGTCACTTCATTCTAGCTATTTTGCCCTTCATGCCATGAATTTGAACAGAAGCGGGGCAAAGACACTAGAGGCTGAGATCCAGCTTGAGGTGGGCTCCCTACAAGGCAATGCACCTAGGTGGGGGGATCTAGGATATGGTTCAGCTCAACCTAATCAAGAGTAAATATCTTAAAAATAGAAATGTAAGGACATTACTGAAATTCTGACATTAAAAGAATCATTTAAAGGAGCGGCAGTCCATATTACATTTAGTATTAACAACTTCTGTCATATGAACAATTATATTAACAATTTTCTGTCAGATATCCCCTCAGTTTCCAATTCTTTGCCACCACAAAGAGTTGCTATACATATTTTTGGACAGATGGTTCTTTTTCTTTTATCTCTTTGGTATATAGAACTACTAGTGGTATTGCTGGAACAAAAGGTATGCCCAGTTTTATAGCCCTTTGGGCATATTTCCAAATTGTTCTCTGGAATGGTTGAATCAGCTCACAACTCAACCAACAATACATTAGTGTTCCTATTTTCCCACTATTCCTTCAGCATTTGTCATTTTCCTTTTCTGTCATGTTAACTGATCTGATGGGTATGAAGTGGTACTTGAGAGTTGTTTTAATTTGCCTTTCTCTAATAGAGACTTAGAGAAACTTTTATATGACAATTGACAGCTTTAATTTCTTTGGAAAACTGCCTGTTCATATTCTTTGACCACATATCAATTGGGGAAAGGATCTTATTTTTATAAATTTGGCTCAACTCCCAATATCCTTGAGAAATGAGACCTTAATCAGAGAAAACCTATTGTAAAAACATACAAACAAACAAACTGTTTTAGTTTACTGCTTTCTTTCTAATTGCAGCTACATTGGTTTTGTTTGTACAAAACCTTTTAACTTTAGTGTAATTAAAATTATCCATTTTACCTCCCAGAGAGCTCTCTAAGACTATGAGTTGTAGAATAGTAGCTATCTATGCTGGTAGAGGGAGCTTTTTTCACTCCAAGTTCCTACAATATTGAAATGGAAAATATAGATAGAAAAAAAATAAAACTGGGAAGGAAGAGAGTGATTGAGGGCCTTGAATGCCAGGGAAGGCAGTTTGTGCCTTACTAAGGAGCCAATAGGAAGTCATCAAAGGGTTTTGAGCAGAGAGGTAACAAGTAGACAACCAGATCTATAGAGGGATATAAAGATGATTCTGGAAGTTTGTTAAGGATAGATTGAACGGGGGTAAGAAACTGTTAAGAAACTGTAACCCAGGTCTATATCCCAAAGAGATCATACAAATGGGAAAAGGACCTACATGTACAAAAATATTTATAACAGCTCTTTGTGGTGGCCAGGAATTGGAAATTGAGGGGATGCCCATCAATTGGAGATTGACAAGTTGTGGTATATGAATATGATGGAATACTATTGTGCTATATGAAATGATGAGCAGGCAGATTTCAGAGAAACCTGGAAAGACTTACATGTACTGATACTGAGTGAAATGGACCAAACCAGAACATTGTACACAGTGACAGCCACAATGTGCAACGATTGACTTTGATAGACTTAGCTCTTCTCAGCAATATAAGAATCTAAGATAACTCTGAAAGACTCATGATGGAAAATGCTGGCCACATCCAGAAAAAGAACTGCGGAGTCTGAATGCAGATCAAAGCAGACTCTTTGTTTTCTCTCTCCTCTCTTTCCTTTGTTTCTTCTTTCTCATGGTTTCTCCTGTTGGTTCTAATCCTTCTTTACAACATTACTAATGTGAAAACATGTTTAATATGAATGTATATGTATAGCCTATATTAGATTTCATGCCATTTTGGGGAGGAGGTAGGGGAAATAGGGCAAAAATTTAAAGCTCAAAATCTTATAGAAGTGAGTGTTGAAAAGTAAAAATTAATTAATTAATTGTAACAAATAAACTATAACCCAACAATGATCCAGAATGAGAATAGTTAATGGTGGAAGCATTATGGAGAGCAGGCACACTAATACATTGTTGGTGGATCTGTGAATTAGTACAAATTTGTGAAAAGCAATTTGAAATTATGCAAAGAACATGACTAAGATAACTATACCTTTGGACCTAGAGAGGCCGTTGCTAAGCATATATCCCAGGCAGATCGATTACAAAAAGAAATTCTTTATAAATACCCAAATATTTATAGCAGCTCTTTTTGTGGTAGCAAAGAACCAGAAACAAAAACAAAGCTCATTCATTGGGGAATAACTCCACAAGTTATGGTATATGAATTGAATGGAATATTCATATGCTGTAAGAAGCCATGAAAGTGATGAGTAAAGAGAAGTGGGAGAAGACTTATAAGAAATGATGCAAAAGAACACAAGCAGCACCAGAAAAGCGACGTATGTAATGACTACAATTATGTAAATGGGAAGAACGATAGCAAGAACAAAATGAAAACCCAATGAGTGAATAAGCATAACCCCCCAAAAGTGACATCAGAAAAAACCACCTACTTTCACTTTTCTGTAGAGGTAGAGGAGAAGGGTAGATGTGGAATGCTGCATAAAATGTCAGGCTTTTGCCATGTTGGTTACCCCCCCTCCTCATGCTGCACCTCCCTGCTTTTTATTCTTTGTTATAAGGGATTTGTCTGGGAGGGGAAGAATACATTGCAGAATGCAGGTGATACAAAAATTAAATATATCAATAACTATTTTTTTACAAGACAGATTGCTGCTATAGTGGAGACAAGACTAGAAGGACCTAGTATTGGCTGTAGAAATAGACAGGAATGGATAGAAACAATGAATGGATCAAAGAGGTGCTGTGGGGAATGGGATACATAAGTTAGGTGCCACAGTGGATGGAACAAAAGACCTGAGTTCAAATTTGACCTGAGACACTTACTAGCTGTATGACCCTGGGCAAGTCACTTTACCCTGTTTGCCTCAGTTTACTCAACTACAAAATTAGTGCGAAAGAAAATGGGAAACTGATCCAGTATCTTTGCCAAGAAAACCCCAAATGGGGTCAGGAAGAGATAGATTAAACTGAAAGGACTGAACAATAACAAAGATTCAGGACAAGTCTCTCTCAACAAGCTTACTTATCAGTAAAATAGGAATAATAATATCACCTACCTCACCAGTCTGGATGAAGTGAGATAGCTTCATTTGCAAACCTTTAAAATGCTATATAAATGCTAGCTCTTGTCTTTCCTACCCCACCCCTCCCTCACAAGGTTGTACTCAAGATTAAATGGGTCAATGTATATGCAAGGAGGAAAAAGAGGACCATGATCTAAGATATGACTGGTCTCTATCCATTGGGGATTCTGAGTTTAGAGTTAGGCTCAGTTCAGCCATAACTGGACATGTCCATGTACTGCATGAAACACGTCTCCAAATGCTTCTGGGGAGGCTGCCATATTGTGGGAAGGGGGTGGGTAGGAAAGAGTTAACTTGGGCTGAAACTATCAGTTTGTCTCCTGGTAGGTTTCTGGTTGAACTAATTGTTTTTGCTAACTAGGTGCTACACTCAGGAGTGTCTGTAGTCCTTCAGGAGTTTATACTCCTGAAGGACTACAAATGGTGGTCAACACCTAACTCAGAAACTTTTCACCTTGTTTGTGTCATGGACGCCTTGGGCAGCATCTGGCAAAGCTTAGGGAGCTCTTGGAATCATATATTTTACTTAAATTCATAATTAAAGGAAATGCTAAATTTCAGTTAGAGGTTAGTGAAAACAAAGATGCCAGTCCCCTCCCTCTCTCCTACTCTGCATCTAAGTTTATAGATGTCCTGAAATCTACCCATAAATCCCTGGTTAAGATTCCTGGTCTAAATTTTAATGCTCCAGTCACCCTGCCCTCTTTTTTTATATGTTTGTTTTAAATAGTATTTTATTCCCCCCCCCACAATTAGATATCAAGAAAATCATTTTTACAAGATTTTGAGTTTCAATGTTTTTCTCCCTTCTCCTCCCCTCTTCTGAAAATGGGAGGCAGTTTGATATAGCTTATAATATGCTATCTTGTAAAACATATTTCCATATTCATCACAGTTTTAGAAGAGACATATCAAAAGAAAAAATCCCTCAAGAAACAATAAAATAAGTGAAAAAATATGCTTCAATCTGCATTCAGAGCCCATCAGATATTCTTTATCTGGATATGAATACCATTTTCCTTCGTGAGTCCTTTGTACTTGTCTTGTATTATTGCATTGCTGAGAAAAGCTGAGTCATTCATAGCTGATCATCATACAATGTTCCTTATACATGTACAGTGTTTTCCTGGTTCTGCTTATTTCACTTTGCATCGGTTTATACAAGTCTTTCCAGTTTTTTTCTGAAATCTGCCTGTTCATCATTTCTTATTGCACAATAGTATTCCATTGAATTAATATGTCACAACTTGTTCAGCCTTTCCCCAGTTGATGGGCATCTCCTCACTTTCCAATATTTTTCCACCACAAATGGGGTTGCTATAAATATTTTTGTACATGTAGGTTCTTTTCCCTTTTTTAATGATTTCTTTGAAAAACAAACCTAATAGTGGTATTGCTGGATCAAAGGGTATGCACAGTTTGGTTGCCCTTTGAGCATAGTTCCAAATTGCTTTCCAGAATAGTTGGATCAGTTCACAACTCTACCAAATAATGCATTAGGGTCCCAATTTTCCTACATCCTCTCCAACATTTATCATTTTCCATTTTTTGTCATATTAGTTAATCTGATTGGTGTCAGGTGATATATCTAATAAAAAGTGATTTAGAGTGCTTCATCACATGCCTATAGATAGCTTTGATTTCTTCATCTGAAAACCACCTGTTCATATTCTTTGATCACTTATCAATTGGGGAATGGCTTGTATTCTCAGAAATTCAACTCAATTCTCTATATGTTTGAGAAATGAGGTCTTTATCAGAGACACTTGCTGTAAAGATTGTTTTCCAGCTTTATGCTTTCCTTCTAATCTTGGTTACATTGGTTTTGTTTGTACAAAAGCTTTTCAATTTAATATGCTCAAAGCTATCTATTCACATTTCATAATTCCCTTTATCTCTTGTTTGGTGTGAATTCTTCTCCTCCCCATAGATCTGACAAATAGACTATTCCTTTCTCTTCTAATTTGATAGCTTTCTTGTCTATGGTACCTTTTAGCAAGATGTGATTTCCTTCCTTATCTCTTTTAATTAGGTCACCCTGCCCTCTTTATCCTACAACTTTGGATGGTCTGTAGCATTGTTCCTGGACCTGTAGCAGAGTGAGAAACAGCTTGTGAACTAAAAAGTGAGATTCTTATCACTAACTCCCTGTAGGAGGACTAGTCATAGGATTTTAATCACCCAGATTCGTTTAGGCAGCTAAAAGGTGCTTTGGATAGAGCACTGGCTGTTGTTAGGAAAAACTGAGTTCAGATTCTGCCACAGAAGCTTAATAGTTGTATGACTCTGGGCAAGGCACATAACTGTTGATTCCTCATCTGTAAAATGGGAATAAGAATAGCTCCCAAGGTTTTTGTGAGTCTACAATGAGATAATATTTGTAAAGTGCTTTGTAAACCTTAAAGCACGATATAAATGTTAATTACTATTAATCTTCATGAGGCTAAATCATGCCTGACTGGTTTTCTCTCCTCTGAACTGACTTAATTAAATAAGCCAACATGGTACCCTGACAAGAGCATGAACTTTGGTTTAAGAACTGGTCTCAAACCCCAGCTCTGTTGCTGTCTTAGCTGTCACATTCCTTTTCTATAAAATGAGAATAAAATAACACTTATATAACCTCCTTCATAGGGTTCTTCTAACGAAAATGACTGATACTTTTACTTAAAATAATGAATAATATAAAATGCCAGGCTAAAATATGCTCCACACTATGGTTTGCTGACAGATCTGACTGAGGGAGGGTCAAGGACCAGATGATCTCTTCCCTTCTAGGACTCTGAGAATCTGTTATTTTTTCTGACATAGACCTAGTCACACTGACCTTAGGGGGTTTTCCAACTTTTGAGTCTTACACTTTCTCCATTATGGCACCGTTCCAGGCTAAGGGGTGGAAGAAACACATTTCAAAGGTCAGTGTCAGAAAATTCCCTAACTTAATAGGGTTCTAACTTTGCTCTGGTCTCCATCTGGGCAGTGTCTTTCCCAGGCCAAGGCTTGACTACATCAAGTCTGTGTGACTCAAAGATCCCTTTGGAACGTGATTATAAAATAATATGGAACCCACCCAATGACACTAATCATGCCAAGACTGTGAGGTCCATAAGAACAAGATGAAGGCTTTGAATAAACTTTGTGTCTTCATCAACGCCAAGCGCAGCTGTGTAAGTACTTAATATTTGAAGCATTAAGTATGAAAGTCCTCCTGAACATTATCCAGGAGAAAAGAATGATTAACAGTGTCAAAGGTAACAGAGAGGTTAAGAAGGATGATGATTAAGAAAAGATCGTTAGATTTGGCAATTAAGAGATCATTAGTAACTATGGAGAGAGAAGTTTGGTTCAACAATGAGGTCAAAGGCCAGATTGTAGAGACTTTAGAAGAGAGTGAAAAAAGATGGAGGAACCCATTATAGATGGCTTTCTCAAGGACTTTAGCCACAAAAAGCAGAAGAGATATGGGATAAAAGTTAGCAGGGATAAGAGGATCTAGTGAGGTTCTTTTGAAGATGGGGAGACACGGACATGCTTATAGGCATTAGGGAAGCAACTGGTAGATAGGGAGAGCCCATGACTCTCCTTGAAAGTACATGCAAGATATTATTATACAAGACAAGATTAAAAAAGAAATGAGGAGAAAACAGCATGATAGAGTAGAAAGAGTGCTGGATTTGGAACCTGGCACTATTTGATGCTTCTGTGGCCTTTGGGCTTCAATTTCCTCATATGAAAAATGAGGGGGTCAAGCTAACTGCCCTCTGTGGTCCCTTATACCTCTGAATCCATGGTTCTACTACCCAATGAGATCAATCACTTAAAGATTTATTATTATCAATCACTTATTTATTTATAAGCACCTACATATGCTAAGTGTTGGGGTTACAAAGATAAGAATGGTACCATCTCTGCCCTTATATTCTGTGGTGGGAAATAATATGTATATGCAAAGATGTATGTCCCTGAGCCACATAAGAAAGTCTTCATCATCATCTTCCTCACCATCTTCACCTTCTCTCTGTCTTTATATCTCTCTTCCTCTCTCTTTGTGTCTCTGACTCTCTGTCTGTCTCCTTTCCCACCCCTCATCAGTGTAGCGTAAAACTTCAATTGGTTCCTGAAGGCCTGAGATTAAAGCCCAGTCATTTCTTTCTTTTTTTTTTGGAGGGAAATTGGGGTTAAGTGACTTGCCCTAGGTCACATGGCTAATTTTTGTGTTAATTGTCTGAGGCCAGATTTGAACTCAGGTCCTCCTGACTCCAGGGCTGATGCTCTATTTACTGCACCACTGAACTGCCCTGAAAAGGCCAGTCATTTCTAAGGATTAATCTCTTCACCTACAAAAAAAGGAAGATAAGACTTCCCTGACCCACATCACAGGATGTTGTAAATATCAGATGAGATCATACTCATAAAGCATTTTGTAACTGTAGAGTACCACATAATCATTAGAAATTATTTACATGTGGGAAGCAGGACAATGTCTGTGTGACCCATGCATGAGTCATGAGTATACACAGAGCCATCCTACTCCTGGTAAGGGATGTGAAGTCCTGCTCAATTCAATTCAATCAGCATTTTTAAAGTGCCTGGTATGTGTCAAGTACTATGATTGCAATGCAAAGACAAAAACCACATAGTCCCTGCCTTCAAGGAGTTTATATCCCCCCAGAAGGAAACATGTACACTGATAAATAGATAAACAATATATGTGTATATGCATACATACATATACATATATGTGTATATATTATATATGTATGTGTGTATATACACACACACATATCAAGGAGATGCAAATTTTGGGAATAGTAACCATTGTGGTGATAAGAAAGGACCAAGTAAGAGATGAGACTTGTGCTGTATCTTGAAGGAAGCTCTTGGAAAAGAGGTGAGGATAAAGAGGGAAATCATTCTAGGCATGGGGGACCAGATGGCGTGAATATCTAAGCAAGAGTTTGGCTGGACTATTTTAACCACCCACCATCCATCACAGATGGGCCCCACCCACCTGATGACAAAGGTGCCTGGTTCAGACTGTATCCAGATGAATGCATTTAGTTCTGGGCCCACATTTTAGGAAGGACACTGGCAAACTGGCGGTCATCCAGAAGAGAATGACCGTCTTTATCTTCCTAGTTGATAAGACAACTAGAGATGGAGCCATATCAATCAATAAATCGATAAACATTTATTAAATGTTTACACTGTGCTAGGTATATGAATACAAAAATGGAACAGTGTTTGTCCTCAGAGTGTGCATTCTATCAGGAGATAAAATATTTATACATTATATAAAATATTATGTGTAATACATTTAAATCATATGTAATATTATACATATTATGTAAATAATAAATAAAATAATAAATAAATAAATAAATAAATAAATAAATAAATAAATAAATAAATAAATAAATATGCAAGGCAATTTTGAGGAAGGGTCCCTAGCAGGGGAACAATGAGAGAAAAATTTCATCTAGAAGGTGATATTTGAGCTAAGCTTTGAAAGAGCTTGGGAATATAGTTGTGTCCTAGAGGACACATATTCAAAGTTGTGGAAATAGACAATGGAATATCATGTATGAGGAATCAAGAGAAGACCAATTTAGTTGGACTATGGAGTGCATGAAAGGGAGAAAAGTATAATTGGCTTAGGAAGACAGGTGGCAGGCCCTCAAAGCCAAACTGAGAAATTTGTGTTTGATCATATAGGTAGCAGGGAGCTACTTTCTCACTGATCTTGTCCTAGTCAGCCTCAATGTTGGATCAGTTCCACCATTCTCCACTTACTCAGCTACAACAACCTACAACAGCTCCTACACAGGTGCTGTTGAATGAAGGTGGAGAAAATTACGCAAATGTTTATTGAGCAGAGGAGTGACCTAGACAAACTTTTACTTTAGAAAAGTCACTTTGGCAGCCGTACAGAGGATACACTGGAGAGAGGAGAGATTTGGGACAGGAAAACCAACTAAAAGGATATTGCAATGGTCCAGGCAACAAGGGTTAAGAGTGATGACAAGAGTGGAGAGATGGAAACTTTAGAGAGATGTTGTGGGGGTAAAATTAACAAGAACCTGCAATTGATTAGATGTGGGAGCAGGTGAGTCAAGTATGACTTCAAGGATGCAAATCTGGATGACTGGGAGGATGGCCAAACCCTCTTTGGAGGGAAGCTTAGAAGAGGATTGGCTTTGGGGGTAATAAGAAAGATTGCAGTTTGGGCTGTGTTGAGTTTGATGTATCTAAGGGATATCCTGTTCAAAATATCCAGCAGACAGTTGTTGATGCAAGACTGAAGAGAGACTGTGTCTAGATACTTAACTTTGGAAGTCATCAAAATAGAGATGATCATGGAACTCATGGCAATTGATGTGGTTAATGGGAGAGCATAAAAATATCACTTGAAGGAAATGGGCCATTTAGGCTTAAGAAGAACAAGGTCTTCAACTTTTGCAAAGTAATATCTCTTTGTGTAGTAGAGGTATTGGACTTCTGCTTGGCCCCAGGGGGCAGAAGCAGGAACAATGGCTAGAAGTAGTACAGGAAGTAGATGTAGGTCCCACATGAGAAAAACAACAACCACCCTCTTAACAAGGATTGACCCAGAATCAAATGTGTGGGCTTAGAGATACAAGCTTAGGTTTAAGTGCTATTGAGCTTGAAGGCTGGATGCCCACTTGTTGGGATTCTTGCTAAGGTTAGTGTGTATTAGATCTCCTCTGTGGTCTTTTCAAACTCCTAAAATCTGTGATTCTGTGATATACTTATAGGTGGAATAGACCTATTGGCATGCAAGAGAGACAGTCCCCGCGAGCCTCCTGAGATGGAGAACATCTGTCCGGGGGGTATTGGCACTTCAGGCATAGTCAGGGGTAGTAGTTTCTGCTTTTCCTGCCCTGCCTCACCTGGAACTTCTCTGAATCCAAGGAAAGCAGTAACTACCCACAGCAAAAAGAGAGCTTGCTCAAAATATCCATCCCCAGGTTTATTTGGCCCCTTCAGGTCCTATAGTCTGTGTTCCTTGTTTGGAAACTGGTGAATAGGAAGGTTAGGAGAGGAAATCAGCCAGGTATGCCTTGGAAGTGTGCCCTATTCTCTGTAATGTGCTGTAGTAGAAAGAACATGGAATTTGGAAAGAATAGGATTTAGAGCTGGAAGGGACCCAGAGCTCATCCAATTCCTTCATTTTACATGCATGGAAATTGATGTCTAGAGATTTTAGATTTCATGAGGTGGCAGAGGTAGTAAGGACAAGATCTGGAATTTAAACCTAATTCCCTGAACTTCAAATTCAGCATTCTTTGCCTTCAGCTCCAATGCCTCTTCAAAAGAGCTTGGTTCAGGGAGCAGCTAGGTGGTGCAGTGAATAGAGCACTGGCCCTGGTATCAAGAGGACCTGAGTTCAAATCTGGCCTCAGACACTTAACACTTACTAGCTGTGTGACCTTGGGCAAGTCACTAAACCCCAATTGCCCTGCCTTTTTCCCCTCCAAAAAAAAAAAACCTTGGTTCAAATCCTCCCTTGGCCACATATTACCTGTATAATTTCTTTCCATCTCTGAGAGTTCTCTTCTTTTGAAGCAGCCAGGAATCTGGAGTCATGAAGACCTGAGTTCAAATCCAGTTTCAATCTGTGAACCTGGGAAAGTAATCTCTGTCTGCCTCAGTTCCCTCAACTATAAAATGGCAATAATGGCATTCACAGGGTTGTTCTGGCAATCAAATGAGAAAATATTTGTAAAATGCTTAGCACAGTGCCTGGAATGTAGTAAATATACTACATATAAATGTACACAATACATGTATGGGTATATTTGTACATACACACATAATACACATGCATGTATACATATGCATATACACATATATGTATGCTATATAAATGCTTATGCCTTTCTACTCTTCCTCTCCATAAGCAAGTGACCTGGATAAAATAATCAACAAGGTCCCTTCCAGTCCTGATAGCCACTGATGCTTTGACTCCCTCTCCCCTCTAGCCTATGATTTCCTGGTAGCCAAGGCCCAGACTTTGAGATCTGAGACAGGAATGAGGTGTCCTTGTGAGGAAGAATGAAGGTTCTTTTCCTCCTCCAACACCAGTCTTTTCTCTTCAGCCCAGGACTTTGATCACAACCACACTTCCTATTTCTTCTCAGTTCTTAAAAATGTCTTCCCTTCCCTTCTTGCTCTGACCAGAACACCTGGGGTAAAATCTTGCCTCTTATATTTACTACCTGTGACTTTGGGCAAGTCTTTTAATGTCCCTGGGCCTCCTTTTCATCATCTATAAAATGAGGGAGTTGGATTAGATGACCTCTTAGGTACCTTCCAGTTCTAAGTCTTGTGGTCCATTCTTAAGCACTGAAACCTTAGGGAGCTCTCCAAGGTGATGAATACCATGACCCCTGGTGCAGGGATATTGGTGGGGAGATTACTAGCTAGCTAGGTGGCACAATGGACCTAAATTAAAATCCTGCCTAAGATACTTATTAACTGTGTGACCTTGGGCAAGTCACTTAGCCCCTGTCTGTCTTTGTTTTCTCATATGTAAAATGGGGATAATAATAGTGCCTACTTTCCAGAGTTGTTGTGAGGACAAAATGAGAAAATATTTGTAAAGTACTTTGTAAACCTCAAAATGCTCTATCACCACCACCACCACCACCACTGTCATTATTAACATTGTCATTAATTATTATGCTAGTTCCAGCTCTGTTGTGAGACTTTGGTCAACCTCTCTTGGTCTCAGCTTCCTTATTTGTCAAATGAGGAGCTTGGACTTCATGGTCCCAATGCAGACTGAATATTCTAAGACTTTAAGATTGGGTCCCAGGGCCCCCCCAGTAAAGAGGATTCTAGATTTGGGCTGAGGGTGGTTGTGATGAAGGGAATGGGGAGGGAAGAGATCCCTACTTTTTCATTTTCTAGGGATGAAGATAGAGGCAATATAGGATGAAAGAGTATATGGCTTGAAGTTAGACCTCATGTGAGTTCAAATTCCAACTCCATGACTATAGTCACCATGACTGTGGGTACTGTCATGAATACATCCTCTGCCTTGTGGTGAAATGGAATTAAGCTTGGAATTGGATGATCTGGCATTTGGTCCTGGCTCTGAAGCTTATCAGCTGAGCATTGACGGGCAAGTTCCTTAACACTTCTGAACCTTGATTGCCTCATCTATAAAATGGGGATAATATGCTTCCACTAACTCCTTCATAAGGTTGCTTTGAGTCTAGAACTTTATAAACCTTAAAATATTATGGAAATTGGAATTGTTGTCATTATGTGCTCAGCCTAGGTCTAGAAGTGGTGGGAGATACAGAGAAATATTATAAGATCCTGTTCTCATAAAGCTTAAAGTCTTGCCAAAGCAACAAGAAACTTGCATAAAAGATGATGAAACAATATCAGACAATATCTATGCCTCAGTGGCTCTTCTGCTTTCTCCTTCCCCCACCTCACCCCTGAACAGGGACACAGGATAATTTTGGAGAAGAGGGTGAGGGGCAGAGCTGTGGGAGGGAGGATTGGAAGGTCTTTGAAGCTGAGCTGAGGTTTCTCTTCCTTTTTGAGTCTGGCTACTCCCCTTCCTGGACTCATGTGACTTGGGACAAATAGCTTCCCAGCCTCAGTTTCCACCTCCATAAAATGGGAATAATAATAATTGATGCCTACCTTCCCTAAAAATAACAATTTAATGATTGGGAAATGTTTGGGAAAACAGATCAGCCCTGGTGAAGAAGTCAGAAGAGCTTACTGGAATTTCTAGGGTTAATTACCTTCTAGATATGGGAGAGACCTTAATTCAATTAGCATATCAAGTTCTCCAGTGTGCCAGGCACGGTGCTAGGTGCTTTGGGTACAAACATAAAAATCAAACCGTCCCTGCCCTCTAGGAGCTTACATTCTATTAAGAGGAAAATGAGACAAATAAATGTAAAATGAATAGAAAGTGATTTCCAGCAGGGTGAGGAGAGCATTGTGGGTTCAGGAAGGCGTCATATAGAAGACACTGGAGCTGAGCCTTGGAGGAAGCTGGGAATTTGAAGAGACAGCAGTCAAGAGGAAGAGTATTGCAGGCATGGGCAACAGCATAGTGGGAGGTAGTATGTCATGTCCTGAAATGGGAAGGAAACCACAAATGGGCCACTCTAGGTAGGAGACAGAGAGCATGAGGAGGTGTGTAGGAAATCTGCCTGGAGGGAAGGGCTAGAACCTAGTTGCATAGAGTTTTAAATGCCAAATGAGAGGCAATGGGGAGCTATTAGGACCACTTGGTGAGACCTCTTTGAGGATCATTACTTGGAGACTTGATACAAGGAGACTAATTTGGAGGCTATAGCCATAGCTGAAACAACAGATGGGGAACTAGAATATGGGTCACCATGCCAGTAGAGAGTCATGCAAGAGTCAGTCAGTCAGTCAACAAACATTTGGTAAGCTCCTACTGTGTGCTAGGCAGCAGATGTTGTGAAGGTAAAACTGATGAGACTTTACAAGTGATTGGACATGGGGGTGAATGTGTGAAGAAATAAAGGTGACTCTGAATCCAGAACCTTGGTGCCTTGAAAGCCATCAGATCCTGATAAAAGCTAGGGAAGCTAGGATGAAGGGTGGCTTAGGAAGAAAGAGGATGAGTTTTGCTTTTAGATTAATCGAGGTTGAAATGCTTACTGGACATCCAGGTAGAGGAGGCTGATCAGTGGGAGGTTGGGGATGTCAGATTGGAGCACGAAGAGGTGAGGGCCAGGAATACACACACACACACACACACACACACACACACACACACACATCTGGATAGAGATGATGATTGGACCCAAGGGACTGATGAGTGAGAGGAAGTGTGTAGAGAGGAGAGGCAAGTGCCCTACATGAAATCTTTGGATGTGCCCAGTGAGAGCTCTTACACCAGGAACAGACAAAGACTACAAGTCAGGGCCTGATTTATTGTTTTGTTGATCTAGACGGAGGTAGGAGAAGAATCAGCAGGTTCACAAAAACTCAGGGAGGAAAGAATGTACCGGAGGAAGTGGGGGGTTGAAGGGCAAGAGGAACAATCATTGTGAAAAGTCCATCGAATTTAGTAACTCAATGATTGCTGGTAACCCAGGAAGAGTTTTACTAGTGCTGTGGTCTGAAGTGAAATTGCAAACTGTTAAGGACTGAGGTGGGGTGGGGGTGAAATGAAGGCATGGAGGGTAGATAGTTGAGTTCATTTTCCTAGTAGTTAGGTTTAGAACACTGAATATCAGAGCTAGGAGAGCCCTTAGAACACAGGATGTCAGAGCTGGGAGGGCCCTTAGAGCACAGGATGTCAGAGCTGGGAGGGCCCTTAGAGCACAGGATGTCAGAGCTGGGGAGGCCCTTAGAACACAGGATGTTAGAGCTAGGAGGGCCCTTAGAACACAGAATGTCAGAGCTGGGAGGGCCCTTAGAACACAGGATGTCAGAGCTGGGAGGGCCCTTAGAACATGGAATGTCAGACCTTAAATCACAGAACTCCAGAGCTGGGTGGACTCTTAGAATAGGAAATCTTCAAGCTGAGAGCAGTCTTAGAACTTATAGTGTCAGAACTGGGAGGAACCTTGGAACATAGGAGCTTAATAAAAATTTGCTGGCTGACTAATTGACTCAGCTTAGTACAAAAAGTAGCGAAGCTGGGAAGGACCATAAAACACAGAACACAGAGTTGAACTGAATGGACAAAAACTTGAATCTACTTCTCAGTACTGATAGTCGCAACAAGACCACAACAAGCACTTCAAACTCTACCCGATATTTTGCATACACTAATTCAATTCAGGGTTCCCAGGTGGCTCAATGGATAAAGTGCCAGCCCTGGAGTCAGGAGGACCTGAATTCAAATCCATCCTCAGATACTTATTAGCTTTGTGATCCTGGGCAAGTCATTTCCCCCTGTTTGCCTCAGTTTCCTCACCTGTAAAATGAACTGGGGAAGGAAATGGCAAACCATCTCAATATCTTTGCCAAGAAAACCCCAAATGGGGTCATGAAAAGTCAGACACAACTGACTCAACTTCAACAATTTAATTCAATTAAAGAATGACTTGGGTTCGATCCTGCCTCTGAGATTCACTTTCTGTGTTACCTTGGGCAAATCATTTGAACTTCCTGGGCCTCAGTTTCCTTCATTGTCTATAAAGTAAAGGGTCTGGATCTGATAAACTCCAAGGTCTTTTCTAAATCTACATTTATTGAAAATGAGCCTCCTGTTAACCCATGCCAGTCATTCATTAGGCATGTCCTATGTGCCTTGTACTGTGCTGAGTGCTGCAGGTTCAAAGAAAAGCAAAAATGCGGTCCCTGAACTCAGAGACCAACTTGGAGACAAGATGCATGTGGATGATACCCATGGGACCTACGCAAAGTCAGTGGGAGCTGATCTCAGAGGCAGCCTGAGAAAGGCCTCCTGCAGAGGACGCTGTTGGAAAGGAGTCTTAGAGCAGTGCAGGGGATCTCCAGGGTGCAGATGACGAGGAGGGGGAGAATTCCAGACAAGGAGAATAGGGAGTAGAAAGACCTGGGAGATGGGCATTACCAAGGAGATGGATGGTATTGAACTGTAGGGTATTTAGAGTTGAGTAAAATATAAAAGGACTAGAAAGGGAGGAGGGGGCTGAGCTGGGACTTTAAAAGACAAAGGAGGATTTTATGCTTGATCCTGGAGGTAACAGGGAGCCACTGGAGATGATTGATTAAGAGGGTGGGGTGACATGATCAGGCCTATGTTTTAGGAAACCCACACTAGCTGAGTGGAGGATGAATTTGAGTCGGAAGGAGTTAGGGAGATCCCCATCAGACGATTTCAATGGTGCAGGGGTGTGAGGAGGTCCTGCTCATGGGGTGGTGGTGGCATGAGTGGAGAGGAGGGGGCATAGCCGAGAGAAGTTGACAAGATTTGGCAACAGTTTGTAGCCATGTGTGTGAGAAGTCATGGATGATGCCTACATTTTGGACTTGGTGGCTGGGAAGATGGTGGTGGTCTGGCTTTGGGGGAAAGACAATGAATTCTGTTTTGGACATGTTTAGTTTAAGGTACCTACGGGAATCCAGTGTGAAACAGTCATAGCTGATTGCTAACGTTTAGATAAAGCCCGCTGTGGACCAGGCACTGTGCTAACTGCTATATTATCTCATTTGATCTTCACAGCAATAGGGGAAGGTAGGTGCTATTTCTATCCCATTTTACAGATGAGGAAACTGAAGCAGAAGTTAACTGACTCACCCAGGGTCACACAGTTAGTAAGGGTCAGAGACTGGATTTGAACTCAGGGAGATCTCTTCCTGACTCCATGCCTGACACTCTATCCACTGCACTACAGAGTCAAAAGGTGGTTGGTGATATGAGACTGGAGCTCAGAAGAGACGTTAGGGTTGGTTAAATAGACCTGGGAATCTTCTTCATAGAGATGATGATTAAAGCCCTTGGGAGTTGGTGAGATCTAGGAGCATTTGGTTTGTTAATTTTTTTCCTTAAATTCATGACAGCTGGAAGAGAAGCAAGATGTTTACGTATGGGTATCCTCTCCAGCAAACTTCACACCTCACTGACATGTGAAGACACATGGCTTCTCTATCTACTAGTGAAACTGAACTGGAAGGCACAGTTGGCTCTCCAGTCTCCTTGTATATGGTAGTATTTCTCATCAACATCCAGGGAAGGGTTCAAAGGCATTCCTGTTCAGGTATAGGCTAGAGAAGATGGCCACTGGGGTCCCTTCCAGCTCTGAAGCTGTGTGATGCTAGGATCCTGGGAGGAGCCTGTTTTGGCTAGACTCCAGCCCCCTTCATCAGGCTCCTGATTAATAATGGCAGATTGGACTTCTCCTTCCCCCATCCTCATCTCACCCTCAAGCAGCGAGGCTGGAGAACTGGGACAGGAAGTCCGGGCTTCTTTATCCTTACTTGTTTGTTCTAGACTTCTGGCTGCTGATTGCTCATTTCCTGTTTGCTATTGAAAGGGCCCAGGGATCCTGCCCTCCTCCATCTCCCTTCCCCACCAGACCAGCAGATCAGCCAGGGGACTCAGGTAGGGTTGTTGGGACTGATAAATGGAGGACCTTCAAATTCTTCCCCCTGTTCTGGCTTGGAGAATTTTTTTTTTAATCTCTTGATACTTCAATGTGCCTGTGATCACATCAATGTAGACAGTTCCCTCTGTCAGCTCAGATCAGGTCTTAGGTACCCCACCCTGTGTGACTTATCCACATCCTCCGGGAAAATAACTATAGCTAGCATTTATGATGTGCCTACTATGCACTGATGGCTTTATAAATATTATCTCATTTGAACCTCACAACAACCCCAAGAGGTAGGTGCTATTATCATCCCTGTCTTACAGTTGAGGAAATGGAGGCAAAGAGAGGATAAGTGACTCGCCCAGGGTCACACAACTAGTAAGTTTCTGAGGCTGGATTTGAGCTCAGGTCTTCTTGACTCCAAGCCCTGTGTTCTATCCTTTGCACCACCCAGCCGTCTCATGGGAATATGGATTTAGAACCAGAAGCAACCTCGGAGGCCATATAGTCCAATCCCCCTCCCCTCATTTTACAGATTAGAAAGTGGAGTCCCAAGGAAGGGAAACTATCCTCCAGGTAGTAAGAGACATCAGGACGCAGTGTAGTACAGTAGAAAGAACACCACTCAGGGTCAACTCTTACCTCTGATATAATCTCTGTGTGACCTTATTCAGGTCATTCAACCTCCCTGAGCCTTAGTTTCATCACTGATAAAATGAGAGGTGATGAGTGGAATCATCTCTAAGTTTTCTTCCACTCTTAAATCTATGACCCTAGGATTACTGGATGGCCTCTGAGGTCGCTTCATGGTCTAGATCTAGGCCAAATCTTCTGTGGGGGTGGGGTTCACCCAATTGGTTGGAGCCCTTCTTCATGCCCTCATGACAGGTTGAACAGGTTTCACGGATATTCAGGGATCATGCAACCTCTTCACTGGTCACTCTTCCTACATGACTAGCCCCCTAGTTATATATCTTCCAGTTATATATCCTCAGAGTAGTGGGAAGAATGTTGGACTTTAGCTCAGAAGACCTTGGTTCAAATCCTGACTCTGAGACTCAAGACTCTCTCACAATCTTGGATGGGTGACTTAACCTCTCTGGGCCCTGTGTCCTCACCTGCAAATGGAGCAATTGGACCAGATGGTCACTAATGTTCCTTCTAGCTAGCTCTAGACCTCTCGGTCAGTCTCTCCAATCATACTGGATCACCTCTGATTCTTTTACTTGTGTAATGATGATCACAGAAACTCACAATTCAGAGCAGCTTCAGATGACTTCTAGTCCAAGTTATTCTTGAGCAGCCATTCCCTCTACAAAATCCTTGACTATTTGGAGACCTCTGGTGTCTTCAGATTTGGGAGTACTTGCTCCTCCCAAAACAATCAATTTTGCTTTTAGACTGCTCTGATTGAAGTGTTTCTCCCTTTTTAGACCCAAGCTTAAATCTACCCTCTATAACTGGTTCACTGCTCCTCACTCTGGCCTCTGGGGCCAAGGAGAATGAGTCTCATCCCTCTTCCAGTGAGACAGCCTTTTGCATACTTGAGGAGAGCTATCAGAACTGCCCCCATTCCCTTCATCTTTCCTTCTCTGGGCTAAAGATTCCTAATTCCTTCAGCTGGTCTTTGCATGGGATAGTCTCCAGTCTTTTCCCAATTTGTGACTCCCGAGTAATAACAGAGTTCCTAAATTCTAGGTTAGTAACACTCAACCTTGTATTAGAGCTCCCTGGGGGAAGTCTTATTCCTCCCACATTAGAATTTGAGCTATTTGAAGGTAGGAACTAGATTTCATTCATTTTGAATCATAGTTGACATTGATAGAGTGATTTCCAAGTAGCAAAGGACAGTGTCTCATTTGATCCTGCAAAGAAGGTGCCACAGGTATTAATATTATTTATTATTGTTGTTGGTGCTGTTCGTGGTGGTGGTGGTGTTTCCATTTTACAGATCTTAACACTGGGGCTTAGAAAGGAATGTGACTTACTCTGGGTCTCCCAGCTGGTAAGTGTTGAAGGTGGGATCCCACGTGTCTCCAGGGACACTGGCACTTCACCCAGAGTTCTTCACTTTCTGTGTCTCAGTCACAGACCCTTCCTTTGCCAGTCAGTCTGATGAAGCCTAGGAACCCTGCCTCAGAAGAATGTTTTCAAATGCATAAAATAAAATATGTGATATTTATAAAGGAAGCCAATGATCCCAAAATGAATGATCAAAGCATTTAATATAAAAGTTCATGGACTCTACTTTAAGGATCTCTGTGCTGAACCAATCAGTCAACCAATCAAGCCTAAAGAATTTATTAAACACTTACTGTATGCCAGGCACTGTGCTTTAGTGGTACCATAAAGGCAAAAACACCAGCCCTGTCCTCAAGGAATTTATATTTTAATGGGAAAGAGGCCATATGAGAATAATCAGGTATGTGCAAACTGTAGGTAGAGTATATGGGAGGTAATCTCAGAGGGGAAGGGACAAATAGCTGGGTAGAACCAGGAAGGCCTCTTGAAAAGGTGGGATCAGAGCCGAGGCTTGAAGGAAGCCAGGGGCACTCAAAGGCTTGGGATCCTTTCTCTCCTTCCTCACCTCTGACTCTGTTTCCTTCAAGACTCAGCTTGAGTCCCATCTTCTACAGGAGACCTTTCCCTGTTCCACCCTCGCCCCCAGCCTTCCTTCTACCTACTGCGCATGGATCATCTATGCATCTCTCTACACACATGTTCTCTCTCCCACTGGAATCTAAACTCCTTAGGGGCGGGGACTGGGTTTTGCCCCCCCCCCCCCGTTTCTCCATCCTTTATAGCACAGTGCCTGTACAGAGGGTTTGTGCAAAACATTTTTAATTTTACATAATCAAAATTATTCATTTTCCCTCCTGGAAACCATCTCTTTTTTTGGTCATGAACCCCTCCCTTATCCATAGATCTGACTGGTAATTTTTTCCGTGCTCCACCAATCTGCTTATGATGTCACCCTTTCTGTCTGCATCACTCACCCATTTTGAGCTTATCTTGATGTACAGTGTGAGATGTCAGTCTCTAGTTTCTGTCAGACTACTTTCCGTTCTTCACAACAGCTTGTGGAATAGTTCTTGTTGCAGTCATTGGGATCTTGGGGTTTATCTAAGTGTCAAAATACTAGTTTATTCTAGATAGGACTTAAGAAATGCTTCTTGTTTGATTCTAATGCAGCTCACTGCAATTACCTAGGGGAGCCAGGAGGCAGAGGTGAGGAGAGAGAGCTTTCTAGGAATGGGGAGCAGCCTGTGTGAAGAGAGACAGGCTATGGTGGCCAGTGGAGCTAGACATAGCATTCCTAGAGGGGAGGAAAGTGTATGAAGCCTGGAAAGGTCATAGGGGGGCAGGTTGTAAATGCCAAACACACAGCTTTATATTTGAGCCTGGAGATACCTAGCAATAAAGCTTGCACATGGTAGGTTATTTCTCCTTTCCAAGCCTCAGTTTCTCTCTCTGTAAAATGGACCAGATGGTTTCTAAGGGCCCTTCTAGCTCCAGAACCCTGTGAGTACTCCATACTCCCAGACTTGTTATCTTTCCCACTAGATGTACCCAGAGATGCTGCCAGAGGCCAGGGTGGAATGCTCGGGCCCAGATCTATCTCTGAGAAGTTAGGCCACTGACCAGAGCATTCAGGGGCTCAGAGCCACTGTCCAGAGGGGCAAACAACATTGCTCCCTTCCCCTATCCCATCCCTTTGCTTGCTGAACTTCCTAGGGAATATGGTGGACTCAAAGTTCTCTTGAATCCTTTCTAGCCCTAGAGCTATGATCCTATTACCCTACTGACCTCACAAGGGTTCCAACCATGCCAGACATGGGGGAGTACATACCTGCTAGATGGGTACTATCGCTTAGCCAGACATGGGTGGGGATTCCCTAGCCAGGTGTGGGTGGAGCTTCTCCTTCCCTGAGAGGAGGGGGGGAGGAGGAGGAGGAGGAACAGGGTGTGTGTCACCCTATTCCTTTAGGCACTGGGTCATTGTTCTAGGACTGCCTCTCACCAGTGTGTGAGAGAGAGTGAAGCTGGGGCCTGTTCCCTGGAGCCATTCTTGTGCTTTGTGGACAGAGAAAACCCTATGTTGTTGGCCCCCCAGACCTCAGAAGATGGAAGATGGGGCTCAGGCCAACCCCAAAGAGTTCAGGAAGAAGGGGCTGGTTAGACCCCTATCCTGGAAGACATCAGTGGAGCAGACTGGGATACTCTTCCCCCAGGCCACCTCTTTTTGGAATGCCACCAGGTAAGCACCAGGCCCTCAGGGGAGAGAAGATTCATTCTTATGGGCATCCTTAGGGAAGCAGGGTGGGCTTTTTCTAGATATTAGTGTTTTTCAGAGAAAGGGGATCTTGTTCCCCAAATCCTACTCTTGAGACATTTCCTGGACTCATAGAAATGTTTAGAAATTGTCTAATCTAATACTGCTCCCACCAGTCTGATTTTATGGATGGGAAGACCAAATCCCTGAAAGGTTAGGGTCAAGGTTAAGGTCAAGGCTATAGCAGAGCTGATCTCCTGACCCCTGTCATATTAATCCCCACACTCAATATCCCCAGATTTGGAGTCAGAATGCTTAGGTTCTTGGCCAAGGTCTTTCACTAATGTGGGTCTCAGTTTCCTCCACTGTAACATGAAGGGCTTGAACTGTCCATCCCAACTCTGAATGCTATGATTTTCCTCCTCATTTTGGACTCCTTTCCATCTCTCCACGGGCCTCCCTCCCCCAAATGTTGCTCTCATCCATTAGCCTTTGAGTTCTTATGGATCCTTGGCCAAAGCTTCCCTCCCTTCAATAGCAAGGATCCCTTCTGTTGTGAAGTGGGGGGACAGTAAAAGAGTTAGGGTGTTTGCCACCTTCTTCCTGTTGCTAGGTGTTAATAACTGACAATGGTGGGGACTGAGAGGAGGGAAGCTGGGGCAGCCACATCGTCTAACAGGTGTTTATGAGAACCTGAAGCCGGCACTCAACAGGTTGTAGCAGGCCTGGGCACGTGGTATGAAGGGAACCTGATGAGGGATGTTGGTTTCTCTGTCTCCCAGGTCCTTCCCCGGCATCAGGAAGTTATTCACAATCACTATTCTAGCAGGCAGTGGTGAGTAAGGGCTCATTTCCTGGGGTCTCCTGGAAATCTCTGGTCTGTCCTCAGGTGACCTCTTGTCATCAGTGGGTACTGCACCCAGTTCAGCTTCCTCCTTTCTTCCAGGCTTGTTTAACCCCAGGCAGCCTGTGTACAAACAGGGGGAACCCGTCACCTGGCATTTATGAGACCTGAGCCTGCTAGGCCCAGGGTTAAACAAGCCTCGTTAAAAGGTGGTGTTTATGGTGCGTCTCCTGTCCCCGTGCACTCCCTGGCTACCTTTAAGTTGTTGGGGACCAAGTAATGGCCCCAGCACAGCTTGGGGAAGGGTTGGAGGTAGAACAGAAAGGAAAAGGGGAAAGAGAGGTTAAGTGACATGCTCAAAGCTACCATAGCAGAAGTACTTTGTGTCCTCTATGTGTGGGGAGGTGGCCCAAACTGGAGGATCTGGTCGTGGGTCTTGGGCCTGGGTGGGGAGGATTAATACCATGCACTGGGGAAGAATGCTGACTTCAGAGTTAGAGGACCTGTGTTCAAATCCTGGCTCTGCTACTTACTACCTTAACTTCTCCGGGCCTAGATTTCCTCATCTGTAAAATGGGCTGGAGAAGGAAGTGGCGAACCACTCCAGTATCTCTGCCAAGAAAACCCCAAATGGGGTCACAGGGAGTCAGACACGAGTGAAAAACAACAGACGTAAATGACGGAGGCTGGATTTAAATGCAGGCCCTCTGACTACAGAGTAACTGCTTGCCACTAATACTGCACTGCTTCCTGCATTACTGAAATGCAGTGGATATTTGTGTGGACCTGTGTGCGTGCACATGCGCATGTGTGAGTATGTGTGTGTATTAATTGTCCCCTGCCCACAAGCATGGGTCAGTGTATAATCTCTTTGGAATATTTAAGCGGATGTCCACTATATTAAATTTAGCATAAAAGGAATTGAGATCAGGAGACGAGAAGCTTATGTAACAGCCTAGAATGAACACTGATTTTTTTTTTGAACGATATTGACATTAGAGAGTGATAATGAAGCAAACCTCCATCCCCTCCACTGAGAGGTGGGGGCCTGCTTGGCTGAATGTCACATACATCATTAGGGGCAGTCACAGTACCGATTGCTTTTCTTTGACTGCTTTTCTTTGTTATAAGGGAGGTGTCAGTTCCAGGGAGGAGGGTGAAATGGGGATGAGACATATTAGATTTTTTTTTTTAAGAAAAAAAATCCAGCATTGGTAGTGTCTAAGAAGATCTGAATTCAAATCCTATTTCCATTATTCTAAAGGTACATACTTTCTTAGGAACTCAGTTTCCTCATATCTATCATTGAGGAGGGGCAGTGCAAGCTCTAGTTACTATAGACCTTTTGACTCCTGGCTCCTTTGTTTATCTCTGCAGGTCCCAGTTACTTCTTTTGCAAAATAAGAAAGTTCAACAAGCTGATAGCTTTAAGTGCTTTTCTCATTCTGACAACGTGTGGTTCCAATTTAGTTTGTTGTTGTTGTTTAGTCATTTTTCAGTCATGTCAGACTCTCCATGACCCCATTTGGGGTTTTCTTGGCAAAGATACTGGAGTGGTTTGCCATTTCCTTCTCCAGCACATTTTACAGGTGAGGGAACTGAGACAAACAGGGTGAAGTTACTTGCCCAGGGTCATGAAGCTAGTAAATGCCTGAGGTTGGATTTGAACTCAGACCTTCTTGACTCTAGGCCCAAAGCTCCATTCACTGTGCCACCTAGCCTGCCTGGTAAGTGCTGGCTCTTCAAAGAAAGGCCAAAGGTGTGATTCATGGAATCCTAGATCAAGAGAGAAAAGAGACCATCAGGTCCAGTGGCCTCGTTTTGCAGATGAGGAAACTGAGGCCCAGAGAAGTCATTTCCCTGTAGTCACACGGGCAGAAAGTGGCCAAGCTGGGATTTAAAGCCAGCTTTGACTACAAGCCCTTTGCTTTCTTATTAGCCTCCCTCAAGGGTTTGTTCAGGTGTGGGACGGGCCCTCTGGCCTCTGAGTTTCTTCTAACACTGAGAACTGGTGATTCTATGAATACAGTCAATAACTAAGAGAATACATTTTAAGGACACAAAGGGTTAAGAACTCATAAGTCCAGAAGTAAGAAGACTTTATTAACTGAGACAAAACTTGGTGCCAGCCAGTTTTGCTTCCTCTTAGGGAAGGAGCCAATCTCAGGGCCTGGGAAGCAGAATCCATAGGGAAGGAAAGGTACACAGGTGCAGCTTGCAATGCAAACCCAAGATAACATTTTGTGAGACCCTTTGCTATGGCCTGTAGTGTTGAGCTTTGCATATCACAGAATAATTAAATAAATATAAATATATAAAAATACATTTAAAAATAATAAAAATTTATTGAATTACTTTTGGAAAGGGGAGGGAATACAGAGAAAACCAGATCCTGATAGGTTGCCTCCAAGAGCAATAAAGTACTTCTGAACTCAGAAAATGACATCATCATCAAAAACCTAGTAGCTGGTCCCTGGGGAGAGTGGAGAGAAGAGAGAGAAAGGAGAAAATTTTTGGAAGAAAATTGGAACTGGTTAGAACAGAAGCTTCCAAGGTAGCTTAGAGAGAGAGGCTCTGTCCGAAATGAGAAAGAATACTGACTTCTCAGGAAACAAATCGGCCAGTCAGTAATGTGGGCTTCTCAACGGAGGCATGCCAGCTATGGGATTTCCTTATAACTTGTAGCCAGATCGAGCTCATTCTGCTTCTGTGCTGGAGAAGGTGGTCTGGAGACCCGAGCCTCTGAATTTTGGGTTGCTGATGCCTGGTAGATAAAAAAATTGGAACGTACATCTCTGTTATGGCATACTCACTTATGAATTATATACTCAAACAATTGTATATAAATAGTATAAGTCCCCAAACAGAGATTTTATAAGGTTAAGATAAAGATGAAATAACTGACATTTATATAGCACGATGTGCCAGGTACTTTATAATCATTATCTCATTTGATCCTCATAACAACCCTGGGAGACAGGTGCTAATCGTCCCCATTTTACAGATGAGGAATCTGAGGTTGACAGAGGTTAAGTGGCTTGCTAAGGGTCAGGTGTGTAAGGCCAGATTTGAACTCATGTCATTGCAGACGTCAGGCCCAATGTTCTATCCATTGTACCAGTTTTAATCCTTTTTTTCAACAGGAATCTACTAGTCAAAGAAAGACAACAAGCATTAATTAACCACTGATTTTGTGCCAGGCACTGTACTGTACTGATCACCGGGAGACAATAAAAGTAAAAAGAGATATCATTCCTGCCCTCAAGAAGCTTAAGTTCCAATGGGGGAAGAGGAGACAAAACAGGAAACTCAAAGTGGGGAGGGGGGTAGAGGAGAATTACCCACAAGTAGAAGAGAAAGAAGCTCAGAGGGTCAGGAATGGGATCAAGAGAGAAATGAAGGGGTGAAAGTGGCTGGACAGGGGGCCCTTCCATAAAATGGAAGTTTCAGGAGGAAATGACCAATCAGAGGAAGGGTATGAAGAGGTGAAGGGATCTTCCAGGGTTCGAAGGCTGCTGGAGCATGATGGAGAAAAAAGTCCAGAGTGAGTTGTGAGCCCAGAGAGGAAGGAAGGGGATTATTGAGTAGGAGAACAAGGCAGGGGGGATTAGAGAGGAGAGAGACCAATTAGCAGCGGTTGCAATAGCCCAAGTCAGAGGTTATGTTCTCTTGTGACCTGGGGTAGTAGCCGTGTGCGATGTGGGTGATGTGAAAAGTGAAGAGTTAGATCCAATGAGATTTGGTAGCTGATTGCATCTGTTGATATGAGGCGAGCTCTAAATCTATGACTGGATAATTTAGAGTTGGAAAGGACCCTAGAGGCCATCCAAGCCAACCCCCTCATTTTGTAGAGGTAGAGATGAAAGCTCCGAAGATAATGCAGTTAGTAAGTGTCTGAGGTGGGATTTGAACTCAGGACCTCTCACTTCAGATCCTGAGCTCTTTCAGCTGTCTCTGATTTATTTTCTGCCTTCAGATCTCTAGTAAAACCATTGCTGCTGCCCTTGGGAAGCCTGGTCTACGCGGGCAGCTGAACAGGTGACCTATTAGGAAGAGAACAGGACACCAGATAATTTGGTTCATGGGCCCAGGAGAGAAGTCAGAGCTCCAGTGATGGCACCCAATGGGGGAGGGGAGGAAGACAGCCAACTCACTGGCTGCCACAATGGCTGTACCCCAGGGATGCTGCCAGACGACACTTGGGGTATCCTGGTCTTCTTTGCCTGTCTCTCTCCCAGCTTTGTAAATACCGTTTTTTCTTTCTCTTTGAAAGATGTTTTATTGATTCTCTTTTCTCATTTTGATAATCTGTCACTTTGCGATGACTCCTTTCCACCCCCATGCCCCAGTAGAATTCTCCCTTATAATAAAGAAGAACAATTAAGCGACATGAATCAATACCTAACCCCTTGGCTTTTTTTTTCAGTCTTTCCCATGGTCCATGGAGGCCTACTGAACTTGAAGTCGATGGTAGAAACCATCACAGGGAGAAGTGCCATCCTCTCCTTCGTGGGCTATGGCTGCTACTGTGGGCTAGGTGGCCGGGGTCTGCCCATGGACGAAGTGGACTGGTAAGTTCCCTCTGCTCCCCAGGGTTCAAGCTCCATTCTGCTGGAGGACACTGGGAATATAACCAAGCTCCTGATTTTCCGTGGGCATACTCAGGACCTCTTCCAGGGTTCTACACAGGATAGATGGTGACTGTCTTGTCTGTCTAAATGCAACCCAGGCTCCTCTGTCATGCTGTTAATATTACAAATGGTCCTGCCTGAACCTTGACCTTCCTCTCTTGGCTTTATATTGGGATATAAGCCACATATTAAGGGAGAGGAATGGGGATCCAGGCATGGCAAGAGGTGGGCAAGGAATGAAGAAGCCAAAGGAGTCTGAAACAAGGTAGCTAGAGAGGATAATCTGAACTAGGAGGGAGATGTGGATTCAAGACGTAGCTCTGAGACTGATTGATTAATTCAAGTATTTATTAAGAGTCTATTTTGTGTAGAGGGCTCTTAGGTGGCCCAGTGGATAGAGTCAGAGAGACTCATCTTCCTGAGTTCAAATCCAGCCTCAGACACTGATTAGCTGCATGACCCTGGGCAAGTCACTTAACCCCATTTGCCTCAGTTTCCACACCTGTAAAACGAGCTGGAGAAGGGGAAACAGACTATTCCAGTATCTTGGCCAAGAAAACCTCTAAAGGGGTCATGAAAGGCCAGGTATGACTGAAAAATGACTAAACAAAATTCTGTGTGGAGTCCCGTACTGGGTGCTAGAAACAGGGTTTGAACCCTGGACTTGCTCACTCCATGTCCAAGTGCTATCGAGGAGGCAGAGTGGAGCAGTAGATTTGGACCTGGGTTCAAATCTCAGCTCTATCACTTATTTGTGTGACCAGTTACAAGGCCTCCACAGGCCTCAAATTACCCTTCTTTGAAATGGGTAGAATGATCCCTAAAGCACCAACCTCAGAGGGTCTCAGATGTAGAGCCAGAAGGTGCCTGGGAGGCCATGCTCCCTCCCTTCTACTCTAAGTGCAACTTTTTGTTGTTTTCTATGTGACAAATGCCACCAAGCACAAGTATTTCCATCTGTATGAAAGAACAGGAGAAGAGGGTGAGACAGAAAGTCTGTTCCATCCAGAGGCATTTTTTAAGTATACAATCAATTGTCCTTCTGTTCTCTTCTGGGCATTTTTTTAAGTGCTACAGTAATGTTTGTTTTTTTCCTTTTTTTTGCATCCCCATTTCCAGTCTCTTCCTCCCAAATCCTCCCTCCTCCTCTCCCCACCATTAAAACAAAACAAAATGAAACAAAAACCTTTACTTTATAACAAAAAACCATCGCCAAACCAAACAAATTCACATTCTGGACATATCTAAACCTGTACTTCCCATTCATCTCCCGGAGGCCCCCACCTCTCTGTCAGATAATGTTGAACACATTCATCACTGGTCTTCTCCAACTCTTTTTCATGGAGGAGAAAACCGAGGCTAAGTGACTTCCCCAAGGTCTCACAGGTATTAAATATTAGAGGCAGGATTGGAATGCAGATCTTTGAGTCCTTGCTCCTTCCACGGTCCTGCTGTTGCTTCCTATTGGTACTTCATTACTCAAGTGACTTGGAATGTCACAGCCCCTTTTTGGGCCTCAGTTTCCTCATTCCAGAAATGGGGAACTTGAACTAGATGATGAAGGCCTCTTCCTGTTCTACAGCTACGATTTCATGAAACTAAAACTACCTTAGGGCCGCTAGGAGACGGCATAGTGAGCAGAGTGCACAGAGCGCAGGGCCTGGAGTCAGGAAGAACTGAGTTCAAATCCAGCCTCAGACACGTTCTATCTGTGTGACCCTGGACAAGTCACTTCAAACTGTTTGCCTCAGTTTCCTCATCTGTAAGATAAGCTGGAGAAGGAAATGGCAAAACCACTCCAGGATCTCTGCCAAGATGTGGCCCTAATGGGATTGTGAGGAGTTGGACAGAACTGGAAAGTGACTCAACAGCAACCATCTTGATGTGGCCAGGGAAGAGGACTGGGGAGGGCTCTGCGGATGAGGGTGACCTTCCAGGTGGGCTCTGAGGAAAAGAATAGTCCCTTAGGATGATGCCATTTAAAGAATTGTCAGCTGTGTTCTCATTCCAGCAACGTATGCTCAGGAACCCATGTAGACTTGTGGAAAGAGCCCTGGTTCCGGTCAGAGGACCCAGCTCTGCTGTTTATTATCTTGGCCAAGTCACTGAACCTTTGTGTCTCGGTTTCCCCATCTGTGAAATTGGAGAACTAGGCTTAATGGTCTCTAATGCCTCCTTCTGGCTCTAAATCTGTGAACTTAAGATTGCACAAAAGGCAGGCAGGAACCAAAGAGGTCTTGTTCCAGTCACTTTGTCCACCTCCTTGCCCCCAACCCCAGGTGCTGCCATGCCCATGATTGCTGCTACCAGAAGCTGTTTGACCAGGGGTGCCACCCCTTTCTCGATCGATATGAATTCTCCATTGACAATGAGACCCAGACCATCACCTGCAGTGAGTATGGTTTCCTCTGGAGGATGGCCCTGGGGCAAGCACCGCTGCTGGGCTGGTCATTCAGGCTGGGGGCTGGGGATCCGAGACCTCCCTGGCCCAGATGAGGCAGAGTCACAATGACAAGGGTTATAGCCAGCATCTCCAGAGTCCTTCGAGGTCTGCAAAGTGCTTTACAATCGTTGTTTCATTTGTTTCTCACAACAACCTGGAGAGGCAGACACTATTATCCCCATTTTACAAATGAGGAAACTGAAGCAGACAAAAGTTAAGAGACTTATCCAGGGTCACACAACTGTAAAAATGTCTGAGGCAGGATTCGAACCCAGGTCATCCTGACTCCAAGGCCAGCACTTTACCAACTCTATTCACCTAGTCCTTTCCCTGTACTATACTCATCCCCTGAAGGCCCCAGAGGTCAGTCTACAACAAGACAATTCAACAATGACAAAGAGGCATTAAGGGCATATTATGGTGAAGGTAAATTATCATGCTAGTGGAGAGAGGGCTAGCCTGGGAGTCAGGAAGACCCAAGTTCTCATGACTGTGTCACCCTGGGCAAGTCACTTAACCTTTCAAAGTCCTGGGTAATTATATAAATTACAGTGAGTTGCTGATTTGTGTTGACTGAGAGATTCTCTACATAGGCATCTATCAAATGGCTTTTATGAGCCTGGAACTTTCTAAGGCTCTGGAGATGCAAAGACAAAAAAGGCAGTTACTGCCCTCAAAGGGTGTGTGTGTGTAGGGCAGGGAGGGGGAATACAAATAAGTCCTGGGTTCAAACACCTGCTCTGTCATTGCCTAGCTAAAGAAATTCTTTCCCTGGGCCTCAGTTTCCTCTCATGTAAAATGAAGGATCTGTTTAGATAACCTTTACAATACCTTCAGTCTCTGACATCCTCTGTTATAAGACCCTTCCCAGCTCTGACATCCTCTGTTTTAAGAGCCTTCCCAGCTCTGACATTCTGTGTCCTAAGGGCCCTCTCAGCTCTGACATCCTGTGTTCTTTTTTTTTTTTAAGCAATAGGGGTTAAGTAACTTGCTCAAGGTTACACTGCCAGTTATTTCTGGGTGTGGTGCTGAGTATCTGAGCCCGGATTTGATCCAGGTCATCCTGACACTGGAGCCGGTGCTCTTACTCGCTGAGCCACCTGGCCGCCCCATGACATCCTGTGTTCTAAGACCCTTCCCAGCTCTGACATCCTGCATCCTAAGTTCCCTCCCAGCTCTGACATCCTGTGTTCTAAGGACCCTCCCAGCTTTGACATCCTGTGTTCTAAGGGCCCTCCCAGCTCTGACACCCTGTGTTCTAAGGGCCCTCCCAGCTCTGACATCCTGTGCTCTAAGG
>NW_027187400.1:13615804-13622983 GCF_028583685.1 Petaurus breviceps papuanus | reverse complement strand
CCTGTGCTCTAAGGGCCCTCCCAGCTCTGACATCCTGTGCTCTAAGGGCTCTCCCAGCTCGGACATCCTGTGTTCTAAGGCCCTCCCAGCTCTGACCATCTATGATTCCCAGGTTTCCTATGCACCTCTGGGTGCCAGCCCCAAGTCCATTGCCTTTGCCCATACAGGTGAGAAGAACAAGACAGAGTGTGACAAGCAGAGCTGTGAATGTGACAAGAATGTTGTCTTATGCCTCAACAACCAGACCTACCATGAGGAGTACCGTAATTATCTCAACATTTACTGCAAGGGAAACACTCCATCCTGCAGCATCTATGACCCTCTGCCAGTGGAGATTGAGTGTAGACACATCCCTAAGGCACCACCTCCACCTACCTAAGCTATGCTCCCTCCCCTAAGCCCTCGGGAGAAAGCTAGGCCTGGGGAGGGCCCTGATCCTTACTCCTGGGGCCTTCCTGGCACACTGGGCCTGGGTGTGTGAATGGAGACAGAGCATGGCAGGGTAAAGTGGGTCCAGCAAGAGAGGTCTGAGAAGAAACGTAGGCGAGTCTCGGGGTGCCTTCGTGTCAGGGCTCTCCATGACACAGACCCTTGGGGCCCAAAGCCACAGGACAAGTTCAAAGACAAATGGAGCAGGTTTGACTCCTTCCCAGGCCAGTAAATCTTATTAAGGTTCACTTGATTGGGGAGGACCTCAGCTGCCATTTTTCTGGCCACCTTTAGATTCTGCTCATGGTCCCTTGACGTCCTCTGTCCTTGGGGCCTTTGGGTTCTTGGCTGCTTCTAGGGGCTCTTAAGGACAGTACCTCCTGGCACTGACCCTGACTTAGCTGCTCTGAATATCAGTCACCATCCCCCTGACCTCTGGCCCTAGCTCACACAGTCTGGGTACATGTGCCATCAGACTTCTTATCACCCATGTTTTCTTATGGCTCTGCCCAAACACTTCTCCAATCCTTCTCCTTTCCTCTAACCCCTGTCCCTCAGCACCCTCACCCCAGCCCACATATCAACACACTTACCCATATACTGACTTACCCATTAATCTACACAGTGACATTCCAAACACTGATCCTCTCCCTTTCCTCCTTCCCCTGCTAACACAACGACACATTGGAAAGAGCAATGGGTTTGTAGTGAAAGAACCTGGCTTTAAATCTCATCCCATTGCTTTCTACTTTGTGACCTTGGAGAAATCAGTGAACTTTTATGGGCCACAGTTTTTTCATCTTTAAGATGGGAAAGGTGGACTTGGTGACTTCCAAGGGCCCTTTGATGCCTAAATCTATGATTCTATGGTCCAGTTTCCCCATCTGTAAAAGGAAGGGGCTGGACAAGATGGGGCCTAAGGTCTCTTCCAATGTGAGGTCTGTGATTACTGGATATGTCCAGCACAGGCTCCTCATGTCACTTTCTTGGTGACACTCACCCACCTGTATATGTCTTCCCCACCTACAGATACACTCAATACCTCCCACATACACGGATACTTCTTACAGATCAGTCTTTTAATCAATAAACACTAATAAGTGCCTCCTCTATGCCTGGTCCAGCAATAGGCACTCATTCTCACTGATGTACATCCAATTATACATTGGTTCCTGTCCACACACTGTGCTGACAACCACCCCACATAGGCATGAACATTCACTTAGTAACATATGACCATATAGACTCCTTCCCAGGTACATACATGTTGCTGCTTCCTCTAGTGCCCAGGTCCATTCATTGGCACCCACTCCCAGTGCCTTGAAACTACAGACATGCATCCCAACTCACTCATATTAACATCACCCCCGGGGTCCCTGGCACTTTGGCCTCAGGTTCAAGGACATGGACACATATGCTTCTGCACTCCTTGGGGAACATATGGTCAGCCAGCACTTGGTGACTACTCTTGACCCTGTTGGCATAGACAGATGCTGCCCCACATCCCAACAATGAGGCAGAGGACTTTAGGCTACTGGGGTTGGAATGAATGGCAGTCCAGGGAACTGGGAAGAGAAATTGGTCTGTTGGAAGAGAAATTGGAAGAGAATGAGGTCTGTTCCTCTACACTGACATCCCTCTTGGACCTCCTCTGCCCCCTACCAAGAAACCTGGGAGAAGTCATGGAAACTGAGACCTCTTGAGTATAAGACTGGGTGCCCCATGTGGGGCTCACATGGGCTTCATGTGGAAAGGAGGAGGGATGAAGGAGGGAAGAGGGGTAGTGGGAAAATGAGGGACATAGGTGGACAGAAAGAAAGACAAGGAGAAGTGGGGCAGAAAATTGGGGCAGAAACAAGGGATGGGATAATGATCAAGGGAGGAGATGGGGGCAGGAAGAATGGCAAAGGGGAAGTGGGAGGGACTGGGTCAGAAACAAGGGGAGGGATATTGAGGATGGAGGGGGAGGGGAACAGAAAGAATGGGAAAGGGCAGTGGGGATGGAGGGAGGATAAAAAAGAAAGAATGGGTTAATGGGGAGGGGAAGGAAAGAAAAAAGGGAAAAGGCAATGGGAAGAAGGAAATATAAAGGAGAGAAAGAAACAGTGGGGAGGGTGATAGGCAAAGACTAAGGTGGGGAGCCAGTCTCCTGGAGCTTTGAATTGAGGAGAGTCGGGAATATGTAGGTCCAAGGTGGTGAGAAGATAAGTTGGGGTTCAGACCAGATCTCTGATTTTTTCTTGACCCTCATGCCAGCACTTAACATTTTTTCATATGACAGCCTCAGTCTTCCACCCACATGAAACCTAGTTCATCTGCCCCTTCCTTTAGTCTTGTAAGGCCAGATCTGCTCCCTCTCTTGTGGGTCCAGCACAGGGCCTGAAGAAAGATCTGAAGAGGTCAACAGACCTAGCCTGCTCCTTCAACCAGAAGAAAATGTGAACCCTCCAGGACAGGTGGAGTCAGGGCTTCCCTGGGCAGTCAGAATAACCCTAGGAGAAAGGCCCATGTCTGCTCTCATCCTCCCCTCGGAGAGGGTGAAACCTCTCTGATGGGATCAGCCAGGACAATTCCTTGATGACAGAAGCCTCTAAGAAGTAAGCCAGATCCTGAACAGAGAGAACGACCCCTGAGCTCTTTGGGAGAAGATGGATGCCTTCGCTCAAGCTCCAGCCCATGGATTGGTGACGTGGAACTGGGATGGGAGGGGACAGTAAGGGATTCTGGCCTCCTCAGTTCTGGGGGCAGGGCCCACAAAGACCAGAAGGGCCAGTGTCACACCCTGTCTGGTTAAGATGGCGAAGGACAGTTTGTGGCTGTTTTTCATCCAAACTCCACAGTTCTCTGGTAAGCAAGCCAAGAGGTTTCTGAGTTTGCATAGCATGAGAAGCCGCCCCTCTCCTTGAATAACCACACAGTAGGAGGCCTGGGTGGGAAGACTGGGCCAGGGAATGGGGGGTGGTCTACAGGAGTAGCACTGCCATCCTGATGGAGCTAATGTCATCCCTTTGCTCTCCAAGAACCACCCAAGCAAGAGTGAAGAACTATCATCTGCTAGGCATCTTGAAGATAAGGAATCTGCCAAGCCCTACACACAGCTTTCCTTGGCGAGGAGATTGACTCAGAGAGCAGCAGTGCCTGCCACCAAGCTCTTACAGGATGGCTTGTCTCTTCCTTGGCCAGATGCCGGAACCTCCCTGGACATCCTGCTGAGGCTGCTTCTGAGCAAATGCCAGGGGAGAGATGCCAGCTGACAGGATCCCTCTGGATCCCACCCTCCTCCTTTTTCTCATCCCATTTCTTCAGAGTCAGTCAGCGTTTCTGACCACACTCTCCCACATCACTCCACCCTTCTGTCCTGCAGCCTCACTGAGGCCTGACTGACCTCTGTGTTACCTTTCTACCTTGGTTGTCCCAGAATACAGTATTTCAAATGGCCACCTCCCTAATCATCAGCCTCTCTGTAAAGCCCAAGTTAGACTGGGATAGGGGAGAGTTCATTGGGAACAGGTGGTCTCAAGGAAAGGGGAAGGAGGAAATAGAGAGATGGGAAGGAGGAACAAAGGAGGTGGAGGGGAGAGACAAAAGAAGGGGAAGAGACAGAGGGGAGGGAGAGACAGAAGGGAGGAGAAGTGAACAAAGAATAGGGAATAGGGACAGACAAAGGTAGATAGTAATAAGTCATTATGTAACATTTTAAGACTTGCTAATGTTTTACAACTATTATCTCATTTAGATGGTAGTGGAGAAAGAAGAGAGACTGTAAAGGAGGGAAGAGGACTGTGAAAAAGAGAGTACAGAAAAGGGAAAGGGAAGGGGGAAGGGAAGAGGTACGGAAATCAGTTCAATTCAACACCCTTATTACATGTCCATTATATATGATGCATCGCTCTAGACTCTAGGGTTAAAGTGTGTTACACTACATGGGTAGTCTAATTGTGGCTCATAGGAGGCATCCTTAGACATGATCTGAGGTCTATACCACCCCTGAGGAAATGACAGCTGAGGAGGAAGATGAAGGCAAGCTCCGCGCCCCGCCCCCCCCATGCCCAAGCACCACCAGGCTGGACAGTCTTTGCTACAGTCTGTAAGGGCATACCAGACTAGAATTATACCTATCTGTCCCCCCAAATTTTGCTGATTTAAGATTACAACAGCTTCAAAACAAAAGTCACTTCCTTTATTGCTATTAAAGCAGAACATTGACCCCAAGCTTGCACCCAGCAGAGGCTTAACTCTTTCCCATAAAATGCTAATTACACAAAAGACCAGCACAAATAATGAATAGTTCAATCCAATAAATATTTATTAAGAACCTACTATGTGCCATGCATTGTGCAAAGGGCTGTGGATACAAAAAGGGGCTAAAGAAGAAAGTCCCTGTCCTCATGAAGCTTACAATCTAATGGGAGAGACAACATGTAAACAACACAGCAAGCTACATCCAGAATAAATAGACAGTGATTAACTGAGGAAAGAACTGGAATGAAGACCAGAGAGGTCAGTAGTTGGAGTGGAGGAGGGAGAACATTCCAGGCATGGGGGCAGCCAGAGAGAATGTCTGGAGCTGAGAGATGGAGGGTCTTGGTGGGACAGCCAGGAGACCAGTGTCACTGAATGGAAGAATATGTGTCTGGAATAAGGTGTAAGAACACTGGGAAGGTAGGAGTGGGCTGGGTTAGGAAGGGCTTTGAATGCCAGACAGAACACTTGCTCCTGGAGGCACGGGAAGCCACTGGAATTTATTGAATAGGGGTGTGACATGATCAGACCTGAGCTTTAGGAAAAATGCTTGAATAAATTCATTTATTCCAATAAGCAGAAATTGGAGAAGTTATGTAGGTCAGCACTTCTTAAACTGTGGCTGCAACCCCATATGGGGTCATGCAGCTAAAATGTGGGGGTCAAGAAAAATTTGGCAATGGTAAAAGGTTTCTGAACGTGCAATGACCAAAAATTAATTTAAAAAATCAAGCCCATAATGAATCGCAGGTGTTTCTGGCAGCCCTTGTCCATGTTGTATCGTGTGACTTCACTACAACCTTGGTTCTGAACACAGCCTTAATGATTATAAAATCAAAATATCATTCAACTCTGAAAAACATTGAAGATGTTTGACATTCTGCAGTATCAAATATTCCTCCAAGATTTAATTTTTATGCAAAAAATAAACAAGCATGTCTATTTCATTAGTATGCAAATTTGCTTTCATCTTTAATAAATGGTAAAATTATATATACCAAAGAATTGTTTTAAAATAAATTTCTTTATGATTTATTATCAGTAAATAGTTGATTTGTATGCCTATTTTATATATCTCTGTACCTGAGGTTGCATAAAAATTTCTCCAGTGAATAGGGGTCATGAGTCAAAAAAGTTTAAGAAGCCATGATATAGATTATACTAGAAAATACTCAAGAGTGAATGTGCTTGTAAGGTGGGGACAAAGATGAAATCTCATCTTAGGGGCAATGCCCCTTAGTTTCTAGCGGGGCTAGATGTAAATCAGGGACACAGTGAGGAAATGACTTCCCTTACATGTGGTGGTGGTACTGAGTCATTTTAATTGTGTCTGACTCTTCATGACCCCATTTAGGAGTTTTCTTGGCAGACATACTAGTGGTTTGCTATTTCCTTCTCCAGCCCATTTTTCAGATGGGGTAACTAAGGCAAGTGACTAATCTAGGGTCACACAGCTAGGAAGTGTCTGAGGCTGGATTTAAGCTCATGAAGAGGAGTCTTCCTGACTCCAAGGTCCAGTACTCTACTGTACCACGTAACTGCCCATACCCTTACATGTGCCCATTTTCAAGGCCTGCCTGCCTGTCTGTCTATCTGCACATATAGAGCTGGTTCTAAAGACAATGCAGGGAACCTTGCGTGTCTTCTTTCAAAGGATGAAGAATAGTGTCTTTGTCTTACATAGCTCTAATACCTATCCCACATTTCAAGAAGAAATGTAGTCTTGAGTCAGCATTTTCTCTGAAGTTTAGTGGAGTCTCCTATAAATTGCTCTCAGACTTGGCTGGAAACCCAGGTTACAAAGAGAGAAAACAAAACAATCCCTGCCCCACCTTACATTCCACAGGGAAATCCAACAGTTAAGAGGTCAAGTAAATGGAGCAACTGGGAGCTCACCCCAACTTTCAGAGTCAATTCTCCCTGAGCAAGCTCCAGTTGCAACACAACTGCATTCGACTCATGAGGTCCCATGGATAGTGGACCTTTTCTATTCAGTCAGAGAGGACAGATCGTTCAAAAGAAAAGCATTTAAAGAAGAATCACGGTTAAAAAAAAAGGAGAGATAAAACATTTCCCCTGTCATTTTGGGTTGCACAAGTACACAGTCCATCAGTGGGCATACAGTGCCCAGAGCATACTCTTGAATGGGCAGCTCATGCTGCTGACGTCATCTGGTGATGTCACCAGATCTGCTTTTCAGTGGTCATGAATGGTGTGCAGTCTCCACCAGGTAGATGGTGACTGCTGGAGAATACTCCTTGCTGGTCTTGCTTGCATGGATGCCAAGTGCTGCTTTTCTTGTCTTGTGGTCCCTTGCCAGGTCTGGGAGACTTTTCTAAGTTATGGAGGAACTTCTAGCTTCAGACAGAGTCCTTCTCTGGCTGGGATGCTACTCTCCCTCAAAGGAGCACAAGGCTCTGTATGGGTTCTTTCAATATATTCTAAGCCCTTCCCTTCCCTTCCCTTCCCTTCCCTTCCCTTCCCTTCCCTTCCCTTCCCTTCCCTTCG
>NW_027187400.1:13606895-13615404 GCF_028583685.1 Petaurus breviceps papuanus | reverse complement strand
GTCTCTCTCTCTCTCTCTCTCTCTCTCTCTCTCTCTCTCTCTCTCTCCCTTCCTCCCTCCCCTCTCTCTTCTTTCATCTCTCTGTCTGTCTCTATCTGTCTCTCCTCTCTCTGTCTCTTCTCTCATCTTTCATCTCTCTTTTTCTCTCTTCTCTTCTTCCTTCTCCTCTTTCTTCTTCTTCCTCCTCCTCCTCCTCCTCCTCCTCCTCCTCCTCTCTCTCTCCCCCGTCCCTTAAATGGTGAGAATTCCACATCTGTGACACTAAGGAGAAATTTCAGACAATTTGGAACTGGGAAGGACTTTGCAGCCCTTTATAGCATCAGGGTAAAAAGCCACCATGAAACAGGAAGGCTCCTCCAAAGCCAGGCTGTCCAAGCTTTCCAGCATGTGGCTACCACCTAGTGGCCAGCCTGGGTCATAGCCTGGCCTCTTTCCCATCCAGGTGACATCACCCTCCCTCACCACAGGCAACCTCTAGTCCAAGGCCCTATCACTGCCCAACAGCTTTTGCTAGGAGTTTTCAGCAGGTCTCTACATAGCCCTGCCCTAGGCAGGGTGCAGGTGGGAAAGAGAGGCCACAGGGGACCCGATGCTGGTTCTATAAACAAGAGAAGGTTGGGCTAATTAGGGATTCTGAACCTTTCTGGTGTCAGTCCCCTTTAGGCAGTCTGGTGAAGCCCAGGGACCCTTCCTCAGAACAATGTTTTTAAATGAATGAAATAAACTACACAGGATTAAAATTATATTGAAATAGAGTTCTGTTATTAATTATAATATTAATCACAATATTGAAAACCAAACAAGTGGGCAGACATCCTGGGTTTGCAGATATTTGCTCTCCCTTCCCACTGTTCTCAGGAGGTCGGAGGCTTTCTTGTTGTGGCTTATCAGAGTCATTCCCTTAATCCCTCAGCTTTGAAGAATCAGTCTCCCAAAAAATGTAAACTCCTTAAAGGCAGGGACCAGTTTGCAATCTTTTTTTGTCTAGGGACTAGCTGTGGACCTGCCTATTGATTGATTCATTGAAGCTCATAAGGCAAGTACTGTGAGGAAGGTCTTGAATGAAGGGAAGGGCAAAGACTTAGTGGCTAGAAGGTGGGAGAGCTTCTCAGTCAGCCCAGTTGACAGAGCCTGGGGTCAGGGAACAGGTAATCCTGAGGCCCACTGGGACAGGCAGAGGGCAGGCCTACTCAGCCTCTTCAGTAATAATAAAGCTTGCAAAGCACTTCACAGATCTCTTATTCGATCCTTGCAATAACTCTGGGAGGTAGGTTAGTGCCTTAGTAATGATAAACAATAAGAAATTACTATTACTAATTATTATTACTCCTATTTTTGACAGATGGGAAACTGAGGCAGAGACAGTAAAGTGGTCTTCCTGTCTCTTCTGGTTTCTGGCTTAATCTTTCAGGTGGCCCAGTGCAGGAGTGGGAAACCTATGGCCTAGAGGACGCCTGTGGCCCTCTAGGTCCTCATTACAGCCCTTTGACTGAATCCAGACCCCATGGATGGGAAACTAAACTTGAACTCAAGAAAGCCTGAGTTTGAAGTCTGCCTCAAACATTGACCATGGCCATCTGACCCTGGCCAAGGCACAACTTCTTAGGCTCAGTTTCCTCAACTGTAAAATGAGGAGACTGGACACAATGACCTTTAGACTCCCTTCATCTATGATCCTTGGCTCTTCCCTCCTCAATGGGCCTTCTTTGGTGACTTGTTTGCTCCTCAAAGAAGATGAGTAACAATGCAGTCCAGAGGAAAAAGGAAAGATTAGGAGTCAGAAAACCTGGGTTCAAAAACTACCTCTGTGATTTTAGTCAAATCGCTTCTTTCCAGACATCAGTTTCTCCCTTTTTAAGATAAAGGTGTTGGACTCGAATCAGGGCTGGGGAACCCGTGGTCTTGAGGCCACATGTGGCTCTGTAGGTCCTCAAGTGTGGACCTAGAGAGTAAACGTGGCCTCGAGGCTGCAGGCTCTCCAGCCCTGGATCAGATTGTGTCAAAGCGACCTTTCAGCTCTAAATTCTGGGATCCTAAGAAATGTTTGACTCAGAATGGGAATCACCTGGTGACTTTTTCTTTCAGCCCAGGGAGGAGGAAGCAGTGACACCTGTTACCTTGGGCCTCCCTATACCTGTTACTCAGCAGTCCAGCCCTGGGCAGGTGGCCAGCTCCAACAGATGGCCCTCGACTCCATTCTGCTCCCTCGCAGCTAGGATGGCCTCTGTACAGTTACTTCCAGAGGCTTGTGCTTGGACTCTAAATGCAGAAGACGGCTGTGCTTTTTAGCAGCATCGAAGTTGGCACCGAAAAACTGTCACTTTCCCCAGTTGTGGGTGTCTAACAAGCAGCTGACTTCCCCAACTGTGACAACAAGCAGTGTGATCAAGGGAAACATGGAACAGGTTTCCAGAACTCAGATACATAGATATGACAAGAAGCCACTTGGTGTCTTGAAAAGAGCCATTGGTTTGGGGTCAGGAGATCTGGGTTCAAATCTCAGCTCTACTCCTTGTTTGTGTAACCCTGAACAATCCATTTACCCTCTGTGGGCCTCAGTTTACTCATCTATAAAATGAGTAGATTGGAGTGATTCTGAAGGTCTCTACAGCTCTAAATTTCTGTTCCTCTGATCCTTGGGACATGGGGTAACAGAGTGAGCCTGTATCACCCCACTCCCCGCCATCTGACTAGCAGTCTGGAATAGGTCTGAAGGAGAATCATTCTTTGAGGAGGCAGTTCCCCTTGGAAAATTTGTGCACACCAAACTTGTGCATGTATACACTGGCAAAGGACCAGAGAGAGAACACTCCCAGGATTGGAGCCCTGGAAGAATTCCAGGGTAGAGGGAGAGAAAACTGTTGGGTCTGAATGAGGGTGTCCTGAGAAGGCAGATGAAGATTGAGTTCAACTGGAGAAGACAAGGAATTAGCCAAGGTTTTGTTTTCCCATTAAAATGCTGCCTCCATGCCTCCCCCTTCAGCTAAGCATGTCTTTGAAATACAAGCCCCTTCTCTAGGCAAGAGGACCACATGTGATCCCATGATATTATCTCAGCTTTGAATTTCCACTAGCCAGCTTTGTGACTAACTCTGCACACAAGTATCTCCTGAATTGAATTGGACAAAACATTCATAGCTCATAGACTTGGACAATAAGCATTTATGAAACACCTTCTATGCGCCAAGCACTGGGCTAAGCCCTGGGGACACAAGAAAGGCCTGCCCTCATGGAGCTTACAGTCTAACGTAGGAAACAACACGCAAACAATTACATACAAACAAGACACACAGGGAAATGAAGAGGGAAGGCACTGATATTAAAGCCCTGTCATTTTATGGATAAGGAATTAGAAGTCTAGAGAAATTAAGTGACTTAATTTCCTTACTTTACCAAGGTCACCCAGGTAGAAAGTAGAAGATCTGGGATTTGAACCCAGACCTTCTGATACCAAGTCAGGCCTTCATTCTGTTGTACCATTTTTAGTGCAGGTGGCCATCCCTCCAGGCCCAGTGGCATGGTGGATAGAGCACAAGGCCTGAGTAAGGAAGATCTGAGTTCAAATCTCACCTCAGACACTTACTAGCTGCGTGATCCTGGGCAAGTCACTTCATCCTATTTGCCTCAGTTTCCTCATATGTAAAATGAGTTGGAGAAGGAAATGACAAACCACTCCAGCATTTTTGCCAAGAAAAACACCAAAGGGGATACAGAGAGTCAAACAAGACTAAAAAAACAAACAAAAGTCATCTATCCATAAGCTTAGCACATGGTTTATACCTCCATCCCCTGGGCATCCCAAGTAGTGTTCACTTGGGTCAGCCTCTCTTTCTCCAGACTAGAATTCTGGCTCTGAAAGAGATGATCAGTATCATTTCTGTGACTTTAGTCTCAAAGTGTGCTGGGGAGGGGGGAGGACAGCGTAGGGAGTGTCGTCTACGAATCATGATCTTCTCTTGACAACTGTATCTGGGTCTGAGCTGAAGAAAACCCTCCTTGAATCACAGTGAATCACAGAATCACGGTGTTCTCATTTTGTGTTTGACCTTCCTCAATTCAATTGATTTATTGCATATGTACGCAGAGCAAGAACCCTGTACCCAGTGACACAGGTGACACAGGTGACACAGTCCTGACCTCGAGGAGCTTACACTCTAATAGGCAGGGATAAGAAAGGGCTACAAATAATCAGAACATCATGTAACTTGGGCTTTTTACAGAAGCTCTGAGTTCAAATGGACATTTATTAAAAGTTTGCCTTCAAGGTCTCCAGAGTACTTCGCATACATGCCCACATTTGAATATAGAATAGAATTCCTATTTAAGCCAAGAAAAAATGCAAAAGGACTTGCACCCAAGCCCATTAACAGTCAAGACACTTCTCTCTCTCTCTGGTGCTCCTCCAGATTTCTAGTATTATCTCTGTAACATGGACAACACCAAAAGAACAATGCTCAGGGTTGCTAGAAAATCAAGCAACACCCCCTTGCCCAAATGACTCTTCGCTCTCCCCATGCACCAATACAGTTTTCCTAACTTGCAGCGGTACCCTGGATTCCACTCCCAATAAGACCCTTATCCTTCAAGGTCCTCAACACCTGTGTTGGACTTAGGCTGCCACAATGGGGACATCCCCCTTCTCCAATGATGGGAAAAACCTTGGGTCATTAGAGAGCTACCTCTCTTCTTCCTACCCAGACCTATGCAATCCATATTTTTTGTAGTTGTTTAGTTGTGTCCAACTCTTGGTGATCCCATTTGGGGTTTTCTTGGGAAAGTTAATGGAGTGGTTTGCCACTTTCTTCTCCAACTCATTTTAAAGGTGAGGAAACTGAAACAAATAGGGTGAAGTGACTTGCCCAGGGTCACACAGCTAGTAAGTGTCTGAAGCCAAATTTGAACTCAGGTCTTCCTGACTTTGGCTGGCATTTTATCCACCAGGCCACTTGTTTGTCCCACCAGTCCAATGCACAATAATTCAATTCAAGTCAGTAAACATTTATTAAGTATCTACTGTGTTCCAGGCACTGTGATAAGCATTGAGGGTATAAAAGAGGCAAAAGACAGTCTATGCAAACAAATATATGCAAAGAAAGCTATATATACAACCCTGATGAAAATAAGCAAACCTGCATCTTGCCCTCCATTACAGTAATTTCTTGGTTTGAACCAGGTCCTTTGCTTGGTCCGGGACCTCCTCCTTCACTGCCCCCATCATAGGCCTTTGTCCAGGGAACTCAGTCTATGTTTGTATGTGGCTGGGGAGTGGGGGACAGCATAGGGAGTATCCTACAAATATCATGAGCTTCTCTTAACAACTGTCTGGGTCTGAGCTGAAGAAAACCCTCTTTGAATACAGAATCATGATGTCATGCCTTAAGGAGGCTCATGACTTGTTAAGGAGTTGGTAGAGGGAGGAGCGACTTTTACTTGGGCATAACTGGGCATGCTGGCTCCAACAAGTTGGCATGTTGTAAATGCATGGGGGAAGTTAAAGAAAAGAAGGATAGATTCATGATGAAGCGATCATTTCTAGTGGGATAAGGGAAAATGTCAGAGGTGAGATGGCACGTGAACTGAGCCTTGAAGGAAGATAAGGGTCACCTGGCAGAGAGGAGCAGGCATTGGGGACAGCCTCAGTGAAGGTATAAATGCAGGGGAAGGCAGGACAAGATTAGGGAAAAGCTAATCACAACATTTGACTAGAATGTAGAATATACAGGGTTAGACTGAAATGTTTAGAAAAGTAGGTAGAAGTTGGATTGTGTAGGGTCTTAAATGCTGAGCTAAAGAGTTAGTACTTTTTTCATCCTGTAGTCTGCAAGTATCTGCTGAAAGTCTTTGAGCAGGACAGCCATTTGGTCAGACCTATACCTCAGGGAGGTTCCTTTGGTAGCCTTGAGGAGGATGGACTGGAGAAGGGAGGTAATGGAAGCAGGAGGGCCAGTCAGGAAACTTATTGGCATCGTTCCTGGGAGAGGTAATAAGAGACTAGGCAGCTAAGAGGTGCCATAATGGATAGAACCCTGAACCTGGAGTCAGGAAGACTCATCTTCCTGAGTTCAAATCCAGCCTGAGACACTTTCTAGCTGGATGACCCTTGGCAAGTTTGCCTGTTTGCAAACCCTGTTTGCCTCAGTTCCTCATCTGTGAAATGAGCTACAGAAGGGAATGGCAAACCACTCCAGTATCTCTGCCAAGAAAACCCCCAGGGGTGGCTAGGTAGAGCAGTGAATAAAGCACCGACCCTGGAAATCAGGAGGACTTGAGTTCGACCCTTAACACTTATTAGCCATATGACCTTGGGCAAGTCACTTAACCCCTATTGCCCTGCTTTCCCCCGTCTCCAAAAAGGCAAAAAAAAAAAACCCCAAAACCCCAAACAAACAAACAAACCCAAAATGGGGTCACAAAGAGTCAGACATGACTAAACATTAACAATAAGAGAATTAACTAAAGTAGCAGCTGTAGGAAGGGTGAGGAGAGCACAGATGCAAGAATTTTTACAGAAGTAGAATTGATTGGAATTCAATTCAGCAAACATTTATTAAATGCCTGCTGTATGCCACACAGCCAGAGAGAGAAAAGTTAAAGAAAAAAAAAACCCAGCCCCTGCCCTCAAAGAACTTACGTTCTATTCAAGGAATAGAATATGTACCCAGCTAGCAGTCAATTGGATGTGGAGAGTGACGAAAAGGGAAGAGTCAAAGAGAGATCTGTTCATCCACAAATCTCTAAATCTACTCCTCGCTATATGAAGAAGAGCAGCCCTTTAATTTATTCCAAATTCAGGTCTCCCAAGCTTTGATAGAGGTCCTCTTTCTTGTGTCCTTCTTCACAGTTCTATAGATTTGATCAAGTCCCCTCCAATGCCTCTCTTTCTTTGCCCTCCTAACAGCCTCTTGGCAGTTCCAGACTGTGACCAATTACACACATCACCATGAGGTCAAGTCAGGGAAAGGGGGGTTGCCCAGGGAGGCTAGACACCCTATGCCTGAGAGAACTTGAACTCGTGGCCCTGGCCTCACTGGTGCTGGGCCCCAAACTCCTGAGTCATCCAAGCCAGACACCCTGCTTGGACACTGCAGACCCAGTCATTCTGATTCACACATAGCTGAATGGTGCCAACACCTCCCCCCCTTTCCCTTTGCAGTACACCCACACCAATACACACATTCACATACATCTGTTACTCCTCCACTTGCTAACTTTCACACATCCTAAGACAACTTGGTATGTGAAAATGGAGGAAAAGTATTTCCTCCCTCTTTCTGCCTCCTTCCCTTCAACCCCAAACACGTATCTACTCTGGGCTTGGATCTCAGTACCAACTCTTCCTGAAAGAGGCCCCAGGGATGAATAACCTCTACTCATTCATCCCTCCATTCAGCCAACATTTATTAAGCACCTCCTGTATGCAGAGCACTGTATTAGACACTGTTGTTAGTCATTTCAGTCTGGTGTCATTTGGGGTTTTCTTGGCAGAGACACTGGAGTGGTTTGCCATTTCCTTCTCTAGCTCATTTTATAAATGAGGAAACTGAGGCAAATAGGGTGAAGTGACTTGCCCAGGGTCACACAGCTAGTATGTATCTGAGAATGGATTTGAACTCAGATATTACTGACCCATGGCCTGGTACTCTATTTGCTGTGCCACCTAACTGCCCCATCTAGGCACTGAGGAAGATATAAAATCTAAGACTCAGTTGGGGACTTTCTGGAGTTTACAGGAGGAGAAGACACCAATATTGATAGCTTAAATGCATAGCATGTGGGTAATTAAAATGACCAAGTTTGGCACCAGAGAAGAGTTCAGAAAATGCATATCCTTCCCTTCTTTATAGAAGTGGAGTACTATGGCCATGGGATATTGCATGTATTCTAAGAAACTGTTGATGTGTTGGCTTATCTGTTGAACTCATTTTTTTCATTCTTTTTTGATCTTTGCTACAGGGGATGACATACTTAGTATGGGTGGAGGGTAAGGGATAAAGTCTGAAATTAAGGTGCTATAAAAACAAAATAGGGATATCATTGCTATAGAGAAGTCCCAGGTGAGGAATCTTCCTCTACCAATGGAAGCTGGCACCTTCTCTGCAATTTATAATTTTGGACAGTTATCTAGAGCGCTAAGAGGTTAAATTAGTGCTGTTTTCTTCTAAAGTCATCCCCTTGGAAGGCTGTCCACATATTCTAGCAACTCAACTATTATTGTTCAGAAGAGTTTAAGACGCCCTTTGGAGACTGCCTTTAGAGCCATGGACAATTCCCATGAGAAATGGAGGCGAATTCCTTTTAAAATTCAACAGACACTTATTAAGCCCTTACTACATACAAGGTCCCCTTTGCTCTAGGTTTATCTGAAGAAGAAGGTACAGTTATTCCCTTCTGGGAGTTTATGATTTAGTTGGGGAGGTTAGATATGCACACAGGAAAACTATAATAAATGGATTATTGTAAGGGAGAGAGAGAGAGAGAGAGAGAGAGAGAGAGAGAGAGAGAGAGAGAG
>NW_027187400.1:13604442-13606885 GCF_028583685.1 Petaurus breviceps papuanus | reverse complement strand
GAGAGAGAGAGAGAGAGAGAGAGAGAGAGAGAGAGAGAGAGAGAGAGAGAGAGAGAGAGAGAGAGAGAGAGATGATTCTATAAGAAAATCCTTGGAAGAATATTGGGAAGAGAAGATTATTTACAGCTTGGAAGGAAGTGGTAACTGATCTGAGCTTTAAAGGATGGGAAGATTCCAGCAGGTTGATGTTGGGGGGAAGGTAAAGTGGAGTCCATTCCAGGCATAGAGGAGGTCATGAACAAATGCAGGTGTGCACTGAAAAGAGAGAAATTGAAGGTAACAAAAGTTCATGGTTTCATAAGCTCTTCTCTTCCTGTTCTTTACACGCTGGAGAGTTGGTGTTTTTGTTGATGTTGGGTAAGCTCATAATCAGGATAGGGACTGGAACTTTGATTTAATTGATATAGCGAACTCCTAATATATCAACTTCCTCCATGGATGAAAGTTGGTATCTTCTCCATTTATGGTCTTATTGAGTTGCCAAAAGGCTGCTAAGTGGTGCCATAGTGCACAGAATACAGGACCTGCAGTCAGGAAGACCTGAGTTCAAATTTGACCTCAGATACTTACTAGCTATGTGACCCTCTCATTGAACTTCTTTCTCAGCCCAAGTTTACCCATCTATAAAATGGATAATAATAGCACCTACCTTACAGGGTTGTTCTGAGGATCAAATGAGATAATATGTGTAGAGCATATATAAATACACTATATTTATATAGGCACTATATAAATGCTAGCTATAATTATAATAATAAATATTACTACACATTTTAAAGACCTGAGTAGAAGAGAGGGGAGGATAAGAATGAGGGAATGGCAAATATCCAGTTTGGTTAGGACACAGTGGGGAGTAGGGTGAGAGACAGCATAATAGAGAAGAAAGCATGTCTGATTGGGAGTCAGAAGAAGTGGGTTTGAATCCCAGCTTTGATATTTCCTACTTTGGGCAAGACACTTAACCCTTACGAGCCTCAGTTTCCTCATCTTTAAAATCAGGGGTTGAGCTAGATGGTCTTTAGGTGGCTTCTCTCTCTAAATCTAGGACCCCATGGGGTGAGGTCAGAAAGGTTAGAGTCAAATTGTATAAAGCCTTGAATGTAAGGCTAAGAAGCCCTTACTTAGTTTGACAAGCAATGGGGAGCCACTGAGGTTTTTGAGCAGGGAAGTGATGTTGACATCTGTGTGCAGGTTAGTTTGAAAAGGGTAGAAACTAGAAATTGGGAAAAACCATTTAAGAAGTTAATGGTATTCATTTTAAAGACCTGAATGATAGTGGTGGCAGGAAGATGTTGTACTATTTCCTCTGTGGTATTAAACTGACCCAAGGCCATTCTTTGCACCTGCATCTGACAAGAATGGTCATAACAGGGACAACCAGGGAATCTACACCCCCTACCTCCTTATCTGTTGGACTGGGCATTTCCCATGGAGTTGGGAACATCATTTGTGCCTTTCTGTAGGACATGTAGGCTAGTCCCTTTCTTAAAGACACAAGTTAACCAACAAAAAATTCCTCGTTGATTCCTATGATTTGGATGGTATTGTAGGTGATCAGCAATTGAGGTAGGAGGAATCTTCACGCTCAGGTGATTGGATCCTATTTCCCCTTCTTTTCAGAGGGTTGCTTTGGGATTCTTCCAGTTCTTCATTAGTCGGGGCAGGGGTGGGGGTTTAGGGGATTTCTCTCCCTTCCCCATACACATTCCCCCAGAGACAATGCTGGCTTACAAGTACATGTGGGAACACAGGAGCCTAAGCCTGGATTTCACAGCCCTGGCTGCCTTGTCTGCTTTTCGTTTCTTACCCAGAGCTCACCTCAAAATTGCCATCCTGAGAAATGGGCATGTCTAACCTAGGTGGCTACTTCTTAAGTCCAAGAGCTCTTGGGTTCCTGAGTTGGCTCCAGCTGCCAAGCAGGAGGAGGTTCCTACAATGATACCATTTTTTGGAGGAGCAGAAAACCACTAAAAAGATCATTTTGAACTTGAAAGGAGCTATGACTGGCTGGCCAGTAGATCTGCACCCTTTCAGTCATTTAGATGGTACAGGCTTGAGATGACAGTGAAGTGTCTATTCTGTAAGTCTTCAAAATGCCTTTACCTTTTATAATATAATAAGTGTGATGGTTTATTTTTCTATGTCTTGAATGTTTGCCAGTGTGCTCTTATGAATCTTTTGCATTTTGAGCATTTATTTTGTAGTGGAGGAAATGTATAGCTATCATACTAGATAGGTATATATACATATACATTATATATATATATATATGAATAGCTATTCTACACAATATAGGTATAGGATATCCCTGTCTCCTTTTCTTTGTCTCTCTATTTCTCTCTATGAATATAGATGCATATATACATACACACATGCATGTATAGATGTCTATCTATCTAATTTCTCTCTCTCTCTCTTTCTCTCTCTCTCTCTCTCTCTCTCT
>NW_027187400.1:13603478-13604342 GCF_028583685.1 Petaurus breviceps papuanus | reverse complement strand
TCTCTCTCTCTCTCTCTCTCTCTCTCTCTCTCTCTCTCTCTCTCCCTACCTACCTATTGTAGACCCCTCCCTAAACCATTTTGAACCTCTAAGACCTAAGAAAGGCCTAAAACATGGATTGGCTAACCAGGAGAGATATTTTGACTCACTCTGAGCTTTACCTACCATAATGCTTTGCATGCTCAGGCATAACAGACATTCTTTGCTCTCTGAGTGAACCCAAATTCCCCTTCCTATGTCAGCAACCATGAGGCCAGATGAAGCTGCCCAGGAGCATTCTTCTGTTTATGACTACCAAGGACAAGGTGCCTTGAACCAGAGACTATCTTGAATAATGGGACTTTTCTTATGTTTTTTTCCCTAAATATTATGTCATGTTAATAGTAAATGAAACACAGACATACTAGATCTATAATTTCAATGGACACCTTGACATTCTCCTATCTTATTGTATTTACAACCTATCCAATTAAGAAATTCCTTTCTCATATCATGGTTAACACATCTGTAGACTATAATTTTGCCTGACATAGGCATCCTAAGCCAGGAAGGGAGGGAGACGAGAGGGAATTGCTTTGAAGACATCGTCTCTTTTGTCTGTCTATCATTGTCTATGATGAGTTCCTATGCATATCTCTACATGCATGTTCTGCAAGCTTTGAGAGAAATGAACACTCACATGTAGCCTAATTTTGTCTTCCTAAGAAGGAACTTAGTCATGATTGACTCATCTATCTATCTATCTATCTATCTATCTATCTATCTATCTATCTATCTATCTATCTATCATCTCTCTCTCTCTCTCTCTCTCTCTCTCTCTCTCTCTCTCTCTCTCTCTCTCTCTCTCTCTCTCTCTCTCTCTCT
>NW_027187400.1:13541316-13603468 GCF_028583685.1 Petaurus breviceps papuanus | reverse complement strand
TCTCTCTCTCTCTCTCTCTCTCTCTCTCTCTCTCTCTCTCTCTCTCTGTCTACTTTATTAATCTGAGTACCTTTTCTAGAAAGGACACTGATAGCCCAGTTTTGGGGAAATCCCAGACATGAGCCATACTTAAGCTTCATTTTAGAGATTTTCCCCAGAGGTTTACTCCAAAGTGGGGGCATAATGAGCCAAAGAGATAGAGAAAAACTGATCTCTACTCTTTGGGGTCTGGTTACCACCAGGATTAATCTGGATTCACTAGTGCCCAGTATCAGAGCCCTCTCTAGGAAATGGTGGGGGGGTCCCCTGGATCATCGTTCACAATGATATGGTCCAAATGCGTCTTTGGCCTCTGAGTTAATGACCAGGAACCACAGAGGGGAGATGATAGCTGGCCTTCATTCCATGCTTATCTAAAATCCTTACTGCTTCCCTTGAGGGGAGAGATCACTTTTGTGAGTGGGGTCGGGGAGATCAGGAGTCACTGATTTATCATCTGGGACAACAGAGATTGGAAGAGGGCCCAGGAGGCTGGGCTCCAAGTTCCATCACTATCCTTCCTAGACATGCTCTCTGCACACTGCCTGAATTCTTTGATGTATCTTTTCCTGGCTCCCTCTCTCCCTGTGTTCCCACCTCTCATTGTATTTTCCCTCTGCTCCAGCTAAACTTGGCTTCTCTCCACCGGTATCAATAGCAATTCCTTCCCTGCCAGGACACCTCTTCCTCCTGCCACCTTTTCTTCCTGTAGTTATTGACATTTTCATAGTGTTTTCCTGTTACCTGGGAGGTAAGAGAGAAGCTTCTCTTTGTTTTCACCGCCTTGTTGTCAGTTTCTATAGAGGACAAAACTCAAACAGATGAAAAGAAAACTCGATGTGTGTGCTTCTCAGGGGCTTAAGAGACATAACAACAATCTCTAAATCCCGGTTTTGTGTTCTGCTTCCAACCTTTCTAGGGCATTGCTTGCCACCGTGGGGATGGTCCTGGTGTCTTCCATCAATCCTTTTTTGGGAGAGGCAATTACATTGCACATTGGAAAAAGCCCCCACTAGATTTGGAATAAAAATCCCCGCTCTTATCATTTATATGGCCAAATCATTTCTTTTCTGAACCTTAGTTTTATCTGCAAAAGATAACGTTGGAACAGATGGTCTTGAAGTTCTCTTTTGGCTTTGAATCTTATATTGAGTGATCCTCCCTGCAACCTCTAAGTGAAGTCTGAGTAATCAATTTTAACCCCTAGCAGCCCTACATTTAGGTTGAAGTTTTAGGGTGGAGAGGACTCCTTCACTCCAATGGTGAATATAAAGCTGAAGGAGTAGGATAGGAAACGCTGGTAGATGATAGTAAAAGATTGTTCTGCTCTTTGTCATCCACGACAGCTTCACGGAATCATGACAACTCTAAGGTGATAAGGTGCTCCAGAACATCTTCCTGCTAGGTGGGCTAGTAGTGAGGAGACCCTGATGTAAGTCCTAGCTTTACCCCTGATTTACTACGTAACTTTCATTATCCTGGGTCTTGGCTTCCTCATTTGTATGAGGAGAGGTGAGCTACAAAATGGAACAGCGCTTTTGTAATCAGGAGACATTGTAACAAAGACAGCAGAGTGAAACATGGTGGACACTGGCCCTATTCCCTCCAACTAAATGTGCTTTCATTTGCATGAGTAAGGGCGTAAGAGGTCCTCATTACTTGCTCTCCATACAACTCCTGTATATTTTTTTGGAAAGAGAAGAAGCTTAGTAGAATTTCCAAAATGGGTTAGGGAGTTATAGACTATAATCAAGGATTTAACAGACAGTAAAAGACAATTTCTAACTCTAAATCATATAGTTTCTGGGATCAAGTATCCTGAGTTTATAGTAGCAGGGAAAAAAAATCAAAAGAATAAATTTAATCTGGGGCATGCTGCTGACTTTTGTTGGCTGCTTACATGGATCTGATGGTTCATAACCTTCAAATTATACTTTAGAAAGCTGTAAGTTTTCCTGAAAGTAAGAGGTTTTCTAGTCATAGCACCTCTGTAAATGTCAACAGATGTTCCTGAAGAGATTCAATATCAAGGCCCAGCACATAGCATCAGAGAACAGCTCAGCAGCTAAGAGACCAGTGGAGATACCCAGCAGAGATAATCCAACAGAAAGTAGCAATCGATGCAATACCCAGCAGAAATGTGGAGATTGAGAAAAGGGATTTGACACTCAGTTTGATCACATCACCAGGGGACTGTAGCAGTTCTGCAACACTGCAGGTGCAAACCATCCCAGCCGCATGTCCTTATGAGAGTGCCTTCCATGAATGTGCATTCCCTGGTCTAATGTGCTCTCTGCACCTGTGCCCACCCCACCAGTACCGCTGGTGATTTGTAGGTGGCGGGGAGTGAACTTGTTTGTGTTTTGAGGATGTTTTCTTTTCACTTTATTTGCAATACTCTTTGTCAGTGTTTTTTTTTTCTTTTTATCAAGGTGTCCTCTGTCTGGCAAAAGTAAATGCACCAGAGGGAACTCGTGACCTGTGGTTACAATGGGGCTCTGACCCACGAGTGCCATAAATCCTCCTGCAACATGAGGTGATCAATAAGGTCCATTTTACCTCTGACATTCTATGTTCTAACGTCCTTTTCTATTTTCATATTCTGTCCTCTAAGGTCCCTCCAACCTCTGAAATTCTATAGTCCGAAGTCTTAGCTCTGACATTCTATGTTCTATGGGCCCTTCTAGCTCTAACATTCCATGTCCATGTTCAAAGCTCTAACAATCGGTGGGTCTATGGATCCAAGTGTGCTGAGCTTAATCTGGGAAGTTTTCCTGGAGGTGAGTCTTGTGCAGAGTTTTAAGAGAAGGGGGAATCTCTGGTTTGTGGTTGTGGGGAAGCACTGTGTCCTGGCCTCCTTCTTAGCATGTGACCTTGTTCATACCACACCGGGATTGACTATAGAACTGATAATTCTTCTTATAGGTGGGAAGGCTCTTTTTGAAGCAGTGAACAGATCTCTTGTCACACTCACAGGTTAGTGACCCACAGAGGCTCCCACTGCTCCTGCCACCATCTATGAGGGGAGAGAAAATACCAAAAAGGTGAGGTTGGACTGATGTGATGTCTGCATCCCACCCAGGCTCTACATAAGGATAACCATGATGGCTCCCATTTCAATAGTATTTTAAAGCTGACAGAACACCTCCCTCCCTGGCCCTTCCACAACAATCCTAGGAAGTAGATGTTGAAATTGTCTGCCCATTTTACAGATGGGAAAGGGAAACACTGAAAGTGCTGAAGGTGGAGGATTGTAGTCTTTCTCTTTGTTTCTCCCCCAAGCTTTTACCCCGACCTTTGCCAAATATACAGAGAGAGGATTTTTAATCATGTATGGGTAGGACTAAATGACCCTTGAAAGAAAGACCCTTCTCATCTCTGAGATTCTGTAATTCTGAGACAGCAGCTGCCTCCTAAGCCCAGGACTTCCCTTCCTCTGGGGTAGGTAAGTCTTCCATCTCAAATGGGATCATATTTGTAAAAGTGGTTAGAACAGTGCCTGGCACATAGCAAATGCTATATAAAAATACTTATTCCCTTCCCCCACCTTGGAGCTTGTGTTTTGGACACTTTCTACTACTAGTGTGATATTTCATCAGAGAGGAGGAGTCTGGTAAGGCTTTTGGGGGAGCTAAGTGCTTTGTTTTTATGGGTAATTATGTATCATTGTATTGGGGGTGTCATAGGATATATAATATATACATATATGTAATATATACATAAACACACATTATATGTATACATATATAAGTATATGTACATACACATACTCATATCAACAGCATAGGAGATAATGCAACAGAGCTGTAAGAATACTAGACCTAGAATTAGGAGAGATCCATACTCAAAGTGACAGCCTCTCTGAGTCTCAGTTTTTTTATCTGCAGAATGGGGAGGATAATAGCTACAGGACTTGCCTTTCTGGACAGCTGTGAAGGTCAGATAAAGTAACTGCCTTACAGCCTTTTGCTAACCAAACAGTGCCCTGGACAAGTCAACTGTTGTTATAAGGAATCTTTCTGCTTCACTCTCCCACGTACTGAGCATCTCCAACAAACTGGGTACTCAGCTGGTAAGTTATTATCATTAAAAGCTTGGCTGGGGCCAGGGCCAGGACCTTAGATGATCTGAAAAATTATCCCAGCTTGGTCCCCCACCCTGCCCCACCCCAGTTCTGCTTGTTGTAAAAAGGTGTGTGTCAAGTGTGGCGACTCGGACTCAAAAACCAGTTTTGCCTTCTACTAGCTATGTGAACTTGGGTAAGTCACTGAGGTTCAGTATCCTCATCCATAAAATGGGTACGTTGTACTGCCTGCCACATAAGATTGGGGTGAGAAAAGTTTTATAAACCCCATGGAACTGTCCAAGTGGGAGCTGTCAGCAACAGGCAGCTGGGGCTCAGGCTTTATCTAAACTTTGTACCACCCCCAATGCCTGTCACAGTGTTCTACAAACAGCAGGTGCTTAGTTAAGTGTTTATTTCATGGAATTTGTTAAATTTCAGGAAACAGCTCTTTTAACAAAAGTCATTGTGACATCCTTGCCCACTCCTACTCCTTGGCTACTAAGCAAGATGAAGACTGTGCAGTATTAGAGATTAGTATTCCAGGAACCTGGGATTAGAGGCTGCCCCTGCTGCCCAGGTAACATCCAGCATGCCACTTCTCTCTGGGACTCAGTTGTTTAAGGTCAAGGTTGGTTTGATTGCCTAAATCTGATGACCTCTCCTCACTTCTCATTTTCCTCGACTATTCTGTAGTATTTCACTCTAGAGCTCTGTTTCCTCACCTGTTAAATGAGTGTGTTGATCTAGGGTCCCTTCTAGAGTTAATATTCTATTTTCTAACATTCTACATACGAAGGTTCCCTCCAGCACTAAAAATCTATGAGCTATCAGCAGTTATATAAAACACCCACATACTGAGAGATAATACTTTCTCCTCCATCCCATGATGCAGCCCTCATCATGGAGACTGGCTTTGGGAAGCAGGTTATGGTCCTTTACTTACATGGATTGTCCAATGACATTTAGAAATGTGGACAGACTAGGAACTGTTTTTCTCATTCCCCTCTGCTGTATTCCTGGGCTCTGCTGGTTGCTAAGCAACCAGGGGCAGGATAAAACTGGACCAAAGGGATGTTGGCAGCTGGGCCAGGGTATAGGATTTCAAGGACTAGCAGAGCTGCTCTTTGAGGAAAATACTTCACCCCTGATGGAGACTAGAGAGCTATAAGGGGATCAATGTTTTGGAAAGCCTGTGGAGTCAGTGAACCAGATCCCAAGAGGGTGAATTTGGGTAGCCAGGAGGGGAGAGGACAAATGGCTGTGGAGTGGGAGTCCTGGGTTCAAGTCCTGACTGCCACTAGCTCATTGTATGACCACAGGCAGGTCAGTTCCCTCTCTGACACTTAGTTTCTTTTGTATAAAATGAAGGGAGTAGATTAGGTGATCTTTAAAGCCTCTTCTCATCCCTCCCAGCTCTACATTCTGAGGGCCCTTCTTTCATTGATGTTATGTGCCCTGAGTTATCTTCTAGCTCTGTCTTTGGATGCTCCAGGCTCCCTTCTCACTTTGACTGCCTATGTTCTTTTAGTTTTTACCGATGTATTTTGTTTTTCTTTTTATATCATCAGAGTTTCCCTATGCCCAAAGTTCCCTCTCTCCTGCTCCCAATGAACATATAAAAAGTAATTTTTTAATGACAAAAACACAAAGAAGAGAAAAAAAATCAGCATAACTGAACAATGCATTTAAAAAGTCAGAATTTTTACAATGTAAACCTTGTACCTTCAAAGGGGCAGGGTGGGAGTGACTGCTCATGTTCTTACTTGTTCTTTATAATTTTGTAATATTCCTTTTGATTCGGTGTGTGTGTGTGTGTGTGTGTGTGTGTGTGTGTGTGTATTCTGTATTCTAAGGGCCTTTCCAATTCTGTCATCCTATATTCTAAGGTCCCTTCTGCCTCAAGCATTCTATTTTCTAAGGGTCCTTCCAGTCTTGATATTCTGTGTTCTAAGAGCCCTTCCAGCTCTGACATTCTATGTTCTAAGGGCCCTCCCAGCTCTGACATTCACCTAGCTCTGACATTCTATGTTCTAAGAAACCCTTATAGGAGAGAGCCGAGTGACTCCCCCCTAACCGAATGGTGTCTACTCACGGCATATCACACTTCCGTTGACGATGTGGAATTGGTAGGTGCTAAACATTGGCTGACAGCCACAGCAGGTCTTCAGCTCAGCATAGCAGCAGTCATGGTTCTGACAGCACCTGGAGTTGGAGTTGAGATAGGCAAGAGAAAGAGCATGCTCTTGGCCTAAACGGCCACAGTGAAGAAGGTGAAAGACTTGAAACGGGAAGGGTGAAGCTCTCAGGGAAAGGTTAGACACTGAAAGGGCTTTGAACCTAAATTTGGAGTCAGAAAACCTCTCTGGGATTTGCACGTCCTCATCGAGGATAATGAAACCTGGGTAACACCTCCTGTTATGAGGATGAAATGAGATAATACAAAGCACATTGTGACCACAAAGCACCATGGGAATATTGCTTATTATCACTCTGTTCTTTTTGCCAGAGACCAACCTGTTGCATCCCTCCTGACACTCTCCCCAGAGGAAGCTAGGGCCAGGAGAGTAAATTTAGAAATGTGATGCAGGAGAGATTAAAAATCTTGGATTTTATGCTAAGATACAAGATGTGAAGAAAAACACTGTCCACATCCTCCCCTAATTCATCCTGCTGGTCTTTTCATGGACGTTTGCAGAATGGGAATCAATAGAGTTTAGCCTTTTATGATCCCTGAACATCACAGCTAAGAAGGCTCTTAGGGCATGGATGTGGAGGATGTGGAAGAACTCTGAGCTGAGCAAGTGATGTGCTTGGCACACAGCAGGTGCTCAATAAATGTTTATTAATTAACTGTGGGTTATTATGGCTCTGGCAGTTATTCAGGAGGTCCTCTCAGTTCTTGGTAGATGGGTCTAAAAACATTCCAGGCCTTCAAAGTTGGCCACATCTTGCAAGGAATGTGCTGGCAACAAGCCAGCCTCAACACTCAGCATTTAGAAAAAGCATTTAAAAATTAAAAAAAAAATAGATCCTAATTTTATTTACCAATTAAATGGTAGATTTTTAAAAATTCCACTTTATTAATCTTTTCTTTGATTTCCAGAATTTCTACCTTGGATATTTAATTGGGGGGGGGGTTTAAATTTGTTGCTTTTTTTAATTTTTTTGAAAGGTTCATGCCCAATTCATTGATCTGTTCTGAAAAGACATTTAGATAGCATCTGGTTTCCTCTCCCTTTGTGCTTAAGCAAAGTCCCCATAGAAGGCTACAGACTATGGCTGGTCTATAGGTACCTGTCAGTGTCATCCACTGCATTTCCTCTGCCCCCCAGGCCACAGTAACAGCCGTAGCCATAGTAAGAGAACAAGGCACTCCTCCCAGTCATGAGCTTGATCATCCTTCCAAACTGCCAGAAGCTGCTGCGGGTCATCATGGGCACTGCCGAAGAGAAAATGGGCAACCCGGGTGCTCATGGGGAGAAGCCCAGCATGGATGAAGTTTCCAGGGCAATATACCACTGAGAAATCACAAGGCAAGAAACCTGGCCCCTATCAAGGTATTCACAATCCCAGAATCTAGAACCAGGAAAGGACTTTAGAACCCAGAGGGTTAGATCTGAAAGGAGCCTTACTTAGAACAGAAAATATCAGAACTGGAAGGAACCTTGGAACATAGAATACTAGAGCTAAAGGGACCTTAAAATAGAGAATGTCAGAGCTGGAAAGGGACCTTAGAACAGAGAATACGAGAGTTAGGAGGGACCTTAGAAAAGAATGTCAGAGCTGAAAAAGATCTTAGATCATTAAAAAGTCAGGGCTAGAGCAGAACCTTAGAACACAGAATGTTAGAGGTGAAAGGGACCGTAGGAAAGAGAATGTTAGGTGGTGAATGAAAGGGACTTAACCAAGGTCATCTAGCTAGGTAGTGGCTAGAACCAAAAAGTGGTATTGGGATCAGGGTCTCCAGACTCTTAAATATGAACAGCAAAGTCAGTTAGAAGGCACACACACAGACAAACACATACGAGAACATATACGTGTGTGTGCATGACTTTTTAAGAGAGAAAGTCTTTGATAATCACTTTCTTGAGAATTGTGTATTGCTTCCCAAATTTAAAAGACAGTACTAACACACATTGGAAAGTGCTATTCACTAACTATGGGCAAGTCACTTCTCCTGCTTGGGTTTCCTCTTGTGCAAAATAGAGTCAGTAATCTCTGCCCTGCCCCACAAGGCTCCAAGGAGTTCATGGAGGCAAAAGTTCTCTGGAAATCTCCAGTGTTGCTGTCCAAATGTTATCTGTTGGGGCTGTGAGCTGAGGAAAGAATGATGTGTTCTTTCTTTAATGAGAAAACCAGATGTTTCTCTTTTAATTACATATGACCAGGAGTCTGCAGGAGTCTAAATAAAGAGGAATATTTTCCAAGGGAAAATGAAATTTGAGAGGAGAAAAGTCACCTCTTTCTCAGTTATTGCTACTGATAACAATGACACCGGTATTAATAGCAATACCCCAGGACCTCTGCAGGTCCCCAGCATGGCAAGTCTGGCAGCCTCAGCCCCTCCCAAGCATGGAGAAACCAGCTTAGCACCATCATGGGAATGTGGCCACTCCCCTAGCTACTGGCAAACCAAGCAACCTTGGGGGCAAGAAAGATATTAAGGGATTTTGTCAGTGCTAGTTGAAGATGAGTGGGAGAGGTGAGTATGGTCCATCCTCTAGGTCAGGGTCATGGACTTTAGAGCTGGGAAGCATCTTAGAGATCTGGTCCAAATCCCTCCTGTTATGAAGGAGACAATTGAGGCCCAGGGAGGGAGGAAGTTCTATTTGAAGTCACACAGATCCTAAGTCCATTTGAAGATTCAAACTCCTGTTCTTCTCAATCCAGATCTAGTTCTCTTTTTACTATATCATGATAGAAGAGGGATTGGGAAATTTTGGAATGAAAGAGAGGAAAATAAGCCAAGCTTGATACAGATTTGTGCTGTTGTACACAAGTATTTTTGGTATATATCATCATGGTTTCAGAGTTGGGATAGGGCCATATAATCCAACCCCTCCATTTCACAAAGGAGGAAACTAAGTAATAGAGAGACTTTCCCATTGTCACACATTGAATAAGTATTTAAGGCAAGAGCTGAACTCAGGTCTTTCTTATTCCAAACCCAGTCCATTATCTGCTGGATCATCTAGCTGCCTCCATTTAAAAAACTGAAATATTGCTAGCAGCAAAATATTTTCATGGAACCCTGGCCCTCATCATGTGGAACACTGACAGTCCAAGCCGTCTGGGAATTGCAGTCTCTAAAGGACTCAGGCACAAGAGTGTTCTATCCATTTTCCCCCCACTCTCCGCCTGGTGACTGTGGTTCTCTCTCTTCCTTCCCACTCCCCATCTCCCTACCTCCCAGTAGAGCCTATGCTTATAAACACAGATGCAGACACAGACAGGACAAAACACTGAAGCTATTTTGGAGCATTTAGCAACTTACAGAGGAGAATCACAAAGATGGAGATAACCTTCATTACCCAGCAGCAAAGATGGGATCAAGGGAAGAATGCCACACTTCTTCTTCAAGGGTGGTAGATCTAGTCAGATAGAACAGGTGGGGGTGAAGTATCAGCCAGGTGGGAAATGGATCTGTTAATTCATGTCACAATGAAGAAAGGTCCTGTCAACAGAACAAGCAGAAATATGTGTGGAGGATTAGTAAATAAATGGAACTTAGAAATGGAGAAATCTTTCAAAACTATTCATAGAACTACATAATGTGAGATCAAGAAGGGACGCTAGAAGAGGGGCTTTAGAACACAGAATATCAGAGCTAGGGGAGACCTTAGAATACAGAATGTCAGAGTTGAGAGAGGTCTTAGAACAGGATGTCAGAGCTGAAAGAAGACTTAGAACAGAAAATATCAGAGTTGGGAGGGACTTTAGAACATCAAATGTTAAAACATAAAATGTTAGAACTGGATAGGCCCTTAAATGTCACCTAGTTCAACCCTTTCATTTTACAAGTGAAGGAATTGTGCTCCATAAAAGGGGAAATGTTTTGCCCAGGACTGATTTCTCTGCACATGTATGATATGCTCTCTGGGGCTAGGATTTTAATTTTCAGGTTTTAATGACTTAGGTTTTATATAACTGCAAAATATAACAAGGTATTATACTCAATTTTATTTCCAAGTTAGTTCGTCCTTGATTCCCCCCAATCCAGAAGACCCCATGCTGTACTCAGCACTTTGGACAAGAGTCAGAAGCAAGGCAGTTAGCTTGGGAATCACCAGGGTCTCTGGTTCATGGGTATCTGTGTGCAGAGGAGGAGAGGAGATCTGGAAGGGGGCAGGGGAGAATAGAGAAGTTGGCTGTCCACAACTCTTCCTGAGCAGAAGCTACTTTTCAGGTGGGTCAGGTAACGGAGCCTGTTAAACCTGATTAAGGCAATTTGGGGAGCAGGATGTAGTCAGAGGACCCATCAGAGGAATGCACTGGGCTTATCATTCTGGGGCAGCATTTCCCAGATAATGTGGTTATAGGATTTAGAGCTGGAAGGTCTTTTAAAGATCCTCTAATGTCCAACCCCCTCATTTCACAGAGGAGTGAGCTGAGACCTGCCCCTTAATAAATGCTTGTTGAATTGAATTGAATTGAATTGAATTGAATTGGACCAGGTGCACTGAGTTTCCTCAGGATCAGAGGACATGAGATACTTCTTAAAAGAAAATGTTTAGGAGGAGAGGACCAGGCTGGGCCTGAGAGATGGCACTGAAGGCAGATTTTCCTCAGAAGGGAAGCTGCCACTCAGAGTACATTTGCTGTTTCTTTTACAAAGTGTTCCAACAAACCTATTTTCCTGTGTCGAAGCCCCTAGCAGATGACAATAGCGGGGAGCTCACCCTTGCATGGAACTTTACAGTCAACAAGGCACCTCTTTAGCAAGTCAGGATGCTCGTGTGCACACACACGCACACACACAAACTGACTTTTTTTTTTTTGGCAAGTCCTGAGTCCTCATTTTGCTGATTCAGGAATTGAGGCTTTGGAAGGGAAGTAACTTGCCCCAAGTCACACATCAAGTAAGTGGCAGAGCTGGGATTTGAACCCATGATCATCTGAGCTTCAGTTTTCAAGTACGTGCACAGGGTTGTTGTGAAGAAAGTGCTTTGTAAACTCTAAGCTACTAGAGAAATGCAAGGCAATATTACTAATGTTATTATTACAATCTGACCTCAGACACTTATGAGCTCTATGACCCTGGGCAAGTCACTTAACTGTGTGCCTCAGTTTCCTCATCTGTAAAATGAGCTGGAGAAGAAAATGAGGAATCATTTCAGTATCCCTGCCAAGAAAACCCCAAACAGGGTCACAAAAACAACTGAAACTTTGACTACACAATACCTGTTGTTATAATTATTACCATTTTGTCTTTATATTGTAAAGTGCATTGCCAGCCTTAAAGCACTATGTAAATGCTAGCTATGGTGATGATGATGATGATGATGATCAGTGTGTGTGTGTGTATGTGTGTGTGTGTGTGTGTGTGTGTGGTCTTTTCCATTAGATCTAATCCCCTCGAGGGCAGGGACTGTTTTATTTGGATCTTTGTATGTCCCTTCCTTGCCCTATTAGCTGCCACTGAATACCCCTCAAGAATTGCTTGTTGATTGATATTGTTATTCTAATTATAAGCACATCCCTGAGTTTATGAATGATTGTGTTTCAAAAGTCAATAGCTTGGAACTTGTCATGAATTTCCTTGTAGAACCTACAATTTCTACCTGGGGGTGGCCACTCACATGTAAGTCTAGGCCAGGATTGTTTATGCTCTGTATAAGGAGGTGCGAAAATAGATAATACTTGGAGAAAAGCTTTCCATGGAGGTAATGAAAGTTAAAAAAAAATGTTAGGTAGTTTAAAGACATGAGCCCCAGATTCCTGGAAAATTGGCTCCCATGAATCAGACCATTCCCCCAGAGAAGTTGGATATATGAGGCCTTCCTGCCTTTGACCTTCCTTCTCAGCCCACTATCCCAAGTGGTCTCATCAGTTCATCTAATGGTGAAAAGGTAATTACTTATTTCAGACATTTCTATAATGAGAATGAGGACAGATGGTTCAGGAAATTGGGTGCCGATTGCTGGATACAGAAGTCGCCTGTCAAATCAAGAACAAATGTTCCCACTAAACAGCAGCTGCTACCATGGAATTGGTGCTGTGGGTTCCAACCTAGGGCTGAGTGAATTCGTTTTTGCTTTAATCCAGATCCCCCAATGGAACTCTCAACTCTCCTTACCACCATCCCCGCCATCATGACCTGGATCACATCTTTATCAACATCGCTATGACTGTTATCACCAACATTCTCATGAGTGCCATTGACATCACCATTACCATCTTTCCCTTCACTACCACCACGTTCACCATCATCATTAATATCAACACTATGGCTGTCAATGCTGTCACCATCTCCACTCCATGACGATGCTCACCACTAACATTCTAAACACCACCCTTGTTGCTACTGTCCTCATCAATACCATCCCCATCACCAACTGTCCCTGTCACCATTCACCACCAATAAAACCAATCAGCATTCTAATGACTATTACCACCATCGCTGCCCAGCCCCACGGTTATCAGTATACTTCATCACCACCGCTACAACCACGATTGCCACTACAGTCAACATGGTCATTACTGTCATCAGTCTTAGAAGAGAAATCACATCGGATTTCAGAATTGGGAAGAACCTGAGTCCAACCATTTTACTTTGTTGGTGAGGACTCTATGGCTCAGAAAGGTTGTAAGTTGTCTAATGCCACACAGGTGAGCAAATGGTAGAGGTGGATTCAAGTTCACTACTCTATTTTACTTAATTGCTGTTGTCCTCATCCTCATTAATATATCATAGATCTATATTTTGAAGGGACCTCAGAGACTGTCAAGTCCACCCCCCTCCCCATGTTTTGAATAAGGAAACTAAGGTTCAGGGAGTGAACCTTAGGGATGAATTGCCCCAGGTCGAATAGTCAGTAAACATCAGAAGTGGGATTTGAACCTAGGTCCTCTGACAAGGGCACCTAGGGGGTGCCACGGTGCATAGAACGCTATGCCTGAAGTTGGGAAGACTCATCTTCCTGAGTTCAAATCTGATCTCAGACACTTACTAGCTGTGTAACTCTGGGCAAGTCATTTCACCCTGATTGCCTCAGTTTCCACACCTGTAAAATAAATTGGAGAAGGAAATGCCAAACCACTCCAGAATCTCTGCCAAGAAAACCTCAAAGGCTGTCATGAAGAGTTGGTCATGATGGAAATGGCTGAACAGCGACAACCACCTGACACAGGAGTGAGTGCTCATCCCTCTATACCAGTGTTTACTGAGAGTCAACTAGGGCTTCAAGTGTAAGAATCCTCAAATATATCTACTACAGGGGAGTCAGGATAAAGAGGGAAACTGACTCTCTGGCTAACGCACCTGATAAGTCACCCTGGCTGCACAGGGAGAGATGTACTGTCCCCTCTCTTCTCGCTTCTCCACTCTCCGAGTGTGTATACATCTGGAGGATGGAGGTTGGAACAGAAAGATCCTCCTAAATGCCAAATAAGCAGGAGTCTATACCTCAAGTATCCCGAACCAAGAAACTACACAGAGCTCAGAAAGTTGATTTAATTGGAAAATTACTCCAAAATTCTCATGTTAGTAGAATTTGGATGAAGAAGCCATTTCTGTCTGAGAGGTAGCCTATGAGGAGTTCCAGAGCATCACCCCAATATTTCCAAATAATTTCCTGTGTGATCTTGGTTAAGTCATTTGTATTCCCCTGGGCCCAGTTTTCTCTTCTGCAACATGGAAGTATTGGATCAGAGGGAGGGCCTTATAAACCAGCAAGTCCAGTCTCTTTTTACAGACAGGGAAACAGAGGCACAAAGCACTTAAATAAGTTGTCCAAGATCACACAAGTACTCAGTGTCTGGGGTGGGATTTGGACCCAGGCCTTCCTGAATCCAGATCCAGCCCACCATGATCCCTCTTATCTCCAAAGTCGCTATAGCTCTGATGTTATGTATTCTAGGATTTCTTCCAGCTTTGTTCTAATGTCAATCAGTCAATCAACTGATTAACAAGCATTTATTAAGTACCTACAAAGTGCCAGGCACTGTCTCAGTGGATTCAGTCACACTGATATCCTGGGTTCTAAGGCCCTCCCAGCTCTGACACCCTGTGTTCTAAGGGCCCTCCCAGCTCTGACATCCTGTGTTCTATTCCATGTTTGAAGCTCCAACATCCAATGTCTGTGATCAATTCTTCAGAAGGCTCCCAGAGGCATCATCTCTCATTTCTTCCTATGAAGTCCCCTGTGAAGGGAAGGGGATGGAGGCAGGGAGACCCATTTGGAATCCACTGCAATGGTCCAGGGAGAATCGAGAAACACCTGAACCATGGGGTTGGCTGTGACTGCAGAAAAGGGATGGACACAAGATGCATTGTAGACACAAGTGATCAAACCTGGAGAACTGGCTAGAGATGAGGGGTGAGGGAGAGGAGAGAGATGATGACTCTGAAGTTATGACAAGAAGGGAAAGTTTGGGGAGAAAGATAATGAGAAGACTCCTGGAGACAGAGTCAGGCAACCTTGGTTCAGGTCCTGATTCTAAATACCTTTGTGATGCTGAACAAGTTATTTAAATGTAGTCTCAGTTTCCTCATGAGAAAAAAGGAGTCAGACCCGATGGTAGCTCTGGTCCCTCCCAGTTCTCCATGTACAATCCTAGGAGTGGGGGGGAGGGGGAGGGGGAACGACGGTTTCTGAGGGAGGTGGGTTCCCCTCTAACTTCGGCTCAGCTTTGTTCTGCTGGTTAACGTCTTCATAGGTCCCCAGCCCAAGGACATCGTGAACACCAGGGACCCTAAGCAGGACCCATCACTCTTCATTTCTGTTCTCCTGGACCGTCTCCCCCCTCCCCCATGGAACACTTTCGGCAGTTATTCCCATGCCTTTTTTAACTTCTCCCATAATATTCCTTCCACTGTCTTCTTGCATCGTTGTTGAGTTAACTTCATGCACTGCCTCCCCAAATAGACTGTCATGCCCTCTATTGCATCCAGAGGAGCCTCCCAGAATCCTGAGGCTCACAGACTGTTCCCACAGAATTCGGGTGCTAGAAAGCTTAAGATCGTTCTAACCCAACTAAATGTATAAATGGGGACAGGAATAAAAGCAAGCATTTTAAGGTGTGCCCTTGCATTCCTAGGATTATAGATTGAGGACTAGAAGGGACCACTGATAGCATCTAGTCAAACCCCTCCATTTTTCAGATGAGGAGACTGAGACGGGGAGAGGTTAAGTCACTTGCTTTGTGTCACAAAGGTAGAGTCAGACCGGATTCCTTTGACTCCACCAATGAGGGCTCTGAAGATCTCTCTGGATCCTCACAACCATCCTGGGAGAAAACTGCTATTATGACCCCATTTTACAGATGAGGAAAATGAGGCAGGCAAAAGTAAAGCGCCTTGTCCAGAGTCATACAGCTAGCATGAGGCTGGATTTGAACTCAGGTCTTCCCGACTCTATGTCCACTGGACTGCCTAGCTGCCTATGGGCCGCTAGAGGCCAGAGAGAAGTAGCTTGGGTAGAGCACACGGCTGATTCCCACCATGCCTTGTCTGTACCATCACAGAAGGAGAGCCAGAAGGGACCTCAGAGGTCACTGCGGCCATTCCCGTTTCAGATGGGAAAATTGAGGGGGTGGGGGGCGGCCAAGGGAGTTGTCTTTAGGTACTTGGATTATAAGTGGAAGAGCCGGGATTTAATTTAAATCAATCCTTGACCCCAAACAGGAGCGCTGGCCATGGCACCATGGTTGGTCTGGGCAGATTTTTTTTATTGTTTTATATTATTTATATTATATATATTTATATTATTTTATATCAGTAAGAGTTTGGAGAAGAGCCCGTTGTCCTAAAACCGGAAAGAAACACATTTCCCAAAGGGGAGGGAGAAAAGAAGCAGAAGGTAGCTGACGGTGGAAAGCCCCTGGGACCACAGGCTCTTCTTCAGAGAGAAATCGTGGTCGGCCTTCGGGGGCGGGGCTGGAGTGGGGAAGAGCACGGGCGTCTACGGGCGAGACAGGAGGGGGCGCTCTAGCACGGCGCCGCCCGTTCTCACTGATTTCCGCAGCTGTGAGGGGGAAGGTGGGAGGTGCGGAGGAGGAGGGCGGGGGCCGAGCTGTTTCCGGTGCGAGCCGGAAGCACATGACCCACGCGGCGGTTGCCGTGGGGACGGGCGCTGTTTACACGCAGCTCTGCGTTGGTGCCGGAGACGGCGGATGGAGCTGGGGCGAGGTGAGAGCCGTCGCAGCCCCCACCCCCGGGGTCCCCGGGATCCTCGGAAACGGGGCCCCCTGCTCCCCCACCCCGTCCGGCCCGGGCCCGCCCCCTACCAGGCGACTGGGCCCGGCTCCGCCTCGGAGGCCTTAGCGAGCCCATTTCCCAGAGGGGGAAACTGAGGCTTCCCACCCAACACCTATCCCCCGCCGTGCAAAGACCCCCGCAGCCCTTGGTGTGGACGGCCTCGGATTAAAGCGCTTTAAAATTCACACATAGTTCTGTCCCTGTTGACCGTGAGAAGGGCAGTGGGGTGGAACAGTCAGGGAGATCTGGGTTCAAGTTGTGCCTCTGCAACCCGCCAGCTGTGTGACTGTGGGCAGATCGAGAAACCTCTCTGAAGCTCAGGCGACTCTCTGAGGTTGTAAGGTGAGGGTGAGTTGTAGATCTGCATTGGCGAAGGGAGCCCCCACACTAATGAAATCACAGGTCCAGACCCCCTCCCCCAGATTAACGTCTGAGCCGTCTTATTTCCATGCTGGTGGCGGATTTTGGCCTCTTTATTCCAAGGCTTCAGCTTCCTTTTAGATGAAAGTTTTCTCCTGGCCTCAGTTTCCTTCTTTGTAAAAGGAGACTTTGGATTAACCCTTCAAGTTCTCTTCCGATTCTAAATATTCTACGATCCGAGGTAGGTTCAGGAAAGGGACAGACTTTGCTGTGCGTGGGAGACCCTGCCCCGTCTCTCTGTGCTCTGAAGGTCCAGGCACCAGCCAGTCACAGAACTGGAGAGCTGGAAGGGTCCCTGGGAGCCAGGAGTCCCCCCCCCCCCCCAAAAAACTCCCCCCCTGAATTCTTCCGAAGAGGGGAAACCCACCCTCTCCTGAGGCCACCGAGCCTTGGGAAGTTTTTCCTGTCTTTCTGCACGTTCAGACTCCTCTTCCTATCACAGTTCTTTAAATGCTTGAAGGCAGCTACCCTGTCTTCTCTGAATCCCTTCTTTTCCAGGCTAAATACACACCAGGTGCTTCCCTTGCCCCTCACATGAAGTTTAGACAAATCTGAAAGCAGCTTACTTCAGCCCCCACCCTTATTTTTAGAGGAGGAAACTGAGTCCTAGAGAAAGAGATGAGCTGCCCCACCTCACATAAGTCCTAAGTGGTGCAGCTTGGGTTTGGGATCTAGTCCTCAGACAGATTTGGATCCGGGGCTTTTGCCAGTCAGGATGAGTGAGGCTTCAGACTTCAGCCGGGATTTCAAAGCATCTCATCAGACCATTCCCAGTTCCTTTTCAGATTGAAGCTGATGCTTTTGGATGGTTAATGGGCCACCCCAAAGTTTAGGATTACTGACGTGTTGAACAATTCTCAGGTTCAGAGGAAGCACCTAGGTACTTGGGAAAGAGTCCTGGGCTGGGTGTTGACCTTGGTTCTTATTCTTAGCTGTTTCCCTAACTGACTTAACTAGTCCCTTGGGCTTCTTTTTCTTCCTCTGTAAAGTGAGGGGGTTGAATTCAATTATCTCTGTTCGTATCTAGCTCTTTTATGTTTTAAGCTCCCTTCCCACTCCAACATTCTGTGCATTTATGTTCCCCCTTCTATCTGACCTACATCTCTCTTACTGCTGTTTAAGCCCCCTTTCTCCAGGGCCAACTCCTCAAAGACAGCAGATTGAGGTTTCCTTTTGTATGCCAGTGTTAGCTGAACAACCCCCTCAGCCTCCTCTTTTGCTGAAAGAATTTTCCCAAATCCCTTTTTCTGTCCTCCTTTTGGTGAAGTGATCCCATTTCTCCGAATTGCTTTTAAAACGGACAGTTTCCCACAGGACAAGATACTCTCATCATAAAGTGCGGTAGTAGGTCACAAATTAGACTGGGAAGAGAATGCAGTATTTGAGTTCTCAGGCCAACTGCCTTTTTCTCAGTTGGTTCTGCCCAATAGTCACCTTGTGAGCCTTCCAGCCCATCTCCCTGTGAGCTGATCCAGAACATTTAGAGTCCAACTTAGAGCTCTGCCAACAGTGTGTGGCCATGTTTATGTTTTACTGCCTTGACCCTGGGTGAAGTGGACTGGATGGAAGGTATTAATTTGGGGAGCAGCTTGGTGTTGTGGAAGGGGCACTGGATTGGGAGTTAAAGGACCAGGCTTTGCCACTTCTCAGCTGTGGGACTGGGCATTTCACCTCCTGTCTCTTGGCATATCTGTAAAAGGAGAGCGTTGGAGCAGAGGGCAGCAAAAGTTCCTTCCAACTACAAGGGGTTTTTGAAAGGTATTTTTTTTTAAAAAAACCTCATCCTATCTCTCCCTCCTCCATCTGTTCCAGAATATCTCTTTAATCCCAAGAAGTACATAGAAGAACTGCCCTTTTAATAACTCCCTGGAAACAGTCACCAGTGTTTGTGTGTGATTGCTGGCGAGCCTCTATTGTACAGCTATGGTGTTTAAGTAAACAGGCCACTTGCCGATTTGGTGGCAGCTTGATGGATGCCCACGCCTAGATCTTGGAGAATGGCAGGGTGTTGAAAGCCTGCCAGGCCTTGATGTGGTGAAATGAGTTGGGCAGGAATAATAAACAGTGGCTGCAGACGCCTTCCTTTGCCCAAGCAATGAAAAAAAAAAAAAAGCCAAACAAAAAAAGAAACCCAACAGCAGCGGAGGCCTGGAGAGCCAAGGTGTGAGTGCAAAAAATGCCTGGCTTGGATCCTGAAACACCTGGTTTTCTACCTCTTGCCAATCTGATGGATGCCACGGAAAGTTGGTGTTCCCTCCGAGTAACAGATGGTCGCTGAAGGCAGAAGGCGGCAGGGGATTGTGAAAGAAGGTTAGATGAAGCTGCTTTACCTGAAGGAGGTGTTAGTCTCTAAATAACTGTGAGTGGGCTTCAGGCTTAGTCATAATGGGGCTTTGGCTCTGAGGGGGCCCTCTGTCATGTTATCTTATGACCAGGGTGTCTTGAATAAGACACCCCCTGAACAAAACTAATTACAGAACGCCAAAAAGGTATGGGAAGTACAGGCACGTACATATTCAAAACTCACTGTTAAAAATATTCCAGCGGAGAGATGTGGTATGCATGACTTTTCCTTGTCAAAGTTATTAACGAAGAGGTTTCTAAGTTACCAAACTCCTTGACAGTGAAACCTCGGTGCAGCAGGAGTGGGAGTTCTGAGCTGAGCCTCAGATCATCCAGCAGGAGCTGCAGCAAATTAATAGCCGTGACAGAAAACCAAAAACTGTCAGCCTCCCCAGTTACAGAGCTTAAATTTAACACAGCTGCACAACAGCCCCGGCCTTCCAAAGCCACGCTGAGTCAGAGTGGGGCTCTTGAAACTCAGATGGGAATGCTTTGGCAAACCAAAAGTTACAGGCAAAAACCAAACCAAACCCCCAGACCACTTGTGGTGGATTATATGGTAATTATGTGATCAGGCTAACAAATGTGAGAGATGCAGAGCAGGTTGATCCATATCCTGGGCATTGCCGATGGAGGTGCTCTCTTGCCCCCTGGAGTCAGGTGGGATGTGAAAGGCTGGAAAGGTGAAGGTGGGAGTACATCTGAGCATATGGGAATAAATCTGGAGGGAGCCTTTATATCAGAATGTGGCCTTGTCCAGAATTCAGAAAAGAACAAGAAGCCTCTGGATTAGGAGGTAGGAGATGGGGTTCAAGTTGTGGCTCAGGCATTTGCCAGTTTTGCAAGCTCAGTTAGCTGAGTCATTTCAGAGATCCGAGCCTCACTTTCCTCATCTATAAAATAGGCATCATGATACTTACCATATTCTGCTTACAAGAACTGTGACAATCCAATGAGGTCATGATGATAGCCACTTGTATTATATGATAAGTTTCACAACTTCCTGGTGTTATTCATCTCAGAGATGAGGAAACCGAAGCTCGGAGAGTTGTGACCCTTCCCCAAATTACATGTAGAGAAATGTTACTGTTACTGTTATCAGACCTTTTCCCCTGGCTGAGGTGTGGTCATTTCCATTGTACTACATATGGAAAGTTCTTTGTCAATCTAAAGTGGACCAAGATGGGTCCATAATCCGTTCTGTGTGAGAGCACTTTTAGTGGGGCATCTAGTACAGCCTTTGGATGTGGGGAGCAGCTTTTCCAGTAGAGCTTGGTGCACATTACTGACACACAGGCTTCAGCTTAAACCCCAGTCCTTTGGTAGCCCAGAGACAAGATACTCAGGAACGTTAGCCAGTGGCTTAAGGAAGTTGGCAGAACCAGATTCTGTTCCTCACTCAGGCTGCTGCCCAGGTCATACACGTCTAAAGAACTGTGTTTATCTCTGGGTTGATGCCACATTTAGGGAAAATAATGACAGGCTACAGTGCACTGGGAGAAAGCGACACTTGGGAGTGGTGAGGGGATTGTCCAAAAGAACTAGGAAGAAGTGAGATTAGGGAGGCCATCATCATCTGTGTCTTCAAATACCTGAAGATGTTTAATTGGGAAAAGACTTGTTCTTGGCCCCCAAGAGCAGAGGTCAGGGCAGTAGAGGAAAGTTAGGGGAGTTGATTCCTGCTCCCCATAAGGAATGGTATTTCCAAAGTGGAACGAGCTGCCTTCCTAGGTACTTAATAGTCACACAGATGGTTTGGAGGAGGGGATTCATGCATGAGCAACCTCAGAAGGACTTTCTCATTGGGGGATTGTATGAGAAAAAAGACATCGTGAGACAGCAAGGGGGACTGCCAAGAGCTCTCTGCTCGCTCACCAGGGTCCAAAGCCTGGCTCTGACACTAGCTGTGGGACCTCAGGAAATCCTTGCACTTCCTTAACCTCAATCAGTCAATAAGCATTGATTAAGCTCTTCAGATATACCACAGGGTGGTCATAAGCAAGGTGCTTTGTAAACCAACCTTAAATAGCTATATTCTGATAGTTAAGGTCTATATAGCTCTTTGATAAGCACTTTATATCATTTGATCCTCACAACCACCCTGGGGTGGGTAGGTGCTGTGATTATTATCCCCATTTTACAGATTAGGAAACTGAGGCAACAGAGATTAAGTGACTTGCCCAGAGTCACACAGCTAGTTAGTGTCAGATCCATTTTGAGCTCAGGTCTTGACTTCAGACCCACTCTGCTGATTTTAATTGGGCATTTTATGCAGTTTTACTCTGTGCACTTTGCTACTTGGCTGCCTGTGGTATGAGTTTGAGATCTTACCTTTAAACAAGTCAATTATTATTGGTGGTGATGTTGGGGGTGGGAGGCAGAGCTCTTGAGGAAAGTCTTTTGAATGGGAGTGAGGGAAAGCAAGGGAAGTTTCAGCCATTCTTAGGCTTCTGGGTAGGGGTGGGGGAGTAGGCCACAAGGGCAGTCAGGAGAAGCTCTGAGGGATCTGGGAGGTAACAGGGCTGGGGTGATGCTGCCCAGTCAAGATAACTGGGGCCTGACCCATGGTCGTGGAAATAAAGGGGAGATCCAGGTGCTGATAGAAATCAGAATCACTGAAGGTTAGAATGAGACAGGAACTTGGAACGAAATATCAGATGCCATCTAGTCTCTCCCCTCCCCCCCCCAATTTTAAAGGGAAAGCATAAAGACACAGGGGTAAGAAGTAATTCTTGGTAATTCTTGGGCTGGCCAGGTTGCCCACAGTGATAGCAAACTAGTTAGTGACCTCACCTGCTGAGAGCGAAACTTTTAATTCCCTATAGGCACTCCCCTGGTCTACTGACCAATATCTCTTTCAGGTAAAAGAGGGCTACTCATCCTGCCTAGAAAGCCCTCTTAAACTCCTCAGAGAGAGGCATCATGGGTATAAGGTGATAGTTGGGACATGCTGAAGCAATGGGGGCACAGAGATGTTAAAACCACCTGAAAAAGGTGCAGAGGGAGGAAGGAGGGAAGGAAAAATGCAAGAGTAGGAGTGTGGGTGGACTTGGGGATTGATACAGAGTAAAGAATATAAGAGAGGAGAGATTGAGGGAGGGGGCTGAAGGAAGGAGGAATGGATGGGCACATTGTCTAACTGCTGAACAGAGTTCTGGGCTCCAAGTGACCGGTCACTGCACGTATTCCGTAGATTTACTGAGGGAAAAGAAAGCTGAGCACTCAAACTGTCCTCACTGTCCTCAGCCATTGGAGAGGAAGTGAGCCCTGCTTCCTTGACCAGCAACCCAACAGGTGTTAGTGCAGTGGCTGGGAATGCTCTCGAGACAGTTATTGGGATGTTGTGGGTCTTCCCATCCTCTAGGCCAGAAGGGACAACCTCCCAGCCCCAGAATGCCAGCAGCCTCACCCAGCAGGGCCCATGAAGAGGCCCCATGCCGGGGGGGACTTGGAACGTGAATGAAGCTGGCCAGAATCATAGGATACTCTAAAGCTGGGAGAGGGTCTGAGTGATCATTTAGGGCCAGTCTCCTCATCTTACAGAGAAGGAACCTGAGGTCAAGAGAAGGGAAGAGCTGGGATTCAGACATGGGTCATCTGGCTCAAATCTACTGCTCTGGCTGTGTGGAGAGGCCACGGGATTTGGGGATGGAGGGTTTGCATTTGAAGTCGATCTCGGCTGCTTCCTTCCTGGGTGATCTTGGCAGGTCCCTTTTCCCTTATGGATCTCTGGTTCCTCTTTATACTGGGGGGATTGGACTGGGCCCTGAGATACCGGATTTTGTGAAATCTGGATTTAGTCAAAGGGCTACACTCGAGGACCTAGAGGGTCACATGTGGCCTTGAGGCTGCAAGTTCCCCACCCCTGCTCCAGACTCTGCCCCCACAGGACCCTGGGAGGCCTCACCTGTGACTTGTTTCTTATTTGTCCTGCTTCACAGGTGCCTTGAGAAGCAATGGCCACGGAAGCACCTCTGAACATAGCCGCATCTGAATGCAGCCCTGCTCTGGACCCAGAAGCAGCTTTCATTTGGCAGCCAAGCCCTGTCAATATGCATGTCACAAGGCCCAAGTCTGCCAAGGGACGCACACGAACAAATCTAAACTACTCTCATAGCTCAGAGGCCTCCTCTTACCGCAAGCCGCCTTCCCCAGCTCCTGCAGTTCCCTGTGAGGTGCCGGGCAGCCAGAGGCCAGTGGGCTCTGCTCCCAAACCCCCAACTCAGGGGGCTCCCGATGAGATCCCTGAGCTCCTCCAGCAGGTACCTGTAGGGCCCTCCTCCTCCTCTCTCAACAAGTACCGGGTGCTCCCTTCCATTAACAGAAAGAACTTGGAAGAGGTGGCTGTGGATACGGTGGCCAGACAGGCCGGCACTCTCAAACTGGGCAGCTTGCAGGAGCTCAAGGCCCTTTGCAGGGAGGAGGCCCACAGCGGAAAGTCCAGGGAGGGGTGTTTGCGCGTCCCTGCCCCTCCCCTGGAGGGTAAGCCCTGCAGCAGAACCAAAGAACGCAGCTTGTCCAGGCCTGGGAACCTGGAGGAGCCATCAGATGGAGAGCCCAGGCTGCTCCTGGCTGTCCGGTCTCCTTCAGGTCAAAGGTTTGTCCGCCACTTCAGGCCAACTGACAACCTCCAGACGGTGGTTGCGGTGGCGGAACAGAAGAACCTGACGACGTATCACCACTGTAGCATCGAGACCATGGAGGTCCCCAGGAGGAGCTTCTCTGACCTCAGTAAATCCCTGGAAGAGTGCAGGATCCCTCACAAGTCTGTGCTGGGCATCTTACAGGAGGAGAGAGAGGGCCAGCCCTGAGGCCCTGCTGAGTGCTGTGGACTCGAGGCTATGGAGGTCCCAGGAAGTAAATGGGTCTGCAGTGGCCTGTGGTTCTCAGCACTTGCGTCTCCAGAGAGCCTCCTTTTGAAGTAGTAAGATGTGTATATAAATTGAGTGTGTTGTAAGACCTCTTTCCAATTCTTTCAGAGTCTTCCCTCCATCTCAGAAGTGAGCAGGCAAATTAACAAAGCTGTTTGTGAAACAGCTGCTCCCAGGTCTTTTTCTCTCCTGTGCTCCCCTGTCCCCCCCCCAGGTGGGGGGGGGCAGGCCTCTTAGGAGTACTGGTCTGTCTTTGTAGTGGATTGTACCAGTTCAAAGCCTGCCTTGCCTTTCTGGATTTGGCTTTGGGAATTCTTCCTTTCCAGAGGATTTGAGACTAGGCCTAGGAGGCTGGGTTGGGGCATTGCCTAAGGAAATCTTACTTACTATGATAGGTGATCAGAGAGAGGACTAACTCTTCTCCTTTGACCTAGCATCCCAAGTATTCATACCTAAAAATGGCTCCTGAGACCCAAAGCAAGCTGGTTTTTCCTTGAGAATACCCAGGTTTGGACCCCTTCTTTGGAGGCAGAGCTCATTTTAGAAGCTAGCAGGTTCATTTGCCATGAAGCACAGTGCCTCCTTGTTCATTCCCATTGCTTTCCCCCAGTACCTAATATCAAAGGAATGGGATTGAACTGGTTCCCTCTCTTGTGGTCATAGCCTCAGACCCACTAGGTAGGGCTCACTCCCAGCCTTCACAGTCTCACCAGGCCAGTATTTCCACTTAAGCAGGATGCCTCTTGGAACAGCTCTGTTCAGTTTTCTCCTTTCCACAAGAAAGGGAATGTTGAGCCATTGTGCATGTGCTAAAAACTGGTATCTAGACTTATGGGTGGGCAGAAGGGCATTCACTCTCTCAACTCAGTAGCAGGATTTGAGACTGGAGGAGGGTGCCTTGTTTTCATAACTACCCAAACAAAGTGATGAATACAGACAGTTTGCCAAAGCCCTTTTGTATTATAACTTCCCATAAAACCCTACCAGTTATTTGGACCCTGTTTATGGCCAAACCTCCATTGGGGAGGATGTGTTGGGAGAAGAGCTGCAGAGGTCCCAGCTGCCATGTTCCCACACAGAGATAGCTACTTGATCAGCCACTCCAAAGCAAGGAAAAGGGAGTTTCTTCCCCCTCTGCCTCCCTTCCCAGTTAACCTCAGTACTTACCAGCATGTGACTCTGCTGAAGAGGCAGGGGCCTGGCCACAAGTAGGCCTAGTAGCTCACAGATGCTGCTACCTTGGCACGTAATGCATTTTGCACACAGATAAGGGATGGAGTTGAAAATTTACTCCCAGCAAAGTGATTGAGGCTTATAATTAGCAAAGCTGTTTGATACGGAAGATGACTTTTCTTCTCCTTAGCCACACCCACGCACTCCAAGTAAAGCTCGGACTTTGCTTCTGAAAGCTGGACTGCAGGGTAGCAGTCTGTACCAGAACAAGCTATTTCCAAAGGGTTTGCAGGACAGTTCCAGCTTACTTAATGTGAGAGACAGTTCTTAGCCTGGCCCTGGCCCGGTGAGCTGCTCTATCAGATGGAAATGTGGGCTTGAGCCTAATGGACCTTGTCCAGGTCTACACAGTTGGGCCTTCTCTTCTAACATCTCACTGGGGAGGCATGACCTAAGTAATGCTGGCAGCCCCCGGCTCTGGCTTCCAGAGACCAGGCCTTTCTTGGCTTACCAAGGGATCAGACACATCCTTCTGCTGGAGAAGAGCCACCTATCAGGTTCCCATCATATCTACTCAGTGGTAAGAACAAAGTCCCACCCACCTGGGACGTGGTGTTTCCTCCAGGCAAAAAATCTCCGAAAACTTGAGGGAAAATGGAGACTCTTCCACAGCACCAGGCTGTCATCTGTCACCAAGGCCACTTGGCAGCATCATCCTGGGCTGATGAAAGAGGTGGGAGAGATGGAACTCAGAGAGCCCTTCCCCAGGCATGCTGGAGATGTGTCTGTGAAGTTATATTGGAACCATTTCAATAAACTTTTTTTAAAAATTTAAATAAAAGGTGATGTTACTCACAATCAAATTTCCTGCGCCAACTGGAGGGAATGGAGAACATGTTATGAGTTAGCCTAAGGCGATGTGCCACACACTGTCAGGCACCAGGGGCTCCTGTGACCCTGGCTGCTCCCAGTTGGGTTTGGCTCTGGCTGGCCCCAGTTTGGTGTCAGTCCCTTGTTTGCTGAATGTGCTGAATGCTGGTCTCTTGAGAGGACCCCCCTGTACTCCCCCCTTCCCACTCTGAGCTCTAGGATGTGCTTTTCAAGCAGATGGAAAAGGCTTTGGGGGATTATTAGAAAGTTTCTGCTTTGTCTTCCCCCATCGTTCTAAGTGTTCACACTGACTGTGAAGTCAGAGGACTGGTTTGAGATTCTGCTCTTCTGTTTATTAGCTTTGTGATCTTAGTGAAGTCACTTTGCCCTTCTCCCATAAAATGAGGGGGGCTGGATTAGCTAAACTCCAGGTTTAAAGGTCCCTTGTGGTTCTCGATCCAGGGTCAGCCAGGGTCTGCCATACCAGACATGGCAGGTAGGATTTTACTAGTCGTATAGAATAGATGACCCCTGTCCTTGGCCCATTGACTTCATCACCTTCCCAGAGCTCAGTGGTAACAAGGTCAGACCCACAGTGAGTCACCAAGCATTTATGATGCACTTGCTTGTATCAGGCAGACCAGGAAACTTGGCTATGTGTTGCTGCTGCTAGATGGACTAGTGTCTATAACACTCTCTGGTTTACAAAGCAGCCTTCTTCACAGCATCTTTTTGAGCTTGAGGTAGGGGAAGGCCATTCCCATTTTGCAGAGAAGGGAAGAGCCTTGCACAAGGTTACAGAGCTGTATCAGAGCCAGAATTCAAACTCAGGTGCCAAAGCAAGCATCTTTCAGCTGGGTAGAAACAATAGAGTTTGGTACTTAGTACAAGTATTTAGACTAGAAAACTACCCCAGGGGAGACTGGGATGAGCTCTTCCTCTCATCTGAGGGTGCCCTTTGTGCCATTTACCCTCCATGGGGGTTTCCAGTTCTTTCCTGGGAGGTAGAGAGGCCTTGCTCCCTATGGCCTCCCAGTCCAGTGTTCTTTCTGGCCTGCAGTACACTTTCCCCTCACCATGCTGTTGGCCACTTGAGAAGTGGGCAAGAAGGTGTGGATGGTCTGCAATGATAACACAAGGACTGGGAAAATAACATGCTTTGCAGATGGTGGTGCCCAGGAGCTTCACCTTTGTATATAGAGGACAGGAGGATGAGAGCCACGGAGAGCAGGGAGCATCTCAGAGTTTACAGGATATTTTACCCACATTTTCCTTCCATCTTCACAAGTAGGCCGTGAAGTCAGCAGTACAAGTGAGACCAGTCTCCCCTGCTGACTAAATGGAGGTGCCTGGAGGACGTGACCAGGTCACCCAGCTGCATGTGGACCTGCCAGGCCCACAGTACAGGATGGATGTGAAGCCTTTGGCGAGCCAGCATGGCAGCCTGCGCTTCCCAGGGTCTTCCCATCCTCCCACTGGACAGCTGAGGAAAGGGGAAGTGGCCTTCCAGGGATGCGTCAGTGAAGACCACACATCAGGTAAGATAGAAGACAGCAGCACATGACTCGGTGGCCTGTCATCCCCATGCACACTTGGATGAAGTGTAACAGGAAACAGCCGAGTACCAGCAGCAGAAGGAACAGCAGGGCACAGAAGTGACTCATCACTTAGCATCCAAAAAATTCTCGTGAGCAGATGGTGGGTAATTTCGGCACATTCCTTGTCCCACCCCACCCTCCCCAATCCAAAGCTTCCGGGGACTTGGCCAATAACACCCAGTCCCCTTTGTATTCTTCCTGGTCTGGAGCTTTCCCTTTGAACATGGGCGGGAGCTGGCATGGTTGCCCTCAGAGGGAATGGGGGCACATCTGAAACCAGGCTGCTGACCCCAAATTCACCCAGCGTGCTTTGATTCTCTTCTAGTTCAAAGCCCAAGAGGAGCAGCACCATGAGGCCAGGAATGGGTCATTCACTTCTCTGCTGGGGAAATCCGACCTGGCCCAGTCGGCCCTGCTGTTTGCTTGTCTGCCATCTCACAGGGTTTCCAGATGCTGCAGACAGATAGCCCAGAATATGAAGATTCTATTTCAGCAGCTTCATACACATTGAGATAAAGGGGGTGGGGGAGGCAACATTTCCCCTAATTCACTAGGTACACTTTCCTATCTTCCAACAAAATGGTGCCTAATATGACAAAAACCTCAATACAAATGTTTTCCAAAGAAATTCCTGTGTTGTAAGAGATGGGGACATATCTTCCCATGCTCTTAAAATCTGCATACCCCCATAACATAGGATTTTGAGGGTCTAGTTAACAATAATAATCCCCATTTTTTGAGTGCCCTACATTGACACAACACTGTCCCCACGACAAACATAAGGGATATGAGACTCAAGGACTGTTATCCTCATTTTATAGATCATTGAGCTGAGGCTCAGAAATGAAGTGATTTGCCCAGGGTCATATGGCTGGTATCTGCTAAAACCCTGTAGTTACGCCTCTAAATTGGATGTTCCCAATCAAATAATTCTTCCTTGCTTGTCCCCTGCTCCAAAACTCCCATTAATTCCCATCTCTGCCATGGAATTTCAGAGAAGAGGCTATATCATTGGCTAAGAGTGTCTTTGGAAATAAGCTAGGCATCACAGAAGAAGCTTTTGGCGGGGAGGGGCAAAGACCTGCAAAAATTACAGGGCCATCCAGCTCTAAGCAAATTAGGTGCTTTCTTTTCTGGTTAATTTAGACATCACTGTTTTTCACCTGATTGCATATAGTTCAGTTTTCTTCACTCACTGGGGAGATCATGGGATTCTGAGCCATGGCCGTTTGATGGCCCAATGTATAGGATACTGGACTTGGAGTCAGGAAGACCTGAATTCAAATCTATCCTCAGACAGTAGCTGAGTGACCCTCAGCAAGACACCGAATCTCTCTCAGTCCCAGTTTCCACATCTATAAAATGGGGATAGTAATAGCTCCCACTTCCTAGGATTATGGAGATGAAGTGAGATATTTGTGCAGTGCATAGCGCAGTGCTTGGGACACAGTGGGTTCTTAATAAATGTTCCAGTCCTCTCTGCTCCTCCCACCAAGCCCCTTAGACCCTCATCTAGACCTTAGGGACTATCAGATAGAGCCACTTTCATTTTACAGTGAGGGAAACTGAGTCCCAGAAAGAGGAAACGCCTTGGCCAAGGTCACACAACTCAGCGCCTCTGATTCCAAATCCAGTCCCCTTTCCAGTTCACCATAAACATGTTGTTCTTTGTAGCTGTGTTAAAAACCCTCTAGGGACTCAGTCAGAAAGGAATATCCCTTTAGAGAGGGTACCAATATACCTTGGTTTGTATCAACAGTGAACATGGTCTAAAATCAAGGTGATTTTTTGACAAATAACATGTATTTTTCTCCTTTAAAAAGAGATCTTGGGGCAGCTAGGTGGCACACTGAGTAGAGTACAGGCCCTGGAGTCAGGAGGACCCGAGTTCAAATCCGGCCTCAGACACTTAACACAAATACTAGCCGTGTGACCTTGGGCAAGTCGCTTAACTCCAATTGCCCTCCAAAAAGCAAAAAAAAAAAAAAAAAAAGACCTCATCTTAGTGGTATGACCTATATTCAGATCAATAATTTTTTTATTTCTAATATGAAAGAATTTGGAGGAGATGATCTCAAAGGTTCCTTCTAATTTAAACATTCTATGTTCTAAAATCCCTCCCACCTTTGACAATACATAACCTAAAGACCTTTTTCTAGTCTGACATTCTATGTTCTAAGGTTCTTTCCCAACTCTAACATTTAATGTTAGCAGGGTGAGCTGGTAAATGTTTGTTAACTGGCTTTGGGGGATGGGGGTGGAATTTACCCATGATACTTTTGTCTCTACCACTTTCTTAGAATAGGCAATCGACCAAAAAAAAATCAAGCTCTCCCTTTCCCATTTGTAGGATTTGCTCATTAATATCTGAGACATAAGTGTTCACACTCAAAATTGGACAGTTGATTTTCAGTAGCCAATCGGAGCTGGTTCCAGCACACTCTATCCATCCATGTTCTAAGATCTTTTCCAGCTCTGACATTGTCCTTCCAGCTGATGCCACGAACGTCGAGATGCAAAGGTCCGTCCTAGTAGTACAATTCTAGAGCCTGTGATATTGTTCTCTTTCAATGCAACATCTCTGCCTAAAAATAAGTAAGGAAACGAGCATGGCCCAGCAAAAAACATAACTTTTGGAATTCACAAGAGGGGAATAGATGAAAGTCTTTGGATCAATGATTATCTGCGTGGGGACTATGGAATCACAGACACCATCAACTTTAGTGAAAACCAGGGGAAACCAAAACCGCTCCTGATTCACCATCAAGGTTTGATCATCTCTCAGTTCAAACCTTTAGTCTTCTGTCTCTGATCACTTTTATGGCCCAAGAACGTTCCTGTGAAATGATAAACTGCCATCTAGCCAGTAGCAGAAATTAATCCAGTGAACACTTTGGGGGCACTTTCTTTTTAAAAGAAGCAAGCAAAACAAATTCACTTACGTGTTAGCTGTATATTCACGCCTGACTGCTGTAATCAGTTGAGAATCGAGTTATCAGGGTAGTTGTGGGAGAGGAAAAACACAGGGGAATCATTAGGTTTCTCCCCCCCCCCAATTTTATAGATGAGGCAGAGAGGTTAAGTGACTTGTCTAGGATCATACAATAACCAATAACCGATGTCCAGATATCCTAAATCCAATTTGCCTGAAATTGAAGGGAATTGAGCTAATATAAATAACAATAGCCAAACTGAAGTTTAGATAGTGTTTTGCAAAGCACTTTACCTACATTAGCTCAGTTGATCCTTACAAGAAGCAATGCAGCACAGTGGAAAAAGGATTTGTAGAGTGGAGAGGCCCTGGGTTCAAATCCTCTTTAATGATGATGATGATGGCCAGCATTTATATAGCACTTTAAGTTTTGTAAAGTGCTTTATGTATGTTAACTCATTAACTCATTGCTGTCCTCACAACAGCCCTGGAAGTAGGGACTCATCTTCATTCTATAGGTGAGGAAAATGAGGCTTAAATGACTTGCCCAGGGTCACCCAGGTAGAGAGTGTCTGAGGCAGCATTTGAACTCAGGTCTTGCTAACTCAAAGTCCTGCTCTCTGCCCAGCTGCCACTTTTCTGATCATAGGATCATAGATTTGAGGCTTCCTTCCTCCCATTTTACAGGCAAAGAAATGGAGGCACAGATTGGTTAAGGGACTTGCTTAGGATCACATAGTAAGTGTTTAAGGTGGAATCTGTACCATGCTCCCCATCAACCTTAGGTAAGACTTTCAAACTCTATGGCTCTCAGTTTCCTCATCTGCAAAAGGAGAGAGTTGGGCTAAATGAATGACTTCAAAGATCCTTTCCAACTGCCCCAAATGGTTTTATGACCTACCCTGTGAGGTATTATCAATGAGGACATTGAAGCTCAGAAAAGTCACACAGCTGGTGTCTGAAGTCAGGTTTGAACCCAGGTCTTTCTGACCCCAGGTCTAGCACTCTTATTTGCCATACCACCCTCCATCTCTTATGTGTTATAATGACATTTATAATTAAATGACATAATTATAATGACACTTCATTCTAGCTAATGACAAAGAGAAGGTAGGCAAGAGGAAGGTTAAGGTGCTAAAGGGGTGGGGTGGGGCGTGCTGTTCACAGACAGCTGGTTTTAGAGTCAGAGGTACTGAATTTGAATTCTGACTCACCAGTTTCTTGCTGTGTGTGACCTGGGCAAGGCCCTTCCCTTCTTTGTCCTCCAGACTCTTCTTTCATAAGAAAGGAGAGATTTGGAATATATCAATGATTCTCACAGTGTTGCTCAGGAACCCCTGTGAGAGCCTTCCAGGGAGGTCATGAAGTCCAAATTATTTTTATAATAATACAAAGATGTTTTAGATGCTAATATGTGAAAACATTGATAAACACAGTCCATATAAACAGAAGTTCTTGAGTGTACAGGGGTCCTGACACCAGAAAGTTTGAGAATCACTAACCTCTCAGATGACATCCTAAGGTCCCTTATGGCTCAAGATCTTGTCATCTTGAACTTGGAGTTGGGAAGTCTGGTGTTTGTCCTTGTTCCTGCCACCTCTGTGACCCCACACAAGTCACGCACTGCTCTAAGCCTCAGTCACCCTATCTATAAAATGGAGGCAGCAATCCTGGTACCGCCTAGCCACAGGATTGCCGTGACAGTCAAATGGTGCAAATAACACTCTTTGTAAACCACAAAGCATCATATGAATGAGAGCTAGTTGTATTATTGCCTTCCATGAAAGGGAGCTGGGTGGTAGTGGCAAAACCATTGACCTTGGAATCTTTGGTGTCTAGACCACCAGTTTTGGGAGCCAAAACCCAGTGATCTGGGCCCAGCTCTGATACATATGTGTTGTATGACCTTCAGGTGAGTCATTTTTACCTCTGACCTTCAGTTCCTTCCCCTGTAAGTATGTGTGTGTGGAACCATTCTTCTCTGCAAGTAGTAGTATTGTGGGAAAAACACTTGGAAAGGAAGAGAAGGGAAAGGAAGGGAAGGGAAGGGAAGGGAAGGGAAGGGAAGGGAAGGGAAGGGAAAGGAAGGGAAAGAGAAGGAAAAGGGGGAGGAGAAGGGGGAGGAGAAGGGGGAGGGGAGGGGATAAGCTTTATTAAATTCAACTATGTATCAAGGCACTGTGCTAAGCACTTTTTATAAATATTGTCTTATTTTATCCTCACAACAACCCTGGGAGGTAGGTGCTATTATTATCCCCAGTTACAGTTAAGGAAACTGAGGCAAACAGAAGTTAAGTTACTTGCCCAAGATCACACAGCTAGTGATCTGTGAACTCAGGTCTTCCTGACTCCAGGCCCAGTGCTCCATCTATTGTTCTACTATAAACAGCTGCCTCTACAAACCTTCTGTAAAGTGGATGGGAGCCATGAGTATTACTGTTCCTTACTCTTCCTCTGGCAAATCCTCAGGAAAGATTCCTTTTTCCTCTCCTTCCTAACCACACCTCACCCTGACGCGGAACACTTGACTGTTCACACCACATTTGACAAGAGGGTCTGAAGCAACTCAACAATCACCTGCAGTGCAGGATCCAGAGAGATTAATCCAGAACCAGGAGCTGCTGGGCCTTCCCCCCAACTGTCCACTTCACAGTGACCTGGTCAACAGGCATGTCTAAGTTCTCTGATGACTTTCATGACTTTTAATTTAGAAGAAGAAAGGTGGGCTGCAGCTAGTGGCCGAGCTCTGGAGCTCGAGGAATGGATCACCTCTGAGGCTGGGGTAGGGTTTCCACTTTGCTTGGAAAAGACCACAGAGGAGAGACACTCTTGGTACTTACCCGAAGTGCTCTTGGTTCTTGTTCAGTATGCTCCTCATTCACAGAGTCCAGCGGCAGTCTCTGGGAGCCAAATCCCCTGAGGAGGCTCTATCTCCTTCCCCAGATGCACCGTCCTTGGTCCCTGGGAAGTCAAGGTAGAGGACCATAGATGGTTGCTCTAAAACAGCATGTGGGTTGGAGAGAGGAGAGAAGAGGAGAGGAGAGGCAAAGAGAAAAGAGAAAAAAAGAGGAGAGAGGAGAAGAGAGGAAGAGAAAGAAGAGGAGAGGAGGAGGAGAGAAGACAGGGCAAAGAAAAGGAGAAAAGCAGACAGAGACAGACAGGAACATTAGGAGAAATGCATGAAGAAAAACACACTCAGACAGTGTCTGCTACTTGGATTTCAGCAGAGCACTTGGAAAAAGGCCTGTGTTTAAAGTGCAAAGACAGGCAGCTGATACAGGAGATCTAGGTTACAGGTACTTAAGGGAAATGTCAGGATCTCATTAGTAAAGAGGGGTTTCTCCCTCCTCTTTTCTAAATTAAAAGGTAACGACAGGTAATGGCTGCTGCCAAGCTGCTCTAGAAGCATCCTGGATGTCTCTGGCTGCACAATTATGGCTGTGGTCGAATCAGGGGAGCATGGCGGTGCTTGCCCATGACCACGTAAGCGTTTTAGCCCAACGTGGGCCAAAGCTACTATTTCCAAACAGCCTCCATTTAAAACAGCAACAGCAACAACAAACTCCCCAGCCTAAAAACCGAAAAACCTGAGTTTGGGGGGTCAGGTTGCAGCAGATAAATGCTCACCTCTGCTGACTCATCCTGTATCTAGTCCGTTCTATTCAGCACCAACCCTCCAAGTTCACAAGGTGGATTTCTGGTGCTCAGAAGAAAACCTGGTGTCGATCCATATTGGCCTTCTGGGTGGGCTTGCTTGACTGCAGATTTAGAACGTCCCTTTTCCGAGGAGGGGATGCCCACCTGGCATTCTCATCATAGAACCCTGCTCTGGAGAGGCCTCCGAAGTCACTTTATATAGGACTGCAGCACTTTTAAATTGCACTGGAACCTTAGAACTGATTCGACAATTTAATTTAGTTCAACAGGCATTTATTAACCACCTACCATGTGTCAGGCACTGGGGATCGAAAGATAAAAACAGAAGAGTCCCTGCTCTCGAGGCTTAAATTATGCTGAGAGGAAACAGCATGTACTAGGATAAGTACATGCAGAAAGTAAGTGACATTGGGTATCACTGAGGTTCTTTCCAACTCTCCAATTCCGTTCTGTAAATGCAAAATAATTTCTGAGGGCAAGGCAGGAAACACCAACAACATGGAGGTTGTGGCCCTGGAGCTGAGCCTGAGAGGGGGCTGGGGGTTATCTCTACTGTTTGGGATTGCAAAGACTTGCCAAAGAACTTGAGGACTGACACTGAGTAGAAGACTCACCTCAATGAGACAGAAGACTCTCTGGGGCCTTCAGAAATGCAATTAACCCATCAGGCAAGACTATCAAAGCCTGAAGCAGGTGGCTAGCTCGTACTCTGTGCTCCATCTTGGAGGGAACAGGAGGCACCTTTTCCCTAGACTAGCAAGTGTATTCGCAAGCTATATTCAGGTAACGCTTATCATGATGGATATAAATGTGCCTTGCTTTTTTGTAATACATACTCTTGAACTCTGTGTAAGTCAATTTTATTTTAAATAAATACTACGGAAATTCACTATGCATAGGAATTGTGCCCCCTCTGACCAAAGTGCAGCATCTCGGTTGGAAGGGACCTCAGAGGCCAGTTGAGGCCAACCCAGAGGACAACAGGGATCCCTTAGACAACACAACCAAGAGGAGTCTAGCACCCTCATTCCACTTTGGGACCCTTCTTGTTATCAGGAAGGTTTCCTAACTTCTAGACTAAAGCTTCAAACTAAACTCCTAGTTTTGTGCTATAGGGCCAAGGAAAAATCCTTTGACAACCTTTCAGATATTCAAAGAAAGTTATTCAGGTCTCCCCCCCCCTCCTTCCCCCTCCAGATGTGCCCTTCCACCTTCTCTTCTTCAAGCAAAACATATCTGTCCCTTTAATCTATGCTTGTATCACCTGGGGGAGGCCCTTGCCCATCCTGGCTGCCTTCCTCTGGGCACTGTCTCTGGTTTATCCTGCCTCCTTTAAATGTGGCACCCAGAACAGAGCACAGTATTTCAGATGTATCCTGGCCACGGCACAGCTGTGGTCTGACAGAGTAGACCCTTGCTTCATAATTTTGCATATTTATATATCAATTTCTTAAAATAGGATACATCTTTAATTATACACAGAACATCAGAGCTGGAGAGCTTTTGGAATATAAAATGTCAGAGCTGGAAGGGTCCTTAGAATCCAAAATGTCAGAGCTGGGAGGGCGCTTAGAACACAGGATGTCAGAGCTGGGAGGGTCCTTAGAACACAGAATGTCAGAGCTGGGAGGGCCCTTAGAACACAGGATGTCAGAGATGGGAGGGTCCTTAGGACATAGAATATCAGGATTTGGAGGGGTCTTGGAACATAGAATGTCGCACCTAGAACCCAGAATGTGAGAGTTGGGAGGGCCTATAGAACATGAATGTCAGAGCTGGCAGGGGCATTAGAACATGAGCATCAGAGTTTAAATCTTATTTTACAAATGAGCAAATGGAAGCCCAGTGAAGAGCAGGGACTTACCCGAGGTTAGGACCACAATCCTTTGTGGAAGAGCAGAGCTTTGTAGGTTTCCTGTTTGCCTACAAAGAATTTGGATGAGCTGCAATTTAGTAACTATGAGCTCATGCAGAACAGATACCAACCTGTCCATAAAAAGGGCAAAAGTCTATCATTTCCTCCACCAACTAGACCTCCCAAGTGCTGAGATGCCCAGACTCTCAGAAGGCAATGGTTCCCACCCCGTGACACCTGAAGGTTTGTTCTCTTGTGGTGTGTCTGAGTTGGGCTCAAGGTTCAAACCTGGAGGGTCACTTCTGCTTAATAAAGAAAGCCATTACAGGAAATGCTGCCCTTGGCATCCAGCTTAGCTTCCTAAAGGCATGTAACTGACATCAGAATGGCCTGGGAAGCTGACCCGTAGCTAAGGAAAGCAAGCAGAGCCTAGGGCTGGGGCAGGGAAGAGGAAGAAAGAAAAGAATAATAAATAATAGCTAGCATTTACATAGCACTTTAAGCTTCTGCTTCATTTATGATCCTTAGAATAACCCTGAGAAGTGGATGCTATTATTATCATCTCCCTTCTACAAATAAGGAAACTGAGGCACACAGAAGTTAAGAGACTTATCTAGAGTCACACAGTTCTTATCTGAGGCAAGATTTGAACTCAGGTCTTTCTAACTCCCAATTCTAATTCTCTATCCACTGTGCTATTGCGCTACCTGAAGTACCAGATCTGTATGCAGTCCAAGGACCTGAGTTTGCATCCTAACTTGGTTATTCACTTCCTCTATGAGCTTTGGCAAGTCCCCATTCTCTTGTCTGGGACTCAAGTTTTCTCCTCTGTCAAAAGGGGAGATTAGCTTTGAATCTTTAAGATGCCTTGCTGGGGTTGGTGTGAAAAGGACTGATGGTCCTGTATGGTCACTGGGGTCACTGGAGATGCCTTGGCCAGCCCAGAGAGATGTGGCTGATGCCTGAAACCATCTCGGAGCTGCTTGGGGCTGTTTTGAAGGCTCCTTGCGGGGTTCTGATACAGGCAGGCAAACTCCGACTACTTCAGTCCATCTGGTTTTGATCCTCACCCACATTATTCAATGAGGATCCTGCCACTCTTTCAATTCAGTGCTGTTCTTGGGGCCTCGTTACTGCAGGGGAAAGGCAGCTGCCTGCTCTCTGAATACTTTCCTCTTTGTTGTAGGACAGGCAGGAGGCCCACGTGTAGGTGAGACAGCCCTTTCAGAAACAGCAGAGCTGGAATCCTTAAATGTCAGAGGTTGGGATCATGCAGAGGCCAACTCCTTTCATTTATAGAGGAGATGAATAGCTGGAGATGGGAAAACATTTGTTCAAGGTCACTAGAAACTGAATCAGGGGGCAGTTTATAGGGGGAGAGACAGAGAGCCACAGGCATCCAGCCTGGGCTGGGGAGTGGAGCAGGATGGGGCAGGAGAAGCATTCACCCCAGCCTACCATCTGCTAACTTCTTCTTTTAACTAATTATTCCTTCTAGCTTGGGGCCACATTCTGTTGTTTCTATTATGCGGAACAACTGAGAGTGCTGCCATTGTGCCCTAAATCCAGCCTCTAAACTGGCACCCTGAAACAAAGCCCTGTATGTTCTACCCTAGTTACAGCTCTGAGTGTAGGGACTTCTAAAGAGGCCAGGACCCCTGTCCAATAAGTGTAAGATACTTCCTAGGTTTCCTGTCCTTAAAAAACAAAAACAAAAACATTTATTTATTTATTTATTTTTAAAATTCTTTTCTTTTTCAATTGAGTTCCTGAATTCTTTCCCTTTCTCCTACCCCTCTTCCACCCACTGAAAAGGCAAAGGAAATGGTATCAATTATACATATGAAATCATGCAAAACATATTTCTATATTAGCCATATTGTAAAAACAAAAAGCAAAAGAAATTTTAAAAGTTAGAAAATTATACCTCAAATTTGTACTCAAGAGTTTATCAATTCTCTCTTCTGGAAGTAGCTGTTTTTTCATCATGAGCCCTATGTTGTTTTTAGTTCATTGTCTTGATCAGGATAGCCAAGTCTTTCACAGTTGATCGACATTACAACATTGTTGTTATTGTGCACAATGATCTATCTTCTGGTTCTTCTCACTTCACTTTGTATTTGTTCATATAGGTCTTGCCATGTTTTTTTCTGAAACCATCCCCGTGTCATTCCTATAACACAGTAGTATGTCCTGACAACCATAAACCACAACTGGTTCAGCTATTTCCCAATTGATGGGCATCCCCTCAATTTCCAATTCTTTGTCACCACAGAAAGAACTGCTATAAATATTTAGTCCTTTTTCCTTTTTCTTTCATATCTTTGGGGTATAGAACGAGTAGTGGTATTGCTGGGAGAAACTGTATGTTCACTTTTATGGCCCTTTGGGGATAGTTCCAAATTGTTCTCTAGAATGATGGACCAATTCACAACTCCACCAACAATTCATTAATGCACATATATTCCCTCATCCACTCTAGCATTTGTTATTTCTAATAGGTGTGAGGTGGTACCTCAGAATTGTTTAAATCTGTATTTCTCTAATAATTATTTGGAGCATTTTTTCATTTTACTATAGATAGCTTCAATTTCTTCTTCTAAAAACTACCTATTCATATCCTCTGACCATCTATCAAATGGGGAATAGCTCTTATTTTTATAAATTTGACTCAGTTCCCTATGTATTTGAGAAAGGAGGCCTTTATCAGAAAAAAATTGCTGTGAAATTTTTTGATATTGCTACATTGTCTATGGTACATTTTAGCAAAATGTAATTTTCCTGATTCTCTCAATTAGGTCTATTTTTGCTTTTGCTTTGTCTGAGATCATGATTTCAACCCCTGGCTTTTTACCTTCAGCTTAAGTATAATTGAATCTGGTCCAACTCTTTCTTTGAACTCTGTATTATGTTTTTCTTTTTCCAGTGTGTTTCTTGTCAATAATATATCGTTGGATTCTGGTTTCTAATCCATTCTGTTATCTGCTTCTGTTCTGTGAGTGAGCTTATCCCATTCACATTCACAGTTATGATTACTGTGTATTTCTGTCCTTCCTATTTTCTTCTTTTGATCCTTCTCTCTCTTTATCCTGTCCTCAAAGGTTTTTTTGCTTCTTACAACTGCTTCCCTTAATCTGCCCTCCCTTTTATCAACCACCTCTCCCCCCATGTCTTTTACCTTCTCCCCCTCCTATTTCCCCGTTGGGTAAGATAGATTTCTTTTACCCAACTGAATGTGCATAAATAATCTTCCCTCTTTGAACCAATTCTGATGAGAGTGAGGTTTAAGCATTGCCTGCCACCTCCCAATCCCCTCCAATATAAAAACTCTTCCTTGCACATCTCTTTTATGTGAGAAAGTTTTCCCCATCCTCCCTTCCCCCTTTTCCCAGTTCATCCCTATTTCTCACCACTTTGTTTTTTGAGATTATCCCAACATAATCGACTCACATTTATACTCCCTGACTGTGTAGATGCCTTCTAACTGCCTTGATAATGATAAAGTTCTTAGGAGTTATATGTATCTTCTCCCCATATAATGACGTGAATAGTTTGACTTTTTAGAGTTTCTTATGATTACTCTTTCATGTTTACCTTTTTATGCTTCTCTTGAGTCTTATGTTTGAATGTCAAATTTTCTATTCAGATCTGGTCTTTTTATCAGGAATGATTAAAAGTCCTCTATTTCATTGAATATCTATTTTTTTCTCTTGAAGTATTATACTCAGTTTTTCCATGTAGATTATTCTAGGTTTACATCCTAGCTCCTTAGCCTTCTGGAATATCATATTCCAAGCCCTCCACTCCTTTAACTTGAAAGCTGCTAAATCTTGTGTGAGCTTTACAGTGGCTTCACAATAGCTGAATTGTATCTGGCTGCTTGCAATATTTTCTCCTTGACATGGAAGCTCTGGAATTTGGCTATAATATCCCTGGGAGTTTTCATTTTTGGATTTCTTTCAGGTTGATGGTAGAGTATTTCAATTGCTATTTTACCCTCTGGATCTAAGATATCAAAGTTTTCCTTGACAATTTCTTGAAAGACAATGTCTAGGTGCTTTTTTTTGATCATGGTAGTTCAATAAGTCTTAAGTTATCTCTCCTTGAGCTATTTTCCAAGTCAGTTGTTTTTCCAATAAGATATTTCACATTTTCTTCTATTTTTTTTTTGTTCTTTTGACTTTGGTTTATTGTTTTTTGGGTTCTTATGGAGTCATTAGCTTTCATTTGACCTATTCTAATTTTTAAAGAACTATTTTTTTCAGTGAGATTTTGTATTTTTTTCATTTGGTCAATTATTTTTAAGGAGTTATTAATTTTTGTGCCCCTTTTACCATTAAGCCAATTCTGATTTTAAGGTGTTTTCTTCAGTATTTTTTGTGCCTCTTTTACTGAGCTGTTAATTATCTTTTCATAATTTCCTCATATCACTACCAGTTCTTTTCCCAATTTTTCCTCTACCACTCTCTTTAACTCTTCTAGGAATTCTTTTTGTGCCTGTGTCCAACTAACATTTTTCTTTGAGGCTTTACTTCTAACTATTTTCCACACTGTTGTCTTATTCTGAGTTTGTCTTGGTCTTCTCTGCTATTATCATAGCTTTTTATGGTCAAGTTCCTTTGTTGTTGCTGTTGTTTGCTAATTTTTCAAACCTATTTCTTGACTTTGAACTTTATGTTAAGGGTGGAAAGGTACTATGTCAAATTTTAGGGTTTTTTTCATACTGCTATTTTCAGAGCTAGTTCTGGGAGCCTTTAGGTTTTCAGTGTTTCCAATGAGGTATGATCCTAGGAGAGATGTGGTCACTGTTCTCCTGGTCTGCTTTTTGGTCTTTACCCAGGAAAGGCCCCTGGTCCCCTTCAGCCACAAGCACTAGAGCTCCTCTTGGCCCTGGTACTGTGACCAGGGCCCCTGCTTCCTTGTGATCAACCACAAGTACTCTCTCCCCAGAACTGTGTTGCAAGAGCTGTCAATCAGTGCCAGCTGCACCTCGTACCAGCAAAGGGTCCCCTGTGATCTCTTTCTGATCCATTGTCCGACTCCCTTCCTATCTCTGGGATGAGAGCTCCTGAAGTTGCTGTTGCCATAACCACTTTCACAGTCACCTCTAAGGCCCACTTCTGCTGCTGCTGACAAGTGCCCTCTGGGTGAGCCCTGACCTCAGTGTCACAGACCTCTTTTGCTGACTTCTGAAATTGTTATACACACACACACACACACACACACACACACATATATATGTATATATACACACATATATAGTATATATATGCATTTTATATACACATACAAATATGTATATGTATGTGTGTATATATTATATATATTTATGAAACTATAGAATACATAGTTCCATATATCAGTTTCTCTGGAGGTGGATAGCATCTTCCTTCATAGCTCCTTTGTAGTTGATTTAAATGTTCATATAACTCAGAATAGATTAGTCATTTACATTTACTTGTCAAATAATATTGCTGTTAGTGTATACATGGTTCTCTTGGTCCTGCTCATTTCACTTTTCACTTTTCATTGTTTCATGCAAGTCTTCCCACGTTTTCCTAAAATCAATCAGCTCATCATTTCTTCAGCATGGCAGTATTCCATCACAATCATATCCCACAACTTGTTCAGTCATTCCCCAATTGATGGGCATCCCCTCAATTTCAGTGCTTTGCTACACAGAAAGAGCCACTATAAATATTTTACAACATATCAATTCTTTTAATTTTTTCCTGATCACCTTGGAAAACAGACCTAGTAGTGGTATTGCTGTGTCAGAGGGCATATACAATTTTATAATTCTTTAGGCACTATTCCAGATTGCTCTCCAAAATGGTTGGATCAGTGAACAGTTTCACCAAGAGTGTATTAGTATTCCATTTTTTCCAAATCCCCTCTAACATTTGTCATTTTCCCCTTTTATCACTTTAGTCAATCTGAAGGTGTGAAATGGTATTTCAAAATTGTTTTAATTTGCATTTCACTAATCAATAATTATTTAAAGGCATTTAAATGCCTTTGACTATACAGAGCTTTGGTTTCTTCCACCAAAAACTGTTCATTTTTTTATCACTTATCAATTGGAGAATGACTCATATTCTTATAAATTTGATGAAGTTCACATCTAGGACAGGCACTACTATCTTCACAGTCACCTAGGCTCACACTCTTATTGTCTTCCTCACCCCACATATCCAATTTATTGTCAAAGTTAGTCATTTCTACATTCATAGCATCTCCCTCCAAATCTCCTTCTTTCCTCTGACATTCCCTCCACCCAAGTTTGGGCCTGAATCACCTCAAGCCTGGACTATTACAATATCCTTCTGGTTGGTTTCCCTATGTTAGGTCTCTCCTCATTTCCTTCTTCCACTCAGCTACCAAAGTGATTTTTTTGTTGTTTTTTGGAGGGGGGAGGGCAGGGAAATTGAAGTTAAATGACTTGCCCAAGGTGACATGGCTAGAGTGAAGTGTCTGAGGCCAGATTTGAACTCAGGTCCTCCTGACTGCAGGGCTGGTGCTTTATTCACGGCACCATCTAGCTGCCCCCCCCCCCAAAGTGATTTTCTTAAACTGCAGCTATAGTCATGTCAAACTTCCTCCCACCCACCCAAATACACACACACACACACACACACACACACACACACACACGCACGCACTCAGTAAATTCCCGTGGCTCTCTAGTACCACTAGGATCAAATATAAAATCCTTTGTTTGGCATTTAAGCTCTTTACCATCTGGCGCTTTCCAACCTTCCAGTTTTCTTATACTTTATCACCCTCCACACTTTCTAAAGTACAGCTCTACTGACCTGTACTCCATCTCTCCACTCTGTTCTCCCTCACTTCTATTCTTGGCTTCCCTGGTTTCCTTCAAGACTAATTTCAAATCCCATCTTCTGAAGGAAATCTTTTCTGGTCCTCCTCTCCCTATTCTTCCACTCTCACCCACATCCCAACCACCTCCCCTGAAGACCACATTCCTTGACACTGTATCTATCTTGTATCGACCTAGTTTTATATACATATTGCTTCTATCATTAGAATGAGGGCTCCTGGAAAGCAGGGAATCATGTTTTTTTTTAACTTTATTTACATTCAGCACAATACTACCTGACAAATAGTAAGCTCTTACTAAACGTTTGCTAAATGACCAAGTGACTTAAGTGCATAGCGGCTCAGGCTCTGAGCTCCCACACCCAACCAGGCAGCTGTTGAAAGTCAGTAGAATACCCTACAACTATGAATGTCTGCTTTCTACTCCATGTTATCCGGTGCACACTGAAATATCTGATCTCAGATCACTATCCAACTTAGGGTTAAATTTCTTGAAGCTCATGGTTCATCTTTGATTGTTAACCTACATCTCTAAAACACAACTACCCAGTAGTTGCATAGAAATTAGAATAAGGAAACTCAAGATCCTCTTGGATTGGAATGCAGATGAATTTAGGGTGAGCACAAGAAGGTTGGGTGAAGTACCTGGACCACATTTTTTCCTTTATTTGCATGTTTATCAGCAATAAAGATGCAACAAAGATATGAATGTATACAAATGATCCTATAGATTTGGAGATAGAAGAGGCTTTAGAGGTCATTGATTCTGTCCTCATTTTACAGATAAAGGCCAAATAAATTAAATACTTTGCCCAGGCTCATGCAGCAAGTAGGTTTCCAAATCAGGATTTGAACTCAGGTCTTCCAGACTCCATATCGAACACTTTATCTGCTGTGTCATCTAGTAAAAAAAAAAGGGATGCACACTCAGGGGAACATCTAGTGCCACGATGACTCACACCTTTGAGGCTATGGGACCTCAATGTCCTTTTCTTCTTAACTCTTCTTCTAGTATTTTCCCGCTGCTCCCTTGGCATGCAGGGTCTCTGCCAGGCATGTTATTCTACTGGACTCTATGGGTCCTCTTCCTATGTCCTCATCTCTTTCTTTTTAGTTCCACATCATCAGACCTTGACATCACTCAGCACAGTCTAACTATCCACAAGTAAGACTTACTTTCTCCTGGACTCACAGAGCTCCCACTCCAGAGAGCTACCTCCTGCTTAGACTCTCTGGATCTGCTCTCTGCTAGGCAAGGTATCTGCTACTGGGAGAATGGCTTCACTGCAAAATGTTGTACTTGGTGGGGAAGGGGAGAGAATGGCACAATTAATTCCCTTTCAGGGGCTATGAGTCTTTCATATCTGTTAGCATTTCTTCTATGTGTAGGAAATAAATACCTGTCCTGTGCCTGTTATACCCAGTGTATTTCTACTCCCCTTTGGGGGAGACAAAACCATGAACCAAAGCCTATAAATAACACCCCCCCACACACACACCAATGGGTTGATGAGTCAGAGAATATGAGAAAAGGGAACTGATCTGATCTTATTAGGAACCAAGCTCCTCAGGACTGAATTTCATCTGGTCCCATGCCTAGGGCCACAACAAGTGGTCCCCTTAGTGGGAGGAGTGGGAGCAGTGCCATAGACCCCTGGGACTAGCAGCAGTCCTTTATGTTAGAATGGGAAGGGCCTGAGTTGAATGATGGTGAAGAGCTCTAAATGCCAAACCGCAGAATTTATCTTTGATTTAGAGATAATAGAGGCACAATGGAATTTATTTAGTTGTGTGTGTGTGTGTGTGTGAGGATATGTGTGACATGGATGAAGGATTAGGACTCCTTAAGATGAGTAGTCCCATTAGAAGGCTCCTGCAATAGTCTAAGTGAAGGATGAAGAAAACCTAAACTAGAGTGCTGAGAGAGTGTGAGTGGACAGTGGGGAATATAACTGATATAACTGAGAAGTGTGATGGAGATAAAAATGCGAGATATGGCAGCTAATTGGATATAAGTGAATGAACGAAAGAAGGAAGGGGAAAAAGGAAGGAAGGAAGCAAGGAAAGAAAGGAAAAAGTGGGCAAGCATTTACTAAATACTGTATTTAGCATTGGGGATACAAATTCAATTAAGTGAGATAGTCTCTGCTTTCAAGAAGCTTACATTCTTATGAGGGAAGACAACATATAAAGAGAGCTAGAAAGCAGGTTGGGAAGCTAGGTGGCGCCCTAGTACACAGAACACTGGACCTGAAGTCAGGAAGACTCATTTTCATGAGTTCAAATCCCACATCAGACTCTTACTGGGCAAGTCACTTCACCTTGTTTGCCTCAGTTTCCTCATCTATAAAATAAGCTGGAGAAAAAAATGGCAAAGCACTTTAGTATCTTTGTCAAGAAAACTCTAAATGGGGTCATGAAGAGTTGGACATGACTAGAAAATCACTGAACAACAATAGAAAGCAGATTATGGGGTGGGGGTGGAGGGCACAGATGCATGCATAGTGTCAGTGTTTAGAAATGTGGGAATCATGGTGGAGGCCTGGCTCTGACCAAGATAAAGTGAAAGCTCACCCATCAGAGCCCAGGGTGCCAGATGATGTGGGTGAACAAGAGTGAAGAGTCCAGGATGATGCCAAGGGTTGTGAACCTGAGACACTGGATGCCCTCAGCAGGGCAATTCTCAAAGGAGTAAGTTTGGGGGTAAAAAAGCATGAATTTTGCTTTCTATGCATTCAGTTTGGCTTATATACAAAGCAAAAACAAGCTAACTTTTCCCACATGGGGAAGGGAGAAGAGGCTTTTGATAACAAGATCTGGGCATCAGGAAAGATCTCAACAACAGAGGAGGCGGCACTTTAGCTGAGCCATGTAAATAAGAAGGAATTCTAAGAAAAGATGAGTAGGGAGTTCATTCTAGGCATGGGGAATAGTCTTTTTGAGGACACAGACTCATGTGTGAAGGACAAGAACGAGGCCAGTTTAAATGTAGCATTAACATGAAGGGCAGTAACATGAAATCAGTCTGGAAAGATAGGTGAGAGCCAGACTGTGCATTAAATGACAAACAGAGGAGTCTGTATTTTATACTAAAAGCAATAGGGAGCCAATGGAACTTCTTGAGCAGGGAGAGACATGGTTAGTCCTTGACTGAAATTAAATTAAGTAAAAATACACAAAATAGTTATGATATGGATAAAATGGCTAGAAAAAGAACCTGATATTTCCAGCAACTGGATGCAGGGGACTTGGCCACTAGATTTCAATGGGTGCTCCCTTTGCAGGGACTCTAGTCTTCTTTTTTTCCCTTGTTTTTGTTTTTTTACTTTTTTATTTTTAAAAAATATTTAAATTTTGTTTATTTTTAGTTTACAACAATCATTTCCACAAGATTTTGAGTTACAGATTTTCTCCCTGTTTTTCCCTTACCCACCACCCCAAAACAGTCATCCCACTGAATACTCCCTCCCCCAATCTGCTCTCTCCTATATCCTCCCCCATCATCCCTCTGACTTTCTAGTAGGGCAAGATGGATCTCTGTACCCCAGTGCCTGTATATCTTATTTCCCAGTTGCATGTAAAATAATAATAATAATAATAATAATTTTTAAACATTTGATTTTAAAACTTTGAATTCCAGATTCTTTCCCTTCTTACCTCGTCACCCACCCTTACTGGGAGGGTAAGCAATTCAATATAGGTCGTACATGTGTAGTTATGCAAAACATTTCCATAGTGGATATATAGTGAAAGACTGACTATATTTCCCTCCATCCTATCCTGCTCCCAACTTGTTCTATTTTCTACTTTGACCCTGTCCCTTTTCAAAAGTGTGTTCTTCTAACTACCCTCTCCCCCAGTATGCCCTCCCATCTATCACCCCTCCTTATTCTCTTCCCCCCTACTTAGCTGTAGGGTAAGATACCCTATTTAGTGTGTATGTTATTCCCCCCTTAAGCCAAATTCAATGAGAGTAAGGTTGACCCATTCTGCAGGGACTCTAAATGAAATTATAAACCTAGGACATTAGAAGGACAGTGATGTGCTCAACAGTAACGACAAATTCTGAAGAGGAGTGGGCTTAGGGAGAAAGACCCAGGTTGTGACAAAACACTGAAGTCTATCTCAGGAGACAAGTCTGTCTCTTTTCTCTTGATATTTCTAGGAACATAAACGTGTCCTGGACAGATCACTGTTATCTTCATAATTCCACCATGAATGCCCTTCTTATCACTCCACACTATCTTTACAAGAAATCTGGATTTGGAGTGAGGAGACCTGGTTTTAATCTCAGTTCTGCTACTTTCTTCCTACATGTATGACTTTGAGCAAGTCCTTTCCCTTCTCTAGTCCTCCATTGCAATATGAAGTGTTGGATCAGATGGTGTCTAATCACGCTTCTAAGACCCAACACTCACTGATGTAACATCTTTGGCTAGCATCCAAACCAGTGTTACAGACTTATGTTGGAAGCACCAGCTTCTAGGAAGGAAATTGATGAGCTCCTCCCATCGGGAGTCACTTCTATTTCCTCTGTAAGAGAACTCAGCCCCCTAGATAGGTCTCAATGGTGTATGGGGCAAGAAAGTTTCTCTGCTCCTTTCCAGCACCCAAACCTCCCCTCCTTCCATCCCTCTCCCATTGTTTGTTCTGCTTGTCGCTCAACAGTGCCACCTGGTGGTGATCTTTTATCCATTCTGCATGCAATGTGCCAGTCGGATGGTTGATAAGCATTTATTAAGTGTTTTCTATGTGTCAGGCACTGAAAGGTTAAATATGTATAATGTGTATATACATATACACATATAATCTCTGCCTTCAAGGAGCTCACATTCTAATGGAAAAGACAATATATATTGATAATATACAGTTACACATAGGTAATATATGACATATATAGAATAGATGGGGTAATATATGGTTATATCTAGGTAATATGTGACATATACAGAGTAGAGGAGAAATAATGTGGGATCATATATGGGTAACATATTATATGTACATATATGTATGTGTGTATATGTACACACAGAGTATATGGGAGGTAATATATTACTATATATGTATATGTATCTAGAGAGAGTATATAGGAGGTAGGACATGTTTCATTTAGGTAATATATGATGTACAGAGTAGATGAGAGGTAGTATATGGTCATATATGGGTAACATTACATATACAGAGTAGATGAGAGATAACATATGGTCACAAATGGGTAACATTACATATACAGAGTAGAGGGGAGGTAATATAGCTTTATATTTAAGTAATTGTGATAGTAATGGCAATTAAAGATTCCCCTGTATTGGCTTGGTAAGCATAGTGCCTCTATTTGTTCCAGGATCCATGGCCATTTAGATTGAGATTGTAAGGCCAAGGATCCTGGAGGGGTGGAATGTGATAGTAATGGCAATTAAAGATTCCCCTGTATTGGCTTGGTTTTCAAATTGATTGTGTTAAAACCCAGAGCTTGTTAATCCCACCTGTGGGATGGACTTGTTGATGTGAAAAGAAAGTCCTGAACTGGGAGGAGCTGGTGACGTAGATTTGGAGAGACAAGAGAGAGGCAGAAGGACTTTTTGGAAGCAGCACCCACGTGGAGGCAGAGAGAGAGACTGAGAAGGATTGCTGGGGCCACTTTGAATCGCCCTGGACTTTTGAGGCCTGCCCCCTGAGCTGCCAAGGACTGAGGAGACATGGCTGTTTTGCTGGTACTTTGTCTGTCTGTTTTGATGTTGTTTTGCCAGATTTGTCCACTGGTGAAAGACTGTTCTGTTGAAGAAGTCCTGGAACCTGGCTTTTGGTTAAGAAGCCCTGAGACTGTCCTGCAGACAGAGAGTGAATACTGTCCACTGGTGAAGGACAGTGCTGTTAGACAGAGTGAATACTGTCCACTGGTGAAGGACAGTGCTGTTGTTGCAGGGGTCTGGGAACCTTGCTGTTGGTTCAGAAGCCCTGAAGAAGGATTTTCTTGTTGTATGTTTACAGAAATCCTAGGAGAGGGTTTTGTTAATGTTTTCAGGGGTTCTAGGACTGTTCTACAGACAGAGGATGAATTAATGAAGAGACTGGCAATTTATCTTGTGGCCTTGCTAAGCCTTGTCTCCCCAGGAACTAAGATTGCTGAGAACTTGCCTCTGTGTCAAGATGAAGAAAAGACCTCCTTTTGGGTATTAAGTGCTGTGCTTGGACTTGATGTAACTCTGGGGTAGATTCAATTGTGATCCAGGGGTGGGGAACTTTTGACCTTTTTGTGCTCTGTGATTGACAAATGAAGGTACTTTACTTATGTTTGGAAACTAATCTCCATTTGAGAAGAAGGGCTTTGTGGTGGACTAAATGAAGGTACAGCCTAGGGGTGGAGAAGTATTTAGACCAGGGACTTTGTAATTGATTGAATGATTGGAAGGTCCTGGGGTGGGGTAGTCCTTGGAGATTATTTAATCACACTTAGTAAATGCTGTATTTTGAATGATGTCATGTTTTGATCTTCTCTGTTCTTGGTTGGTCACTGAATAAAATGGAGAGCACCTATGCTGGTATTCTGAACCTTGGGAAGTTGCCTTTCCTTGGCATTATATTACAGTAATACATAACAGATACAGAGTAGATGGGAGGTTATATATAGTCCAAAGGAAAAGAAGAGCAAGAAAATAAAATAGTTGTCTGATGAGGCCTTACAGATAGCTTAGGAAATGAAGAATGCAAAAAACAATAGAAGAGAACAATAGAATAGGAAAGACAAGAGATATCATCAAGAAAATTCAAGGGAAAATTTCATGCAAAAATGATAAAAGACATGATAAAAAACTAAAAATGGTCAGAATTTAATAGACACAGAAGAGATTAAGAAGAGGTGGCAAGAATACATAAAGAACTATGCAAGAAAGATCTTAACATCGCTGATAACCACAATGGTGTGATTATTGAGCTAGAGCCAGACATCCTGAAGAGTGAAGTCAAGTGGGCCTTAGGAAACAATGCTAATGATAGAGCTGGTGGAGGGGATGGAATTTCACAATTTAAAACCTCAGGAGATGCTGCTGATAAAATGATGCACTCAATACACCAGCAAATTTTGAAAATTCAACAAAGGCCACCAGATTAGAAAAGATTAGTTTACATCCCAAACCTAAAGAAAGGTAACGCCAAGGAATGTTCAAATTACTGAACAATCACACTCATTTCATATGCCAGCAAGGTTATGCTTCAGATTCTGCAAGCTAGGCTTCACTAATATGTAAACTGAGAATTACCAGAAGTGCAGGCTGGTTTTTGAAGAGGCAGAGGAACTAGAGACCAAATTGCCAACATTCACTGGATTCTGGATAAAGAAAGGGAATTCCAGAAAAAAATCTAATTCTGCATTATTGATTACACTAAAACCTTTGATTGTGTGGATCACAACAAAATGTGGCAAGTCTTTAAAGAAACAGGAGTACCAGATCATCTTACTTGTCTCCTGAGGAACCTGTACATGGGCCAAGAAGCAACAATTAAAACCAAATATGGAACAAACTAATTAGTTTAGAATTGGAAGAGGGGTACAATAAAGCTGTGTATTGTCACTTTATTCATTTAACTTATATGCAGAATACATCATGTGAAATGTCAGGTTGGATGAATCAAAAACTAGAATGAAGGTTGCCAGGAAAAATATCAACAATCTCAAATTTGTACATGATAGCACTCTGATTGCAGAAAGTGGAGAAGAATTAAGAGGCCTCTTGATAAGGATGAAAGAAGAGAATGTGAAAGCTGGCTTAAAGCTTAACTTTAAAAAAAAACCCAACTAAGATCTTGGCAGCTGATCTTATTACTTCCTGGCAAGTAGAGGGAGAAGAAATGCTTCCATTTCTTTCAGTGTCAGAGTTGATACTCTTGGGCTCAAAGATCACTGTAAACGGTGACTGCAGTCACGAAATTAAGAGATGCTTACTGCTTGGAAGGAAAACTATGGCAAATCTGGACAGCATACTAAAAAAAAAACATTACCTTGCCATCAAAGATATGTATAGTCAGAGCTACCGATGTATAGCTGTGAGAGTTGGACTATAAGGAAATCTTAATGCTGCAGAATCAACACTTTCGAATTGTGGTGCTGGAGAGGACTTTTGAGAGTCCCTTGGACAGCAAGGAGATCTAATAAGTCAATGCTTAAATAAATTAATTCAGGATATTCCCTGGAAGGTCTAATACTGAAGCTGAAGCTTAAATACTTATGTCACATAATGAGAAGATGGAACTCATCAGAAAAGACCCAGATATTAGGAAAGATTGAAGGCAAAAGGAAAAGGGGATGGCAGAGGATGAGATGGATAGAGTGTGTCACGGAGACAGTGAGCATGAACTTGGACAGACTTTGATGGTGGAGTGTTGAAGGGCCTATATATTCCATGATGTCACAAAGTCAGACATGACTGAACAATGGAAGAACAAAAGGCAATACATAATATATACAAAGAAGACAAGAGGTCTCATAGAGGTAATGTACTATAGAGATAGAGCAGATGGAAAGTGATATATGGTCATTTTTAGGTAATATATGACAAATACAGAGTTGGTTATTGTCCTTTGTTCTCAAAGAGGACCAAAATGACATCACTATGTTGGAGTCAAGGTACAGTGTGTCCAGCTGTGACTGATCAGACCAACATGAGCTGGAAGGCTCTACCACAGGTTGGGCACAAATAGTCCATATCAACATCTGGAGTGGAGATGTCCCTAATTTTTCACACCTTATGTTTTTTTTTAAGCAATTGGGGTTAAGTAACTTGCTCAAGGTTACACGGCCAGTTATTTCTGAGTGTGATGCTAAGTATCTGAGCCCGGATTCGATCCCCAGGTCACCCCGACACTGGAGCCGGTGCTCTTACTAGCTGAGCCACCTGGGCACCCCTAACACCTTATGTTTCTTTTAAGCTACTGCAATTCTGCTTTGCTCATAGATTACAGCACCTTCTCTGATGAGGGCACACCATGCTGGGTGGTCCTGTGCCAGTGTCTCCCATGTCATGCAATCAATTCCAAAGTTCTTAAGAGAGACCTTGAGAGTGTCTCTTGTATTTCTTTATTTGACCACCATGTGAGCACTTGCCTTGTGAGTTCTCTGTAAAATAGTCTTTTAGGCAAACGTATGTTTGGCCTTCAAACAATGTGGCCAGCCCAACAGAGATGTGCTCTCTGCAGTAGAGTTTGAATACTTGGCAGTTCAGCTCAAGAAAGGACTTAATGGTCTGGTACCTTATCTTGCCAGGTGATTCTCACAATCTTCCTAAGACAATTCAAATGAAAACAGTCCAGTTTCATGGAAGGTTGCTTGCTGTACTGTCCAGGTTTCACAGGCATACAGGAATGAGGTCTCTGTAGACCTTCAGTTTGGTAGGCAGCTTAATACTTCTGCTCTCCCACACTTTCCTTCGGAGCATCCCAAATATTGAGCTACCCCTGGCAATACATGTGTCAGCCTTATTGTCTATATGCACATCCCTGGAAAGTAGACTGCTAAATAAAGTAAGTGAACATAAACTATCTACAGTATTCAAAATTTCTCCATTTGCTGTAACTGTAAGTTCCATAGATGGATGGTGGAGGACCTCTGTTTTCTTGGTGTTAATTATCAGGCCAAAATTAGCACAAGCAGCAAAGAGTTGATCTAAACGCTGTTGCATCTCAACCTCAGAGGCTGCATGAGTGTACAACCAACTGTAAAAGTCACACACCAACGCTCCCCTTCGCTTTAATCTTTGTGTAGCCTTTTAAGTAAAATAATTTACCCTCAGTGCGGTGTCTGATCTTGATGCTTTTTTTGTCTTTGTTGAAAGTATCTGACAACATTGCTGAAAATATCACACTAAAAACATGGGATCAAGTACACAGCCCTGCTTCCCTCCAATGGGGTCCAGAACCTGTTCAAGTACATATCATCATGAAAATGACATATAATGCTGATGAACTTCTCTGGGCAACCAAATTTTGCCAAGCTTTTCCACAAGCCCTCACAACTTAGAGTATCAAAGGCCTGGGTCAGATCGATGAACCTTGTATACAGATCTTTGCTCTGCTCCTGAAATTTCTCTTGGAGTGGTCAGGCAGCCAACACCATATCAGCTGTTCCTCAGTCCTTTCTGAAGTCACAATGGCTCTTGTGTATATGACCATCTTTCAGATGAAGGCTCAGTCTTGCCAGCAATAACTTAGAGGACCCCCCCTCATCCCGTGATTGTCACAGGGCCTATTTCCTTTTCCTTTATAGAGATGGGCAACAACTGACTGGTTCTAACTCTTTACAGTTTATAAAGCACTTTTGTTACAATAGGCCTGAGGTGGGCAGTACAAGTATTTCATTTTATAGTTGAGGAAACTGAGGCTCGGAGAAGCATTGTATAGTTCAAGGTCACATAGTAAGTATTGGAACTGAGAATAGGTCTATGTCATTCTTCCTTTCCAAGATTCATTAAATCACAGCACAATGAAGAGAGGAATGGACTTGGAATCAGGAGACCCGAGTTCATATCTCAGCTCTGATGCTTATTGGCAGAGTGAAAGAGTCACGGTCTGTTTTTTCATCTCTAAAATGGGGCAAGTAATACTTACACTACCTACCCATCTCACAGGTCTGTTCTGGGAAAGGGTAATGTAGTCAGGAATTGCCTGCCCTTATCCCAGGGACCTCTTTAGGGCCTCTTGAAGTTCACAGTGATGTTGGGGAAGATGTTGTTCTTTGGAGAAAGCTCCAGAACATTTGACTCTTGAAGGGTTTTGTGTGTGTGTGTGTGGGGGGGGGGGGGGGTTTGGGCTCAGGAGGCTCAAACATCAAAAAGAGGAGAAAAGAAGACGAAAAGATGAGATGAGAAGCACCATGGAGGGGCAGACTCCCAGAATGTCCGTGAACTTCCAGGAGACAGAGGGATAAATTACAGGCTACAATCTCTCCTGGTGGAGAGATTGAAGGGGAAGTGTGTACAGTGGCACTGACATGTTGGTTCTAAACCTGGGAGTGCTGGTGAAAGACTGATGACCTGAGAGCCACATTGAGAGGACTGAACAGATTCCTGTCTGCCTTGAGAAGGCAATTCGTTGATGGCCACTGAGAGGGTCTGTAGAGGAGAAAGACAACCAGTTGGCAGTTTCTTCTTGCCATCTGCCCGTGCACTGTGGCACAGTTTCTATACCTTCTTGTGAGTTTCCAGTGGAAAGCTGCTATCCCCTACAGTGTATGGAGATGTCAGAACTCATACCCCATTGGGTCTGGGGTGGGGAAACACAGAAAAATGAGTCTACTACCTAATTTCCTCTTGTTTACATTTCTTTGTCTTAATTAAATGCTTTTGCTATTGGATTTAGAAGTCTTTCACAGTCTGTTAATCAAGATAATGGTGCTGAATGGGAACTCAGGTCATGTTATTTAATAATTGGTTGTCCCAGACACACCGATCCTGGGAAAAGTATCCAGGAACACAAGAATTAAGAGTCCTCAGAGAACTCATATCCATTTATTAATGAGGATAGCATTTTGTGCTTTTGTATTGAGACAGATTTCAGCTTGGTTAAGAAAAAAATCTTCCCAAGGATTAGAATTTTTCAAAAATGGAATTACTTGCCTCAGGAAGTAGTTACCCTTCACTGGATGGGATATTGGACAAGACATTTTTGCTCAGGTGGAGGCTAGCTTAGTTGGCTTCTGAGTTCCCTTCAAGTCAGCAATTCTGAGGTTCTGTGACTGAGTAAGTTTTAAATCACTATAGAAATGTAAGCTATTATTACTGTCCTTAGCATTTCTTTTAATAATTATTATTTCTTCTTCTTCTAAAATGAACACCAGCTTAAAGAAACAGAAGGCAGAGGTAATGACAATTGGGAGAATATCAATGCTACCTTCTTTATGAAGCTCTCATAGAGAACTTTTCTTTTTAACCTTTCTAATGCAATTGCATGTTTTTGTGGATTATAGTTATGTGACTCTCCACTATAAGAAGTGGTCTGGTGAGACGACCAGAGCTGTCTTCAGACTCAGAAAGACCTGGGTTCAATTCCTGCCCTTTAAAAGTGCTGACTATGTGACTCTGGGCAAGTGACTTAAATCTCTAAGTATCCCCAAGCAACTAAGTCTATAAAATGCTGAGAAAGTGCTAACCTACATAAGAATTACTCCTACATCAAGGAAACCACAAGTCTAGTTTGAAAAAACCCAAAACAAACAAACAGGGACATAGCTGTCTTTAGTGCCCTCCCAATTCATGGCTCCAGAAGACCTAGCTAAAAACAATAGACTGACAAATCAGAGCCTGCCAAGCTTGATCAATGCTTCCTATAGACTTTGTAGCATGAGCACGTGCTCCATAGCTGCTTCTATCCACTTTGTTCACTACAAAAGATTTTTTCCATTGACTTGGGGGCCAGAAATAAGTACTCATGCCAAAGGTGCCAACAACTTACCCTTATTTTCTTTTCTTGCTGAATTTCTATGGAGTAAGGAGTCAATAACCACCTTAAGCTTCTCAGGGGGGAGAATGCTAGTGGCCTACTCTCCCCACCTGGGTCAACAAGGAGCCTTGGAGTTTTTTCATTCAGTTATTATATAAAATATCATGCTGCTTAATTGTTGTCTAACATCTATGACTCTTACTTCAACTGATGATCTTTGCATCCAATATAACTTCTTTCCTCACCATGTCTTGTCAGGTCATGGAACAGGGCAGCATCAGGCAATGCTGGTAGAGACGTCTGCAAGATAAATCAACATTCATCTGAGTCCTGAAGCAAGAGGGAAGAGTGAGGAATTGGGGTGGTGGGAAATTGGGACAGTGAGAGGGCACCATAGTGCACAGAGCGCCAGGCCTGGAGTAAGGAAGACTCATCTTCCTGAGTTAAAATGTGGCCTCAGACACTTATTAGCTGTGTCACTCTGGGCAAGTCACTTAACCTTGTCTGTCTCCATTTCCTTATCTGTCAAATGAGCTGGAGAAGGAAATGGTAAACCACTCTAGTATCTCTGCCAAGAAAACCCTAAATGGGGTCACAGAGATTCAGACATGACTGAAAATAATTGAACAGTAACAGTAACAATAGAAGGTGGCAGAAAACATAGGCTTTCAGAAACCAACAAATCCCCTCTGTTCTTCTGTCTGTAGGATCCACAGAAGGCAAGCAGATAGGGAGATTCCCCAGAGTGCCTTTCTCTTCCACTTCCTCTTTCTGGCACTAAGACCTTAAACAGGGTAGAAAGGGCAGTAGGGTTGAACTAGAACCTTGCATACAGAAGGGTCCTAATTTTGTTGAATAGAATTGAGGCAGGTTGTCTTTTGTGCCTCTGGGACTTTATTCTTAGGCTGCATGTCAAAGAGAAAATCCACTTTGTCCCTCTTTCCCCTTTCAAAATCTCATGTTTTGTCCATCAAATTGGCATCATACACATGAGTCATAGCTCTGTTTGAAGCCACACAGGAACCAACAGAGCTGTTTTTGTAAAGATTTCCTTATGATTTCAGAAGGCTTCTCAGTCATTGCTCGAAGGTCAATACTAGTGTCTGGACTTTACAGATGAGGAGCTGGATTTCAGACAATCAAAGTGATGTGGTGAATCCGCTGAACAAGGATCGAGACTTCAGTCCATTTCACCACTCACCGACAGGCTATGCTAGGGTTACCCTTTTTAGACACAGACATTTCAAGTCTCACCAAATCATTCTGTCTGTCAATGATGATCAAGTGTCAGTAGCCTCAGATGACCAAGGGATATAACTTGTCACAATACTGTCCATTTCATCCGTCCATAACAGTCTCCTGCCTCAAGAAAGTGAGTTAACTAAGTATTTAATTCACAAGAAAATAGTTCAGGGATTCTCATTGCTAGTGTGGTCTTCTCTCCACAACCCTGTCTGTCAATCTCAACTGCTGACATCTTCTCAGGCAAACTCCAGTTGTTGCTGTGGTCAAAAAACTCATCACCTTGGGGTCATTTTGGTGATGGGCCCCATGCTGGGGGTAAAAAGATAAAATGAAACACTCCTGTCCTGAATAGCTGAGCTGATCCTCCAAGAACAATTGGTCACTGTACTCATACTAAACATCTTTCCAGTTGGCATTCTGCTGGTGTGGTCTTTGAGGACCTTAGATTCCCTCTATGCTGTGACAAGGCATAAAGGGAAGGCATTAATGAAACCACCTGGAAATGCTAGGTACTCGAGCAATAAATGAGACTCATGGGAAGACTTAAATGAACTGATGCAAAGTAAAGTAAGTGGAGGCAGGAAAACAATATACACAGATTGACAACAACATGTCCCAGGGACCATACTTTGGAGGAACTTCTATTCTAGGACCCATTGTTTCTGGAACCTTACTTCAGGAAGGTCCTGATTATGCTTCCTGTCATTTCCTATTCTTTGGCCACATCCTCTACAACAGTTTTCTCCTAGCCAACAGTGAACATAGACTTCCTTCTCACTTTTTCAGTTCTGGAACCATAAATCATGATCATATCAACTCTGCCATTGTTTGGATGGGGTGTATTAACCTAATCCTCTAATACACCACTCTCCAAACCTCTAAATTTCTGGAGCAACAAGCTCCTCTCTAATTACCACTCCCCTATATGTATCATTTCTTCCATTAGAATGAAAACTGCTTGAAGGAAGAACCATCTTTGTTTTTGTCTATGTATTCCCTGTGCTTGGCACATGACAAGCGCTGAATACATGTTTTTTCATTTATTCATTGTGCAATGACCACAACAATGTGAACGGAAAGAACCACCACAGAGCAATGGAAACTGTGGTGAAATTATAATGACTAAGGTTGCCCCAAAGAAAAGAAGACACTGTCCCCACTTCTTCGCAGAAGTGGGGGACTGTGAGTGTGGAGCACTGCATATAACATCAGACTTGTTCATTGTTTTGGTTAGTATTGCTGAACTGTTTTTTGTTTGTTTCTTCATTCAAAAACAAATCTTTGAGGGGCGGCCAGGTGGCTCAGCGAGTAAGAGCACCGGCTCCAGTGTCGGGATGACCTGGATCAAATCCGGGCTCAGATACTCAGCACCACACCCAGAAATCACTGGCCGTGTAACCTTGAGCAAGTTACTTAACCCCGATTGCTTTAAAAAAAATCTTTGTTTTAAGCGATGACTCTTTGGGAGGGGGAAGCAATGAGAAATGTGGGTGACAGTTACCATGTTTCAGTGAAGCAGCCTCACACCACTCTTGTTGGGCCCTTCTCTCACTAGGGAGAAAATCTCCTAGTACTTCTGTTTTGGGGAAGGGTTCCAGACTAGCTATCCCTGATTCTCCAGACTTAGCCACCATATTCCTATACAGGTAACTCTTCTCCCCTCTCCCCTCACCCCTGCTTTTCAGCTCCCTTTTTATGTGTTGTTTTCTTCCATTAGAATATAAGTTCCTTATGGTCAGGATATCTCTCTCTCTCTCTTCCTTTCTTTTTTTTTTTTTTTTTGCTTTTTGGAGGGGGGAAGGCAGGGCAATTGGGGTTAAGTGACTTGCCCAAGGTCACACAGCTAGTAAGTGTTAAGTGTCTGAGGTCAGATTGGAACTCAGGTCCTCCTGACTCTAGGGCTGGTGCTTTACTCACTGCACCACCTAGGCACCCCCTCTCTGTTTTCATTTGTATTCCTAGTGCTTAGTACAGTGCCTGGCATATAGCAGAAGTTTAATAAATGCTTATTGACTGACTATGACATAAAAACAAACAATAGCAACCAAAATTCTCCACCTCTATTTTTAAAAAAGAAAAAAAATACTAAGAACTCAATAAATTTAGTGATGAGAAACATTTGTTCTTACCCACCTACTTCCTGGAAATGAGGAACAAGGAATAAGAGATAAAGCTAATTAGGTTAGATTAGTAGGTTAGTGCAATGGACAAGAAGTCAAGAAGGCCTGGGTTCAAATGCTGCCTTCGACATTTACTATCTGTGGGACTGTGGGCAAGTCATTGCACCTCTGGGGGCTTCAGGTCTTCATACAATGACCACTTGGTGGGTGTGTTAGAGGAAGGATTCCTTTCATGTGTGGATGGGTTGGCTTAGATGGTCTTGGAAGGCCCTTCCAGCACCACATCTATGATCCTATCATCTAAGGAGATGCTTCTAAGAGGGGTCGACTGGTCCAATGCCACAATGGGCGTGCACACAACCCCCACTGATTAGTATTCTCGTGATGCTCTGGGGCTGTGACCCATGGCTGGGATCATTGTTCACAAAGAAATGAAGGGGAGGCTCTCCCAGAAGGCCATAGAGAGGTCTGTAGGGTGGGCATGAGCAGGCTCCAGGGCGTTACAAGCAGAGAATTATGAAGAAGTGGTAGAGGGGACTACCTTGAGGAAATATAACAGAGGGGAGGGGGGAGAAGATATGTCCTTTTCTCAATACCAATGGACAAGAAGGACAGCTTCTGTGCTCCACTGGTATTGAGAAAAGGAAGGCCCCCCAGCATGGCAGGTCAGGTCCCTATGGAGGATTTGTGGGAGGATATGGGTAACAGTGGGACAGTTAGGTGAAGCAGTCAGTAAAGCGCTGGAACTGAAGTCAGGAAGACCTGAACTCAAATCTGACCCAGACACTCACTAGCTGGGTGACCTTGGGCAAGTCATTTAATCCTGCTTGCCTCAGTTTCCTCATCTGTAAAAATGAGCTAGAGAAGGAATTGGCAAACCACTCCAGTATCTCTGCCAAGAAAACCCCAAATGGGGTCAAGACTGAAAAACGAATGAACAACAACAAAGGATAAGAATCTCATAGCAGAGATAAGCATGAGTGGACTTGGAAGGAGTACCAGTAACAATGAGGTCCCAGATGGGTTGTTATACTGGAGTATTAGAGTTCTGGAGTCCAAATAAGCTCCCAGAAAGGGGGAGCTACAAAGAATGCAGCAATTGAGAGAGAAATGGACTTGGAGACAGGAAGACTTGATCAAGTTCAAATCCTGCCTCAGACACTTATTATCTGTGTGACCTTGGGCAAGTCACTTAACCATCTTCATTTGCATCTGTATAATGAGAGGCGTTGGAATCAAAGGTCATCTTCCGGCTCTAAATCTGAGAAATCATTTGCTTCTCTAGTCTCCTTTTACAGGTGAGGGAACTGGGACTTGGAGAGGGTAGCATCCAGTCTTGCTGATTCTGCTGTGAACCTTTCTGCTTCTCTCCATTGTCTTAGGTCTTCAGGCCCTCCTCACCTCTCCCTGGACTATTGCATCAGCTGCCATACTGACCTCCCTGCCTCCACCTCTCCCTGCACCAGCCCTTCTTCCACAAAGCAGCCTGGCTCTGACCACATCACTCCCTTGCTCAGGAAGCCATAATAGCTCTTTCATCCCTCTAGGATCAAACACAAACTTTGGTTCAACATGTAAAGCCCTTCACAGTCTGGCTCCAGCTGGCCTTTCGAGGCCCGTTACTCTCTGTTCCCATCAGACTGGCCTGCCCCTGCCGTTCCCCTTACAAGACATTCTATCTCTGTCTTCACAGAGGCTGATCTCCCCAGGCCTCTCTCCTCACCCTCAGCCTTGTAGCGTCACCTGCTACAGCAAGGCAGGGTCTCTGATTGATCCCCTTCCCAAACTCCCCACATCCCCCCAGTTATTAGTGGCCCCCTCTCAAAAACTACTCTATGTCTACTTTGTTTACAATTTATAATTAATGTTCTATGTCCATAAAACAGCAGCACACAGAACACCAGACCTGGAGTCAGGAAGTCCTCAGTTTAAACTCAGCCTCAGACACTCACTAGCTGTGTGACCCTGGGCAAGTCAATTAACCTCTGTCTTCCTTGGTTTCCTCATCTGTAAAATGGGGATTATAATAACTCCTGTTTCCCATGGTTGTCACAAGGATCAGATGAGATAATTGTAAAGCTCTTTGCAAATCTTAAAGTGCTATGTAAATGCTAGCTATTAGTATTATTGTTAAGTGACTTGCCCAAAGTCATACTGGTAGCAAGCATCTGAGGTGAGATTTGAATTCGGGCCCCCTGATTGGAGAGCCAGTAATCTTTCCAGTGTGGCACACTGTTTTCTGTTTATGTTGTATACCTTATGCCTTTCCCCCACCAATAGCCTCTAAGGTCCAAGCAGAAAGAGTATTTGACTTGGAGCCTGGGTTAAAACCCCAGTTCTGGAATCTACTAGCGGATGCCTTGGGCAGACCCCTTTTCTCTCTGTTTCTGGATCTGTTAAATGACAATAATAATCAATAATAATGATGACAACAATAGCAATAATATTTTCTTACCTTGCAAAGACCATAGAGGCCAACATGTCCAATCCTCCCATTTTACAGAAGAAACTGAGACCTAGGGAAGTTAGATGACTTGCCCAAGATGATGAAGACCATAAGTAGCAAAGCTGGGATTTCTAACTCCAAATCCTGTATGTGTTGAATGGATGTATGATCACCATGGTCCCACCCAGGGCTGGTGTTTGATGATTCCAAGAATGGGAGGACCAAAGGTTAACCAGCCACTAGGCCAGGTTGAGTCCATGTTTCCTAACATACTACCAAGGCGGGCGAGTCCCCAGGAAAGAGCTGAGCTCTGCATCTTTGTAGCTTTAGAAGGTCTGCCTGTGGAAAACTGGGCAAGTCACTGGACACTTTTTAACAACTCAAGAAACTTGTACAAAGCACCTACTATGTGTAAACCATGATTTCTAGGGTGTAGAAGCAGCTTGGCATCGAGAAAATCTGGGCTCAAATCTGGATTTAGGCACTGATGGAATCTCAGGGGGAAAAGGACCTAGGCAGCCATGCAGTGACACTGGCCAATCACCAGAAAGTGCTCTGGACCTTCTCTCTGGCTGTTTCAGGCCTGGGATGCTCCCTTCTCTGCTCCGACCACCGACCTCCCCGGCTTCCTTTAAGTCCCATCTAAAAGACCACCTCCTACAGAAAGCCTTCCCCAACAGTTCCTTTAATTCTAGTTCCTTCCCTCTGTTAATTACTTCCTATTTATCCTGTCTATAACTTATTCAGATGGATGGATAGATCGATAGATCGATAGATAGATAGATAGATAGATAGATAGATAGATAGATAGATAGATAGATAGATAGATAGAT
>NW_027187400.1:13533560-13541306 GCF_028583685.1 Petaurus breviceps papuanus | reverse complement strand
GATAGATAGATAGATAGATAGATAGATAGATAGATAGATAGATAGATGGATGGATGGATGGATGGATAGATAGATGATAGATGAATAGATAGATAAATAGATGGATGAATAGATTAATAGATAGATGGATTAGACAGATAGTAGATGGATAAATAGATCGATAGATAGAGAGATAGAATAGATCAATAGATAGATAGTAGACAGATGGATAGATGGATAGATAGGAGAGAGAGAGAGAGAGAGAAAGAGAGAGAGAGAGAGAGAGATAATAGATAGATAGTAGATGGCAGATACATTTGTTGCATGTTGTCTCCCCTGTTGGACTGTAAGCTCCTTGAGGGGAGGGACTGTCTTTCGCCTCTTTTTGTATCCTCAGAGCTTAGCACACTGCCTGACACTTGGTAGATGCTTCTAGCTCTAAATCCATGATTTGAGAAATCATTTGCTTCTCTAGTCTCCTTTTACAGGTGAGGGAACTGGGACTTGGAGAGAGTAGCATCCAGTCTTGCTGATTCTGCTATGAGCCTTTCTGCTTCTCTCCATTGTCTTAGGTCTTCAGGCCCTCCTCACCTCTCACCTGGACTCTTGCATCAGTCACCATATTGGCCTCCCTGCCTCAATCTCTCTCTGCTCCAATCCTTATTCCACAAAGCAGCCTGGCTCTGACCATGTCACTCCCTTGCTCAAGAAGCCATAATAGCGCTTTCATCCCTTAGGATGTTTGATAGTTCAGCCTATACCCAACAAGCAGTCTGAAGACCTCCATGGACCTCCTGGGGTGACCCACTGTGGGATGGTTCTCATCGTGAGGAAATTTCCCTTGAAGTCCAGTCTCAGTTTGCATCTTCCTAACTCATACCTTTCTCTTGGTTCTACTCTCTGGACCTAACAAAACAAGCTCATTCCCTCTCTGATGCTGGAAGACATCTGCTATTTCTCCCCAGATCTTCCCTTTTCCTGGCTAAGCACCTCCAGCCCCTTCATTAGATCTTCACAGGCCATGAGCTCAAGGCCTCATCATCCTGGCTGACTTCCTCGGCCTTTCCTCTATCTCATCAATGTCCTTCCTAAACTGTGGTGCCCAGAACTGAACTCGCTAGCTCTGTGACCCCTGGGCTTTGCTGAGCCTCAGTTTCCACATCTGTAAAATGAGCCTAATAATAGCACCTATGCATGGGGTCCTAGTGAGGATCAGATGATGGAAATATGGGAAGCGTTTTCCAAGTCTTGATGGATTATAGAAATGAAGGCTATTATTCCTGGATGAGAAACACAATGTAGATTAAATGCAGTTTGGCCTTGTAGGACTTATGAGCTAGGAATAATATGAGCAGGGGAATAAGACACAGACAAGGATAACTATGGTACATAATATTAGGTGACCAGAGCAATGGAGTGCTGTACAACAAAGCTCTGGGTGAGGCCTGAGAGGGATGGTTATCAGCGACAGGGGGAATCTGGGAAGGCTGCCTGGAGGAGGGGATGTTTGTGTTGACTTTTAAAGGATGGTTAGGAATTTGTAGAGAGAAGGGGGACATTTCAAGCTGAGGGAACCAAATGAACAAAGGGCTATAGGTCTTAGCATCAGGAAGACCCAGGTTCAAATTCTTCCTCCGACACTTATTAGCTATGTGACCTTGGGCAAGTTACTTTTCTTTGCCACAAGTTTTCTCATCTGCAAAATGGAGATGATAACTCATAACCCAGCATCCCAGGGCTGCTGTGAGATTCTAATAACATGACCCGTGGAAAGCGAGAACTTTAAAATGCTATGTAAACATCAATTATTATTTCAGTCCAAGGGTTTTATATCTCTGACATTTTAGGTCCTAAGGGGCCCTCCAGTTCTGACATTCTGTGTTCTAAGACTCCCTCCCAGTTCTGACATTCTCTGTTCTAAGGTCCCTCCCAGCCCTGGCATTCTATGTTCTAAGGACCCATCCTAACCCCTAAGCTCTGGCATTCTATGTTCTAAGGTCTCTCCCAACTCTGACATCCCATGTTCTAAGGCTGCCCCCCACCTGCTATCCCACACTCTTACACTTTACGGTGTCCTCACTCTTTAGGGCTCTCACTTGAAGCCTTAGGTGTGTCACAACAGCACTCAGCCACCTCTCCTTACTCAAGTTGAAAGCACTGAAGAATTTGTTTAAAGGACAAGGCATTAGGTTCCATAGGACCCTTGTGACCATAACAAGTCTTGACTCCTCATTATGGCCCACACCTGGAAGTGAGCCATTCTGGCTTCCAAGTCCTACTGCTAGACACCATTGGTCTTGACCTCAGAGCTCTTGTGGCATGATCCACTTTTAGCCATAGTTTTACAAAATAATGTAGTGCAGTGGGAAGTGCTGTGACCAGAACCAGAAGACATGGGTTCAGATCCTGACTGGCCCCTGTAATGGGAATGTAAATTTTAAAGATCTTCCCTGCCCCTAGGCTAAAGTGTACCTGGAGCCTGGGGTGGGAGGCTTGTTTTTGATACTTTTTGATTGGCCAGTGGGTCCAGAAGGTTGTTACATTCTCTGAGCCAGGAGCAGTCTATATAAACCCTGATTTGAGGCTTTGTTTTGTGGGCTCACCTTGAGAAGTGTTCTGTGATTTGATCAGATGAGACTCTGGGAAGCCGTTGTTGAGAGCTTTGAAAAACCCAGATGTTGATTTGGTATGGATGTAATGGTTGGACAGTTTGGAAATCTGTCTATTTGATCTGTTTCTCTGTCTTGATAATTTTGTCTGTATATTCTGAAGTTAGGGGTGCTGACCTTTTTCCCCTGAACTAGGTAAACGATACATATTTGACTGATTAAAGTAAGCTTGTTAACCCATTTTGAGTTGCTTTCCTTTAACAAAGCAGATCTAAGAACCTGTGTTGGCAGACACCCTGGGGACAATGGGGTGCTTGCTGCTACAGCCCTTCACAACCTGGGTGGGCATGGGCAGGTCTTTCTAAGCCTCCATTTCCTCATCTGTGAATGGGTTATATGACCTTTTGAGGTCCCTTCCAGCTCTGAATGTAGGATTCTATGGCCACGTGGTCTAGGAAGGGTGCCACAGATGATGGAAGGCATTGTTCTAGATGAAGTCATTGAAAGTGGAGACTCCCACCTCTATTAGCAAGAATGCCACCTTGGCAAGGTCACTGAGTTAGCAAAGAGTTAGAGTCAGTAAAGGTCCTTATTGACTGGGCTGTTGGTAAGCAATCCAAAGAGACATTGGCTGTCCTAAGAGTTCCAGGGAAACACTGAGCCCCTCATCCATTTTCAGGGACTGTAGCCAGGGGATTGGAAGGAACCCAGCTTTTGGGTTCTGAGCACCAGGTCTGCTGTTCACTGGCTGGGTGATCTCTGGGCTTTGAAGTCCTTGTCTTCAGAATGAGGAGAAGGATGGCACCAAAGGACCTCGGTGGCCCTTCTAGGCTCTAAATCTATGATAGGCACCTGAGTGGTGCAGTACATAGAAAGCTGGGCCTGGAGTCAGGAAGACCTGAGTTCAAATCTAGCCTCAGATACTTATAAGCTGTGTGACCTTGAGCAAGTCATTTAACCTTGTTTACCTTAGTATTCTCATTTGTAAAATGAGCTGGAGAAGGAAATGGTAAACTACTCCAGTATCTCTGCCAAGAAAACCCCAAATAGAGTCACAAAGAGTCAAAAAATGAAACAAAATGTCAGAAAATGAAAAATGACTGAACAACACAACATATAGTAGGTACTTATTATTAAGTACTTGTTGAGTTGAACTGAAAAATCAAATCAAATAATTTATTAGTGGTGCAGTGGATAGAGCACTGGGTTTGGAAATCAGGAAGACTCATCCTCCTGAGTTCAAATCCGCTCTCAGACACTTACTAACTGTGTCACCCTGGGCAAGTCACTTCACCCTGGTTGCCTCAGTTTCCTCACCTGTAAAATGATCTGGAGAAGGAAATGCCAAACTACTCCAGCATCTCTGCCAAGAAAATCTGAAATGGGGTCACAGAGAGACACAATTGAACAACAAAAACAGAATCACATTGTACAGTTTGCAAAATGCTTTCCCCAAACTATGGTACTTAAATCTCACAACCCTGTGAGTTAAGTACCAGAGGAATAATTATGCCCATCTCATAGATGAGGAAATTGAGGCTCAGAGGGGCTAACAGGCCCATAGAAGTGTCAGAGGTAGGATTCAAACTCACATCTCTTCTACCTAAAAACTGAGCCCTCTTTCTAGCATACTGCCTCTAAATATTGGCCAGGACCTGGGATTTCCCCGCTATCCATTATACCTGATAAGAGAGAGATAAGCACTCTCTCTGAGAATTTGCACCCTGAGTCACCTAACAGTACTGAAAATTGACTTTCTGTAGCGGCAACCACACTGGCATACCCAGGATGGCTGCTAGCACAGGTTCTTAGATCTGCTTTACTAAGAAAGGTAACTGTTTAAGGGGTTAGCAATCTTTTTAGATTACATCCATTAGTTCAGGGGAAAAGTCAGCACCTTGAACTTCAGAGGAAATACAAGGAGAGAAATAAAGACAACAGATAGGACTCTGCCTGAATCAATTACACACTTTACATATATCCCTGGATCATGAGAGCTCTTACATCTGAGCAGTCCGGGAGCTCTGCACATATGGCCACTCAGAATCTCGACCAGGGAATCACAAGATCCTTCTCATAAGTGAGCCCTCAAAGCAGAATACCGACTCAGAGAATATATATACACTTCTCAGAGCCAGAAGGCATCACAGCCCTTGTCACTCAGTGCCTAATTAGAAATTAGCAAAAGGTGTGAAAGCTTTCCCACAAGCAAGCCTCCCTTAAGTAAGCTTCCTTAATGGGCTACATGTGAAGCCCATTAATGGGAGGGGAAGATCTTCTATCCCATTAACATTACTTTTCCCCAGGGTACTACAGCCAGGACAATGTGTCAGAGGAAGGACTTGACCCCATACTGACTTGGAGGCCAGCTTTCTACCCATGATTCCATACTGCCTTTCAGTATCAGCATTACATTGGTAAAATGAATATTATTCATTTATAATGAATGTTATTATTATTATTCATTCATAATGAATGCTATTATTTTTCCACTAACATTTAAATAGTTCAGATTTTAAAGGTTTGTGGGAGGATTTACTCTACTTTTTCATTGATTTGCGTTGCTGAGAGGGTCATTATGTTTTTAATAAACATTTTAATAAAAAAAAGTCACATCCTCCAAAGGGATAGAGATCAGCAGTGACCTGATACTGTTCCTATGAACAGGGACTAGAGGACAGGGCTATTATGTTCATAACACACATCCAACTTTCAAAAAAAAGTCACGTCTGCTAGGGAGCCCCACTCTTACAAATCACCAGTGACCTAACCCTAGTCCTCTGAATGGGGACCAGAAGGAGCTTCTTACAACTTCAATTGGAAGGTCAGGCCCATAAGGGGGCTTTTCTTGGGTGGGAGGTAAGCAAAGAGACTGAGGCCAAATAGCTCAGAGGCCTTTTGGACAAGGAGAATTCCAGGACAAGCAGGTGGCCCTCAGTTCAAATATAGAAGAAAAACCTTTGCTGAAATTCTGCCTCCAGAAGGAAGTATTTGGCTCTGGTGTGGCCTCTCCCCTAGCTGAGAACTGACCTACATCTCTGTCCCTGGTCCACACTGGTAATTGTCTACAGCAGGGGGACCATTCTCTAGCCACTGTCCTATCCTTGGTTAATGAACTGTTAATTGGTTTCCAGGGACTCAGTTGATCCAACTGTGATTTCCTTCTAGTGAATGAAGCTGTCCACTGACTTCCTTAAGGGAAGAGATGCCCCTCATGATCCACTCTGACCTCAAAGGTACATTCTGTCTACAAGATCCTCTCTGAATAAAGGGTTATTTAATCCATTCTAAATTTTAAAGTTCTATATAAATGTGAAATACTTCTGTTAATACTTAGTTCTTTTTAATTTTTATTTACTGGGACACCTATAAAAATAATTTGTAATGTAGTAGAAAGAAGACTGAACTTGGAGTCACAGGACCTGAGATCCAGTTCTGGGTGGGGCACTGGACAAGTCACTTAATATCGCTAAGCCTCAGTTTCCCCATTTGTAAAATAAGAGAATTCGACTAGATGACCTCTAAGGGTCCTTAGATAGGCAATGAGGTAGCAAAGTGGACAGAGCTCTAGGACTAGAATCAGGAAGACCTGAATTCAAATCCAGCCTCAGACACTTACTAGCTCTGTAACCCTGGACAAGTCCCATTACCTCTGCCTCAGTTTCCTTGTCTGTAAATCTGGATAATAATAGTACCTACTTCCCAGGTTGTATCAAATACTATGTGTAGAATACTTAGTAAACCTTAAGTGGTACATAAATGCTAGCTATTGTTATCATATTTATGACCTTGAATTTGTAGACAAATCATAGGAATGAAGATTTGAGGTTTAGCAGGGAGCTTGGAGTTCATCTAATGGGGATAATTATAGGGTCTCCCTCTCAGGGCTGTAGTGAGAATAAAATGATTTGATAGCTGTACAGCACTTAGCACAGGGCCTGGCACATAGTAAGTGTTACATAAATGTTTATTATTTATTAGCTAGGTGGTACAAAGGATAGAGTGCCAGGCCCGGAGTCAGGAAGACCTGAGTTCAAATCCAGCCAAAGACATTGTGTGACCCTACACATCGTTTGGGCTGGGAGGGGAAGGGACTTGGACAAGGCATTACTGTTTTTATTGAATGAATATATTACACTCAAACCTGTACTCTGGAAAAAAAAATTAAAAAAAGCAAGAGAAATATGATGCCCAGAAATGAACACAATACACCTATGCTTGTCTGCCCCTGGTAGGACCACCAGTGGAAAGAATGCTGGCTCTAGAGGGGAAGGACTTGGGTTCGAATCCCATCCCTTATGCTTACTGCTTGTGTGACACTGGTGATTGCTTCACCTATCTGGGCCCTCTGTAAAATGAGGGGTTTGGATTTGGTTCCCTCAGAGATTCCTGTCAGCTCTAGCTCCTTGAGGCTATGTTCCTACCACCTTATTCTAGGCATTAAGATGAAACTTAAGATCAGTCGAACTTTGGGCCTCTTGTTAATGAGGAGTTTTTGAGGGTGAGAGGGATGGACATGTTTCCAATGGCACTAGCATTAAGGACACATGGCACTTCAGTCTTACAGCTCCCCTTCTCCCCGAGCTCGGGACGTTCAAGGTTGACTTTTCTGCCCCTCAAATCCTTATCTGCCTGCCTTGTTCTCTGGCTTGAGGACAGTTAGCAGCTCTACTGCCCACTGCCTCCTGAAGCGGCAGCTGTGGGGTGGTAAGTCCAGTGGAATGGAAAGAATGATGAAAGCGGAGCCAGGGGCATCCTGCCACCGATGTCCACCAGCTGTATGACTGCGCTCTAGCCCCTTCCCCTCGCTAGGCCTCAGCTTCCTCCTCTGTAGAATGAGGGGGATAATATTCCCCCAACCTGCTCCACTGGGGAGTTGGGAAGAAAGAGCTTTGTAAAGCTACGTGGTCCACTAAAAACACATGCTGTATTTGGAGTCAGAGGACCTGAGTTCAAGTGCTGGCCCCTAGTCAAACTGCTTCCTTTCACCTAGTCTTAGTTTCCTTTTCTGTAAAATGAGGGGAATGGACTCAATGGCATCCAATCTAGATCTGTGGTTTCTGAGTCCATGTGTCAGGATAGGAACCTAGAGCTTCCTGACTCCAAATTTAACACTCTAACTGCAAGGGGTGTGTGTGTGTGTGTGTGTGTGTGTCTG
>NW_027187400.1:13521287-13533550 GCF_028583685.1 Petaurus breviceps papuanus | reverse complement strand
CTGAACTTCTCAACAGATAGAGTACTGGGGCTTGGAGTCAGGAAAACCTGAGTTCCAATCTAGCCTCAGGTGTTTACTAATTGTGTGACCCTGGGCAAGTCACTTCACCTTTGACTGCCTCTGTTTCCTCATCTGTAAAATGGGGATGATAACAGCTTCTATCCTGGAAAAATGTTTTGAGAATCAAATGAGATATTTGTAAAGTACTTAGTGCAGTGCCTGGGCCATAGTAAATACTCAATACATGCTTATTTCCTTCTTTCCACATAGAGATAAGGGCAAAAAGTAGCTCTGTTATTTTACTGACTTCCTTTACCAGAGAGATCAGCGTTTCTTTACAACTAAGTCTTAGAAAGTTGCTTAGTGTTCTGAGAGGTGACTTGTCTAGGGTCACACAGTCAGTCAGTGTCAAAGATGGGACTTGAGCCCAGGTCATCCTGGCTTTCTATCCACTATACAAAGTAGGCACTTAACACTCCTTGAACTAAATTTAGGTTTATGGTTACATATCTATGGTTTTTAGGTTATACTATCGCTGTTGTCCGTGATTAATTTTGATAGTAAGACTTTCCTAGGGCAGCTAGGTGGCACAGTGAGTAGAGCACTGGCCCTGGAGTCAGGAGGACTTGAGTTCAAATCCAGACTGAGACACTTAACACTTACTAGCTGTATGATCTTGGGCAAGTCACTTAACCCCAATTGCCCTGTCCTCCCCCCTCCAAAAAAAAAAAAAGAAAACATAAGCAGCATTCAATGTCATTTCCAAAGGATGCATTATGGGGGATGAACAGTGACCATATCGACTTGTGATTTCTCTCAACTGCCAATAGAAGGGTTTGGTGCAGGGGGAGAGACTGGATCTGTGATTTCACTGGGGGAACTCCCAGAGAAGGAAACTCCTTCTACCAGTGCAGGTAGACAGGCTCCAGTCTTAGAGAGGTGTTTAAAGCCCTGAGAGGCTTAATCGTTTGTCCAGGATCATATAGGTGATAATGATGATGATGATGATGATGACAACTGGCATTTAGATAGCACTTGAAAGGTTCCAAAGGGACAATGGGCTGGGCGTCAGGAAGACCTAAATCCAACCCCTATTTCAGATGTCCTCTAGCTGTGTGACTCTGGATTTACTTGACCTTTCTCAACCTCAGTTTGCTCATCTGTGAAATGTGGCTAATAATTGGACCTACTTTGCACACCTTAAAGTGCCACCTAAATATTGATTATCTCATTCCATCCTCACAACAATCCTGTGAGAGAAGTTGTAGTGCTAATGCAATATTTATAGCACCGACAGCAACTGTAAACATGCCATCATAGTGCTTAATTGCAAAATATAACAGACTCTCTATATAGAATATAGAAGCAAAACATTTATTCAGACACCAAAAACCCAAATCCTAACACCAGGAAACAGAATCCATCATAGGAAGAAAGAAGTTAATACACCACAATGCAGCACAGAGCCACACCATCCTTTAGCCTTCCCACAAACCAACATTTACTCACAAACCTAGCTGTCCACTTGCCTGCCATCCTCTCTCCTCCCTCCATTTAGTTGTTCTGACTCCCAGATTCCTGTGGGCTATGCTCCACCCTTCAGCAAACTCCTCCCAACACAGGCTCCGTGGGATTACATTTGCCCTATTAGGGGTCAGGGGATATCTTCAAAGCAGGAAAGGTCTTCAAATTCCCTTAGGCTTATTAAGGGGCAGAGAAGATCTTCAAATTCTCATTACCATTACACAAGTGTATCATCCACATTTTACAGATGGGGAAATTGAGACTGAGAAAGATCAAATGACTTGCCCAGAATCACAAAGCTAGTAAGTATCTGAGGTGGGACTTGGACTCAGGTCTTCTTGGCTGTCTCCCCATAGAGTTTACATGCCAAAATGTCTTTGCTCCTCTGACGGAGCCATGATCTCATCAGTGCGGTACTTTTCATTCATCGGTGCACAATCCCTTCCATCCACATCCTCTTGGTCTGCATAATTTTGTCCCTTCCTTTCTCACAGTCCTCTGCAGAGGATCCTCCCTGAGTGCTGGAGGCCTCTTACCTCATTGTGCCATGGAGGTGACCCTGTGTTCTCCAAAGCTATGACCAAAGAAAGCAAGTATGGGAAGACCCCACCCAGCTAGAAAGGTTTGGAACCTGCTTTCATTGCCTGTCCAAGCACCAGGTAACTTAAGTGCAGAGTCCATCCCCAGAAGTTCAGTCAACAGACCTTAAGTTTTTCAGACATACAGACCCAGGAAAACCTCTTCACATGTTAATGAAGATTGATCACAAGTCTTTACAATGGGCCTCATATGGAAGGCGCTGTTGGCAGAGGGAGATCTTTCCTCATCAGTGAACTCTAAACCTATATATGTGAAATCCCAGATCCAGTGCCTATCCCTGGCTCTACAATGGGAGAAATAGTGTAACAGATCACAAGGCCTGGGTACAAGCTTTGCCTTGGTGCATGCTAGCTGTGTGACCTCAGGCATGGTCAGCACTCAGGCTCTTGGCAACTCTAGGTTCAGATATGCATTGGTAGTGGGAGTTTCCGATTGTAAAGAGGAAGAAAGTAAAGCAAGTGGGGAAAAGCTGGGACACTGGGGTCACATCTTTGGTGCAGCCCTCTCTGACCCAGGTGCAGTGGCAAAGCGGAAACGCACGGGAAGTTTTCTCTATTTTTGTTTTGCTTTTTTTTTCTGATCTCCATGAGTACATTTTCTTTTTATTTATTTTAAAGGAAGAATTACAACGGTGCTGCTTGAATTACAACCAAGAACATCAAATACAAAAGGCCACTATAAAAGAAAGAAAAAAACAGTCAAAAGTTCTCTTAACCCTTTCCTTGGCTATTTTTGTACACTGGTTCTACCAACTGCCAGATATTTAGTTCACTCTTCTCATATGTCCACTCTTAAATAAAGCCTAAAATGAAGAAGGGAAGGGGAGAAGGAAGAAATGTGGTAATAAATGGAAATAATATACTAAGTATGGTAAATTTTCAAGAGAAGGAAGTAATACTGGAATCCCAATATTTGTTAATAAAATTCATGTCCATCCTTCCCATAATCCCCTAGAAAATATGCTCTTCTGTATCATGTTGACAGTTTAATTTACTTTAGAGACTGGAGCCAGCTGGGAGAGAATGGAGTTGGGGGCTGCCCTGGTCTTCACCCACTCACATGGGCTGGTTTTGAAATTTCAAGAACACAGAGACAGTTTGGATTCCTGGCACCTTTTACATAAAGCCTTTCCTGACTCTCTCCTCCCTAATGTTTCTCTCCACACCCACCCCCTCCATCACTTTGTGTCTACTTGTATCTATTTCTATGTGTGTTGTCCCCCCCCCACCCCTGCACAGCTAGACTGTAAGCTCCTTGAGGGAAGGACTGTTTTGTTGTTGTCTTTGTATCTTTGGCACTTAGCGTAATGCCTAGGAGCGGAAGTTTAGAAAAAGGATGTTGATCAATTGATTAATAGGGACGATTCAAAGACAATCCTGTTTTACTCAAGATCAAGGTCAAGGCTCAACTCCAGGGCATTTTTGGATCATAAAGTCCCAGCATCAGCCTCCACACACCAGAGATTCAAAGCTTTAAAACCCCCCTAAAGCCTGAGCATCATCAAGGAAAAAAATAGAACTGGTCTGTGGTCCTAGCATCATCTCTCACCAGCACTTAGAGCCAGGGTGGATGTAAGGAGGCTTCAACCCATGATAAAAGGTGCTCATCTGCTCTCAGGCAGTCGCTGAAAGGCACACAGAACAATGGCAAAGGCTGCTTTGAGGTTTCTGGATATCCATGGAGCCAGGAGCATCTGTCTTTCACTCTCCAGCCCTGCCACATGTACCTTTCAAGAACATTCCTTTTCTTGTACCCCATTGTGGGTTTTGTATTGTTTTCTTGGGGATGTGGGGTGGGAAGGGTCCCTAGTCAATGGCTATTACCTTCTCCCATTACCTCTGAAACTGACACTGAATAATGGGAGTGTCACTTTCTTTCACACCCAGGTGGATTTAAATGCCTGTCTTTGTGTGTCCTGTCTTTTAGCAGTAGTAAATTATAACACAGATGCTTAAATTCTTTAGGTATGGGGGCCCTGGCTTGGGAAATGTCTGATCAGTCCCTATATGGGCAAATAGTGGAAGGGAAAATGTGATGGGACTGTAGGGAGACTTTTAAAAAAAGTCTGTTATAGGGAGACTGGTTCTGAATTTAGAGTCAGAGATCTGGATTTAAATTCTGACATTGTTACTTAATAAATGTACTACTGTAGGAAAGCTACTTCTCTGATTGGGCCTCATTTTCCCCCATATATAAAATTAGGGGATTGGAGGCTATATCAGACTTTAAGGCCCCCTTTACATATTAATCCTATGACTTGAGGTTCTTATAGATACATTAGTATATAGAGTGTGGGACTTGGAGCAAGGAGATACTTGAGTTTGGATTCTGACTCTGATACTTATTAGCTTTGTGACCCTGGGCAAGTCATTTCAATTCTCTAAGCCTTGGTTTCCCCATCTGTAAAATAGGGATAATAATATCACCCACCTCACAAGTTTTTTGTGATAGCATTGGCAAACCTTAAGCATTTTGTAAATGCTAGCTATGCCCCCTAAAGTTATCTGCTAAGGCTCAAATGAGATAATAAGTGTCTAGTGCTTGCAAATTTCCAAGCAACATATATATGGTTTTGTCTTCCTGATACTTATATCTATATGACCTTCAGGCTTGGACTTGATGGCCTCTGAGGCCCCCTCCCTCAATCTGTGATCCTAAAACCTGTGAAATCACCCCCTCTGTAAGCCTCAATTTCCTTATCTATAAAATGAGGTTGGACTAGATTACCTCCCAGGACCCTTCCAGCTGGAAAACTAGAATTCTGCAATACTAAATTCTTCCCCTCACATTTCAGCCCAGAGATATGCTCCAAACTCTGCCTGAGCAGATGATGGAAATAACTACCAATGGAGAGGAGAGGTTTCCTAGGCTCCAAGCCTCTCTCCGGTCAGGCTAGCAACAGAGATAAGTGGCTCGGTGACCACTAGATGGCATTGCATCTCCAATTCCTTGGCCAAGGACAGAAGACTGGATACTTGGGGGTGTCTTGTTTCTACCGAGCTGGGCACAGTCTGGGTGAGAGGAGCTGTCCCAGGTTCTGTGGGTTTGAGTAAGACATAGTCGGAGACCTGGTGGGGCTTAAATTGTTTTATCAATTTGCTTTTCAAACAGCAGGGCTTAAGTTAAAGAATGACCATGGAAAATTGTCTGACTTTGGCAAATCTGGGGCCCTGTGGATCCTGCGACCCAGCCACATTTCACTAGTTTGCTCTGCTATCATAAGATGTCCCAGAGATGAGAATTTTGCTGCAGGGTCTATGCAGGCTGCTACTCAGGGAGGATTTCTCTTGTCCATCTGTAACCCTTTTCCAGAGATTAAGTCCCCTTTTATATTCTCCTTGCCCACTTTTATTTAGAACCAACCCCATAGGCTTGGACAGACAGCTATTTCCACTTGGGTAGTATTAACCCATTGTTTGGCTCACAGGGGCATAGCTCTAGGGATGGAAATGACCTTAGAGGCCATTGAGTCAAACCCCCTCATTTTACAGATGAGGACACTGAAGCCAAGTAACTTACCCAGGCTCACATAGCTAGTTAAGTGTTTGGGACTGGATTTGAATTCTTGACTCCAAGCATGAATTCAGTCACTAAATAATGGTAATAGTGAGAAGTTCTGGACTATAGAGCTAGAAGGGGTCTTAGAGGTCTTCTAGTATCACCTCATTTCTCATTGAACCTCAGAGAAGGCCCAAGGCCAGAAGAAAGAAGAACCAAGGAGATTTGTGTTGGGGTACCTGAAGTAATGTGATCCTTGGGTCAGCATCCTCATTGAAAAATGATGAGCCATTATTAAATAGCAGGCAGTTGGGTGATTCAGTGGATAAAGCAAGGGTCTGAAAACAGGAATGCTCATCTTCCTAAATTCAAATCTGACCTCAGACATTTGCTGTGTGACCCTGGGCAAGTCACATCACCTTGTGTGCCTCAGTTTCCCCATCTGCCAAATGAGCTGGAGAAGGAAACAGCAAACCACTCCAGTATCTCTGCCAAGAAAACCCCGAAGGGGTCAGGAAGAATTGGACACAACTGAAAAATGACTTGGCAACAACAACAAAATTAAACAGCACCTACTAAACTGCCTCCATTGTCTTGAGACTTTAAGGATCTAGAAAATGCTTTGCAAATTTTGAGGAACTATTAGCAGTTTCAGCTGTATAGTCCAGCCAGCCAGGATGGAAACACATGTCCTTGGACTTTAGCCCGTGTCCTTTCCAGGAAACTAGAAATTGCTCATGGTATTTTAAAGTTTATAAAATGCCTTCTTCATAATAAGCTTGTGAGGTGGGTAGTACAAGGCTCATCCATTTTACAGATGGGGAAATTGAGGTTCAGTTCAATTCTATAAACATTTACCAAGTGCCCACTATGTGCCCTGTACTAGAGAGACAAAGATGAACATGAAAATCATTCCTTTTCTCAAAGAGTTTCCGTTCTGCTCAAGATAAACAACATGTGTGCATATGAGTAAATGCCAAACACATATATGAAGTAAATGCTGAATACTTTAATAGTTAAGAAAGAACACTAATCTCTTCAGGAAACCAGGAAGGACTTCTTGTAGGAGGAGGCACTGGATGTGGGCCTTGAAGTAGGGTAGGTAGTATTCCAAGGTGGGGGTAGGGGATGGGTAGCTACGTGGCTCAGTGGATAGAGTGGAGGAATCTGGAGGACCTGAGTTCAAATATGACCTCAAAAACTTCTTAGCTGTATGACCCTGGACAAGTCACTTAACCCTTTTTGCATCAGTTTCCTCATAGGTAAAATGAGACAGAGAAGGAAATGGCAAAACACTCTAGTATCTTTGCCAAGAAAACCCCAAGTGGGGTCATGCGGAGTCAGACACCACTAAAACAACTCTACATGAAATTCCAAGAAGCAGAGGGGAGAAATGAGGACATTCCACACATGAAATACATCCTGTCAAAAAGTCTGGAGGCAGGAGATGCAATGGTATGTGGGGAATAGCAAGTAGCCTGGTTTGGCCGGATACCAAAGGCACAGGCAAAAACCTCCAGCCCTATTAATACCTGAAGCAAAAGCTGCTGACCCCTGTCCCTATTTTCAGCTATGTATGGTTTTTATGGTTATATTTTGTGAACGTGTCAAAGGCATCCCTAATGAGTGTGTTATCAGGGAAAGGCAAGCTTCTGAAGGCAAGATTCTGGGATAGACCATATCTTTTGACGACATAAAATTGTAGCAAATAAGAGATTCCACTGTGTTTATAAAATGCCTTCTCCAAAGTCGTCCTCCAACCGGCTCTTGCCTGTGCCTATGTCAACATTATGCAAGATTCCTTGAAAAATCTAATACTGATGACCTTGTCTGACAACCTTCTGATCATGCCTGCTAAGAAAGGCATAAAACAGGACCATATCTATTCTCAAAGTGTGTTTATCACAGTCATGGTTATGTGTGCAAGTCCAATGGATCCTGATCCTTCAGGGATGGGCCTGTTTGCAGATGGTTTTGTGGTCATGGTGCTGAGCCCCAGAATGAGGCTGGATCAGTGAGATCCAGAAGTCCTGCCTGACCAGAGTTGTGATGGTAAATGTTTAAAAACTGACTCTCCAAAGGGAAAAAATGTATGCAGTGTATACTTTTAAATTTAATCTGCATGATTAAAATTTCCCCCATTACTTTCTTAAGCCTAGACTATCAACAAAGTAATGAAACAAGCCCCACCTTATAGCTGGTTTCTGAGATATAAATGCTTACACTGATAATTTAACAATCAACTCATCAATAAATATCTATTAAGCATTTACTATGTGCCAGGCATTGTACTAAGCTCTGGGGATACTGAAAGGGGTGAAAGACAATCCTTGCCCTCAAGAAACTCATAATCTAAAGGGGGACACACCATGCAGACAAATACAGGATGAAAAGGCAATAATTAATGGAGGGAAGGCTGGTGGATGATAGTAGATGAAGTGCCGGGCCTGGAGTCAGGAAGATGAGTCTTCCTGAGTTCAAATCTGGTCTCAGATACTTACTAGCTGTGTGACCCTGGGCAAATCACTTAACCCTGATTGCCTCCCCCCTCCAAAAGTAAACACCAAACTATTATAATGGAGGGGAAAATGTGGAGGGGTGGGGGCAAAGCTTAAACCTTACTCTCATCAAAATTGGCTCAAAAAAGCAATAACATACACACTCAGTTGGATATAGAAATCTATCTTACCCTATAAGGAAGTAAAAAGGGACAAAGATAATGGAAGAGGGAGAAGGGACTGGTAAAAGGGAGGGTATTTTGGGAAAGGTGGTGATCAGTAGTAAAACACTTGTGAGGAAGGAAAGGTTGAGGAGTAAGGGAGAGAGAGGAGGATAAACAAGCAAAAAATAGCATAGAGGGAAATACATAGTTAGTTATCATAGCTATAAATGTGAATGGGATGAGCCCACCTATAAAATAGAAGCAGATAGCAGAATGGATTAAAAACAAGAATTTACAATATGTTGTTTGCAATATATAAAGGTAAAGCAAAGAGATACACACAGGATAAGGGGTTAGAGCAGAATCTATTATGCTTTAGCTGAAGTAGATAAAGCAGGGGTAGCAATCATGATCTCAGACAAAGCAAAGACAAAAACAGATCTAATTAAAAGATATTAAGAGAAAACTATATCTTGCTGAAAGGTACCATAGACAAAGAAGTCATATCAGTACTAAACATATATGCACCAAATGGTATAGCAGCTAAATTTTTGAAGAAGTTGAACGAGTTATAGGAAGAAATAGGTAATAAAACTATACTAGTAGGAGACCTCAATTTTCCCCTCTCAGAACTAGATAAATCTAACAAAAAAAAAAAAATAAGAAGTTAAGGAGGTGAATAAAATTCTAGGAAAATTAGATAGGAAAGATCTCTGTAGAAAATTAAATGGTAATAGAAAGGAATATACCTTTTTTCTCAGCAGTACATGGGCCTAACAAAAACTGACCATGTATTAGGACATAAAAACCTCAAACCAAATGCAGAAATGCAGAAGTAGTAAATGCATCCTTTTCAGATCATAATGCAAGAAAAATTACATTCAATAATGGACAATGGAAAGAGATCAAAAATTATTTGGAAATTTAATAATACAAACCTTTGAAAAAGTGTACCAAAGAACAAGTCATAGAAATAACCAATAATTTCATTAAAGAAAATGACAACAATGAGATAACATGCCAAAATTTATGGGATGCAACCCAAGCAGTACTCAGGGAAATTTTTATATCTCAAATTGCTTACATCAGTAAGATGCTTTTTGGAGGGCAATTGGGGTTAAGTGACTTGTCCAAAGTCACATGGCTAGTAAGTGTGTCAAGTGTCTGAAGGCAAATTTGAACTCAGGTCCTCCTGACTCCAGGGGTGGTGCTCTATTCACTGAACCATCTAGCCTCCCCTTCTCTAATGAATATTGATGCAAAAATTTTAAATAAAATACTAGCAAAGAGATTACAGCAATATATCACAAGGATTATACACTTTGACCAGATGGGATTTATTCCAGGAATGCAGGGCTGGTTCAATATTATAAAAACTATTAGCATACTTGGCCATATCAATAATGAAACCAACAAAAATCAAATGATTATCTCAATAGATGCAGAAAAAGCTTTGACAAAATACAGCACTCATTCCTATTAAAACACTAGACAGCACAGGAATAAATGGAACTTACCTTAACATGATAAGTAATATTTATCTAAATGCATTAGCAAGCATCATCTGTAATGGGATAAGCTGGGGTGAAGCAAGGATACCCATTATCACCTCTATTATTTAATATTGTACTAAAAGTGTTATCTATAGCAATAAGAGAAAAAAAGAAAGGAATTAGAAAAGGCAACAAGGAAACAAAACTATCACTCTTTGCAGAAGATATGATGGTATACATAGAAAATCCAATCCTAGAGAAAAAACTACTTGAAATTATTAAAAACTAGCTAAGCTGCAGGATACAAAATAAGCCCACATAAATGATCAGCATTTCTGTATATTACCAACAAAGTCCAGCAGCAAGAGATAGAAACAGAAATTCCATTTAAAAGAATTATAGACAATGTAAAATACTTGAGCATCTACCTGCCAAGACAAACCCAGGGACTATCTAAGCACAATTACAAAACATTTTTCACACAAATAAATTCAGATCTAAACAATTTGGAAAATATTAATTGCTCATGTGTAGGCCAAACCAATATAATAAAAAATTACAGTTCTACCTAAATTAATCTATTTATTCAGTATCATACCAATAAAACTATCAAAAGATATTTTATAGAGCTAGAAACAATAATAAGAAATTTCAACTGGAAGAACAAAAGCTCACGGATATAAAGGGAAACAAAGAAAAGAATATGAAAGAAGGTGGTCTAGCCATGCCAGATTTTAAACTGTATTATAAAGTGGTAATTATGAAAACAATCTGGTACTGGCTAATGGTGGAATAGATTAGGTACAAATTGCATTATAGTAAAAGACCATAGTAGTCTAGTATGTGATAAATCCAAAGATCCAAGCTTTTGGAACAAAAACTCCTTATTTGACAAAAAGTGCTGGAAAAACTGACAACTAGCTGTAAAGTAACATCTCACACTGTATACCAAGATAAGGTCAAAATAGGTACATGATTTACATATAAAGGGTGGTACCATTAGCAAATTAAGAAAACATGGAATAGCTTATCTGTCACATTTATGGATATGGGAAGAATTTAAAAACCAAAGAAGATATAGAGAGAATTACAAAATGTAAAATAGATAATTTTGATTATATAAAATTAAAAAGGTTTTGTACAAACAAAACCAATGCAATCAAAGTTATAAGGAAAGCAGAAAACTGGGGAAAATTTTTTTGTGACAAGTATTTCTGATAAATGCTTCATTTCTCAAATATGTAGAGAACTGAGTCAAATTTATAAACAATACAAGTCATTCCCCAAGTGATAAATGGCCAAAGGATGTGAACAGGAAGTTTTCAGACAAAGAAGTCAAAGCTAACTACAGTCACATGAAAAAATGTTCTAAATCACTATTGATAAGAGAAATGCAAATTAAAACAACTCTGAGGTACCACCTCATGCCTATCAGATTGACTAATATGACAAAAAAAGGAAAATGGCGAATGGTAGGAGGGGATGTGGGAAAACTGGCACACTAATGCACTGTTGGTGGAGTTGTGAACTGGTCTAATCATTCTGAAAAACAATTTGGAACTATGCCCAAAGGGCTATAAAACTCTCCATACCCTTTGATCCAGCAATACCACTGGTAGGTCTATATCCCAAGGACATCCACAAAAAGAGAAAAGGACCTATCTGTACAAAAATATTTATAGCAGCTCCTTTTGTGGTGGTTAAGAATTAGAAATCAAAGAGATGTCCAATCAATTGAGGAAAGGCTAAACAAGATGTGGTGTATGATTTTAGTGGAATATTATTGTCCTATAAGAAATGATAAGCAGAATGATTTCAGAAAAAAAAACCTGGGTAGACTTACATGAATTTATGCATAGTGAAGTGAACAGAACCAGGAGAACTTTGTACACAGTAACAGCAACATTGTGTGACCAAGACCTGTGAATGACTTAGCTGTTCTTAACAATATAATGATCCAAGACAATCCCAAAGGACTAATGATTAGGCTTATTGTCTACCTCTAGAGAAAGAACTGATATTGATTGAGTATAGATGGAAACAGGCTATTTTTTTTTTACTTTCTTTCATTTTTCTTTTATTCAAGTCCTCTTGTACAAAGGACTAATATGGAAAAGTTTTATGTAATTGCACATGTATAACCTATATCTGATTGCTTACCCATCTCAGTGAGGGAGGAAGGAAAAGGAGGGAGGGATAGAATTTGGAACTCAAAACTTTAAATAAAAATATTTAAAAATATAAAAAAGAGCTCTCTTTCCTCTAGGTCTCTGCTGCTGCCTTTCAATGTTGTTATTCTAGGACATCGAACAGCCACACAGCGTGGGAAAACACAGATATGTTGAGATCTATATTGTTGGAGCATGTTTAATCTCCATGGAAGTGATTATTCATACCATTAAGTAAAGTACAAGCAAATTGGAGAGACAGAGGGGAGGGGAGGGAGGGAGAGAGAGAGAGAGAGAGAGAGAGAGAGAGAGAGAGAG
>NW_027187400.1:13482186-13521187 GCF_028583685.1 Petaurus breviceps papuanus | reverse complement strand
AGAGAGAGAGAGAGAGAGAGAGGAAGGGAGAGAGAGAAAGAGAGAGGGAGGGAGGGAGAGAGAGAAAGAGAGAGGGAGGGAGGGAGAGAGGGAGGGAGAGAGACAGAGAGAGAGGGAGGGAGAGAGACAGAGAGAGAGGGAGGGAGGGGAGAGATAGAGAGAGAGGGAGGGAGGGAGAGAGACAGAGACAGAGAGAGAGGGAGGGAGAGAGAGAGAGGGAGGGAGGGAGGGAGAGAGAGCACACATAGTTCACACTGAGTAGGGTTAATTAGAAATTCTTCTACAGTACTGTCATTCAAGCCACTGTCGTTTACCCAGTGAGGAGTGACGCCAAGGCCATGGTCAAACATTTCTCTCCGAGTCATTGATTACAGCATCTCCTCCCACACACAGTCATGCCCTTCACCAGCCTATTCGAACAGAGAAGAAAATCAACCTTTCCTTCCTCCAAGCAATGCAACCTTTTCACCCACCCACAAATCAGGCTGGCCCTGGATGTTGCATCTTCCCAGGAAAGCAGCAGGAGCAGATCAATTAACTCATAGCATAAAAAGGATCAGAGAGTCACTTTGAGACTAACTATATTTCCAGCTACAGAGAGATGATTTAGAAATTATTTTCTGGCAGGATATTTTAGCTTTAACTATTTCCAGAACTAGTGAGAAATGGTATGATGCTTAATTAAGCCCAATAAGACAAAATAAATTCCTTTTGTATCCTTATATTCTTCTTAAAGCAACTCTTTGGAGACTGTTAATAAGATAGGTGAGTGGTAAAAAATGCTAATTTCATGTCAATCCTATTCAATGAATGCAATTTTTTTTTCACTGTATACAAGGCTCATAGGATTTAGTGCTTGAAGGTTTAGGGAGGGCCCTTAGAACACAGGATGTCAGATCTGGGAAGGCCCTTGTAATACCAAACGTCAGAATTAGAAATAACCTTAGAACATACAAAGACAGAAAACATATAATAAAGGAACACAGAATTTAGGATATGAGTTAGAATGTCCCTTAGAACAAAGAATGTCAGAACTGAGAGTGTTCTGATAATATAAAAACTCTGAGCTGGTAAGGGCCCTTCGAAACCATGAAATCCAACTCCCTTACTTTACAGAGGAGAAGTCTGAGCTTCAAAGAGGCTGGTAACTCTTCCAGATAACAAGGAGCAGAACTGGTATTCCAAATTCAGTGCACTGACTCCAGATTCAGGGTTCCTGCCAGCATAACTCTCTCTGTCTAGCAAGGCAAGGATGTTTAAGTGCTTAATTACTGGATCCTACATTTCTGGGTCATGTCAAATGTTCCTTTTCTTTTTCTTTTTGTGCTTTTTGGAGGGCAATTGGGGTTAAGTGATTTCCCCAAAGTCACATGGCTAATAAGTGTGTCAAGTGTCTGAGGCTGGATTTGAACTCAGGTCCTCCTGACTCCAGGGCTGGTGCTCCATTCACTGTGCCACCTAGCCGCCCCTCATGTCAAGTGTTCCATGTAATACCAGACACTTAGAATATGAGGCACCAACAATCTCATTTTATTTTTGCAAATGCACCATAAGTCAGAAAAATAAAGGCAGTCCTACCCAAGAGCTTCAGAGATTTACTTTGCATAGCCCTGGAGATACAAAAACCAAGTGGAAAAAAACTCCTTCCCATAAGAGGCTTATATTCCACTAGGGGGATACAACATCAATCAATCAATCAACAAATATTTATTAAAGGCCTGCTATGTACCAGGCACTGTACTAGGCATCGAGTTTAGTCATTTTTAGTTGTGTCTGACTCTTTGTGGTCCCATTTGGGAGTTTCTTGCAAAGACACTGGAGTGGTTTACCATTTCCTTCTCCATTTCATTCCTCAGATGAGGAAACTGAGGCAAGCAGGATTAAGTGACTTGCCCAAGGTCACACAGCTAGTAAGTATCTGAGGCCGGATTTGAACTCAGGTCTTGCTGACTCAAAGCCAAGCACTCTATCCACTGTGCCACCTAACTTCCCTATGTACTAGGCATTGGGGACACACACACACACACACACACACACACACACAATTCCTTCCCTCAAGGAATTGGCATTATTTGTGAGGGAAAGAACACATGTACACATAGATATATACAAATATAGAGAATATAGAGATAGGGCTTAGACTTGTGATTTCACTGATAAAGGAAACTCCAGGAGATATCCTTTACCATGCAGGTTAGAATTTTCTTTGCAACTTGTAGTTTTAGTGGAAAAGAGTAGAAGTGAAAAAGATGACGTGACTTTCCCAGGGTCATTCAGCCAGTGTGTGGGTCAGAGGCAGTACTTGAACCTTGAGTCCAGGGTTAGCTCTCTCTCTGTCTCTGTCTCTCTTCGTCTTTCTGCCTCTGTCTTTGTCTCTGTCTCTCTCTTGTCTCTCTGTCTTTCTGTATCTGTCTCTCTGTCTCTGTCTCTCTCACTCTGTCTCTCTCTTTCTCCTATTCCATGTGTTCTCTTTGTATACAAATAAGTGTTAAGTTGATTGATTTACTCAATCAAACCATGTCCCATTCCTGAAAGCTCACTTTCAGAGTCCTTTGCCATGGTCCTTTAACCATATGAAAAACGATCAGTTGGTCAATCTCAAGCGTAGGTTTTAGACTAAGTTTAAAGTCCTTGGAACTGCAGTGACATCACAAAGGAGTTCTCAGAAAGGCTGAAGAAATTTGGGCACACCTTAAGGGCCATCTATATATTTTAAAGCTTATTAGAATTGGCATCATTAGGGGGAATGGAGCAAGAGGGACTTTCCAGTAAAACTCCTGAGGAAGAACTGCATGGGGTGGGGAGGAAAAGGCCTCAGCCTGGCTTTGGCTAAGGCTGGGGCTCCCCTGCTCCCAACCCTTCCTTGGCTGCATCAGGACCTTGCAAGCTTTTAGGGGCCTGAAGGATATTAGATTTCTCATCTTCCCATCAGTGTCCTAACATCGTTCTCTAATCAGCTGATGGCAATGTCTGAACTGGAAGCCAAGGACAGTCTGGACACAGATTTATAAGTCCTTAAGGAGCTCAGGAGAGAATCTACACCAAGCCTAAAGGGACTTCTTGAGTATTCCATGGACAGGAGGAGAAGCCTTTCGGCAGCTTGAAGCCTCTGCAATCGAGCCCACTATCCCTTGGACTCTGAATGACTTATGGAAGAGTGTGACGCAGACTTTTGGGGAGATGTTTTGTACCAAATGTTCTTATTGTACTGCCTTAGCAAATGGCCCTTTCTAAAAGCTACTTAAACCTGACAAAGACAATCTTGGGGGAAGTGTACCAGCGGGAGTTTGAGCCAAGGGTGTTAGACTCATTCCTGACTCCTTAAGGGACATGCTTGGAATTCTTAACTAGAGATGTAGCCTTATTCTGGGAACAAAGACCGCTCTTTGAAAGTGGAAATTGGGATAAGGATCATAAGAACTTATATATACAAGGTTATCTTAGGAGGAGGGTTAGGGAGAAATTAGCAGCTGGGCTGACTAGGAAAGGCCTCCTAAAGAGATGACTCTTGAGCTGGACTTTAAATGAAACTAAGGATTTTAGGACACAGATGTGTGTTCTAGGAATGGTGGACAGTCAAAGGCACAGGAATGGGAGGTGGAATATTCTGCGTGGAAAAATAGCAAAAAAGTCAACTGGAGTGTACAGCACAAGAAGGGAAGGAGGGAAAAAAAGGATTTAATAAGTGCTTACTATGTGCTAAGCCCTTTTTACAAATACTATCCCATTTTATCCTCACAACAACCCTAGGAGGTAGATGCTTTATTAGCCCTATTATACAATTGAGGAAACTGAGGCAGACAGAGCAAATGTGACTTGCCAGGGTCACACAGCTAACAAGTATTTGAAGTTGGATTTGAGATTGAGGTCTTCCTGACTCCAGGCCCGGGGATCTATGCATTATGCCACCTAGGTAAAGGAATAAATAATAATCTTAGAAAGGTAGGTTGTAATCAGGTCATGAAAGGCTCAAAATGTCAAGCAGAGGAGTTTGCAACTGACCCTACATGCAAGAAGAACCACTGTGCTCCATTAAGCAAGGGAGTGACCCAGACTGATCTGTACTTCAGGAAACTCTCTTTGGCAGCTCCGTGAGGGTGGGCTCGGGTCTCCGCACTATGGAGGCACCCCCGCCTAAGTTCCAGGAGCTGCTCAGAGGGGCAGGCCCTCCTGGGCTCACCCCATGGCCGCAGGGCACACACCTCCAACCGGTCCAGTTTTGAACCAGGGTCTGGCTTTCTCCTGACTCACTGTGGCAGCTGTCCCGCAGGTTTAAAGGTTACCATCAAATTCAGTGGGCAGGAGGTGGAGGATGGAAGCTAATGGGCAGGGGGAGAAAAAGGGATGGAGAGGAAAGAAGGATGCTTCAGGGAGCACCAGGGGCCAGGACACGGACCAAAGATCTACCCGCGCACGACACGGACCAGCGATGGCAACTCGTACCCTACCTTGGAGGCGTGAGAACAGATAGCCCCCAAAACCTCGGGTGCAGCGAATGAGCGCAGTCATTGTGAGCCTGCAGAAAAATACTGCAGTCCTCCCAGCCCGCCCCGGGGGCTATAGAAATGACCTCGGGATGGAGCCTCGGATCAGAAGTTGTGAAGTAATATGGCATTAATGCCGAACACTCGCCAGCTGCTACAGTGGAGAATGCATAGATCGGAGCATACGTTGCTCCCCTGCCCGCCCCCCCCCACCATTCTGTCAAGGTTGGCCTGCCTGTGACTGCTTTTGTCTAAGGAACTCCCGGTAAGAAAGCTCCCTCCATCAGCGTAGATCCTGAAATATTGGCTCCCCTACTCTTACCGTCTTAGAGAATCACCCAGGGGCACTGAAAGGTTAGGGATCCCACAGCCATTTGGAGCTACTCCAATCTCTGAGTCAGTCACTCCTTGCTTCTCTCTGTCTCTCTCTCTTCCTCCCCCCACCCCCGTCTGTCTCGTCTCTGTCTTTCTCTCTGTGTCTCTCCCTCCCCCTCTTCTTGGATTCTTTCTCCTCTTTTTCTTCCTCTCTCCTTTCCCCTTCCTCTCCTTTTATGTCCTTTTTTCTCTTCTCTTCTCTTTCTTCCTCTCTGTTTCTACCCCTGTCCCTCCCTCCCCCTCTATTCCTCTTTCTCTGTCTCTTTCTGTCCCCTTCCTTCTCTCTTGAACTTTTTGCTTTTTATCTACTTGATGTTTGCTTCTCTGGGTACATAAGGTTTCCACACTATAGGATGTAAGCCCCTTAGGATCAAGGACTGTTTTCCTTTTTGTCTCTCCATCATCAGCTTCTGGCATGGGGCCTGGTACATGACAAGTGCTCAAGAAATGCTTGTTGAAGCTTGGTTCCAAATAATACTATGCAATGTGCCTCCCTCCCTTTTCTGCAAAGGTGGAGGACTATGGGTGCAGAGCAGTGTATATACTGTTGAATGCTGTTGATGTGTTGGTTCATTTTGTTGAACCACTCTCCCTACCCCTTTGTTCTTTATTTTTGTCAGAAGAGATGACTGCCTGAGTAGGGGAGGGAAGGGATGTATTAGGGAAAGGAAGGTAATGCAAACACAGAAGATAAACAATTTTTGAAAATCAAAAGTAAATGTTACAAAGTCACCAAAAATAAACATGACCCAAAGGAGAGAGACCTGTCCTCCCACTGTTTTAGAGACATAGGGGGCCCAAGGGTGTGGAATGTTGCACATATTTCCATTTTTTTCAATGCATTGATTGGGTTTGTTCATTGTATTCTCTCTTTTTCCTCTTTTTATTACAAAAATATTCTTTGTTATAAGCCATAGGCTCTCTAGGAGAAGGTGGGAGAAGGGATGGTGGAGAGGAATTTAGTCAAAGTAAAACTGAAATCCATCCATTAAAATTGATTTTTTTAAATTAAAATGCTTGTTGAATTGAACTGAGTTGAATTCGTTACAGGAAACACTTCCAGCAGGTGCTCAATAGTGGAGAAAGACAAGTGGATTTCAGGAATCTGTGCATTATACTTGACTTTGTTAGTGTCAAAGGGCCAAGTAGCAGAAGCCAAGTTGAGAGAGCCCTGGCACAGAAAGGCAATGACTTGGAGGGTGAGACACCTATTAAGGAGCTGCCCCAGAGGCTGCTTTCTAGAGGGTTAAGATAGTGCCCTCTGGCCCCGCTTAACCAGCAAGCTGTTTAACAAAGATGGCACAAGCTGGTTGAAAAGTATGATATTGCTATTCAAAGGGATTAATTCTGCCACCCACACCTTCCTCCGCATTCAACAGGCTTCGCTCCAAAGCACACGCTGCCTGCAGACAGTTGGATCATAGACACAATGAGCTTTGAAAGGATAACCTTTCCATGTCCTCCGTTTGAGGGCCTGGTGTTACCAGGCTCTGCTCTCCCTGAACAGTTGCCAAGGATACCCAGCGTAGCTACAGATTCAAGACTCAATTAGTCCAAATGCCCCCATTGGTTAAACACTTTCCCTTTTCTATTTTGACAGGCTAATTCATATCTTTCAAAAACAAAACAGACAAACTGAATTAAACGACCTAGGTTTTCTTCCTTGCCTTCTTTTGGTGGCAAAGAATGAGACTTCTGAAAGGACCAGTCCTTTCTTCCTGAGTATGTCACCAAAGTTCACTTATGAAAGAGGAATGATCAGTCTCAATCCTCCCAATAAGCTGCAAGGAATCTTCCCACTGCATCCAGGGCCTGGAGTCAGAAGGACCTGAGTTCAAATCTGGCATTAGACACTTAACACTTACTAGTTGTGTGACCTTGGGCAAGTCACTTAACCCCAATTGCCCTGCCTTCCCCCCTGCAAAAAAAAATGATTATCACTTAACTTTTCTGATCTACAGTTTCCTCATCTGTAAACTGTGTGTAATGATACCTGCAGTGCCTACCTACCTCACAGGGTCAGTGTGAGGCTCAAACATGGTAATGTCTATAAAAAACTTTGCAAACTTTAAAACATAAAAACCAGTTATTAAGGACACTTGAATTCTAATCCTAATTCACTGTGAGACCTTGAACAAGTCATTTTAACTTTTGGGGCTCCAGTTTACTAACATGCCAAATGAGGGGATTGGGTGATAGTCAGGAGACAAAAACCATTTTCACTTGCTAAAATACTGGGATGAATCTATCAAGATGACATTTAATGAGGATAAATTTAAAGTCTCACTGTTGGGTCCAAAATTCTACTTGTCAAGTAGAGGATAGAAGAAGTGGCTAGGAAGCAATTCATCTGAGAAAAACCCAATGATCTGGAGTTTTACAGAAGCCAGCATCTCAGAATTGGAAGGGATCCCAAGCCAACTAGTCTATGAAAAAAGAATTCTCTCTGCATCATATTTGTTGAGCGATTGTTCAGCCTTGGCTTTAAGATCTCCAAGAACGGAGAGTCTATCACTTCCGGTCTACTTTCGGACAGTTCTAATAATTACAATGTTTCCCCTATAGAAACCCTCCATCTGGCTCTCTGCAATTCCTACTCATTATTCCTTGTTCTTCCCTCTAGGTCAAACAAAATCTAAGCCTAGTGCCACCTGACAGCTCTTAACCTAATTCATACTTGAAGTAGCCCCATTGAGTCATGTCTTCTCCAGGCGACACATCCCCAGCACTTTCAGCTAAGTCTCATACAATGTAATATGATCCAGAGGGCTCTTCACTGTTCTAGTTAATCCATCCTAGATACTTTCCAGCTCATAAAAGTCCTTTCCAAAATGTGGTGCCTGGAATGGAACACAGTCCACCAAAAGTGGCTGATGGAAGAATATTGTAATGGGACTTCACCTCTCTAGTCTTGGATACCATGCCAGTCTAAGATTGTGTCAGTCTTCCTGGTTGTTGTATCACCTTGCTAAAATTTAACTAGATGTCCACTAACCCCCCTTCACCCACTGTCTAGTCATGTCTTCTTAATATTTTACTTAATGAGACTGATTCTTTTGAACTCAAATGTAAGACTTTACATTCATCCCTACTCAATTTAATCATCTTTGATTCAACCCAATGTTCTGGTTGGTAATGATCCTTTTGAATGCAGGCTCTGTTCCCCTTTCAGTGTGTTACCTGTCCCTCCTGGCTTTATGTCACCTGCAGATTGGATAAGCATGGCATCAGTGCCTTTATCCAATGTCATTTTTATCCATTTAATCAAGGGTTTAAAAACATTAAACAGCACAGGGTCAAACATAGATCTTCAGAGATGTCCTTAGTGTGTGCTGTTCTATGCCCAGCTTTCCTCTCCTTCTCTATCATGAATTCTACAGGGAGTAGCCACTTTCCTGCTATTTCCACCGGCTCTTCTTTGTTCATGACAATCAGACTCAAAATAAAATTTCTCTGTATTGGCACCTTCATCTTTTGAAGGATGAAAAAAATCATCAAGGTCAGCCAAGATATCATTAGCTCCTCTGCTCCTGTCAAAGAAAGCACCAGCAGAGATGTCTGGGTAACTGGTCTACCATTACTATTATATCACACCTTCATGCAGCATTATGACATTTCCCAAAAAGTTGTATCTATTTCTTCCTTCTGTTTTGGTGGTCTAATTTCAATGATTACATCATCTGTTTCTGCTGCTGTTAAATCTTCACTCCAGAGCTCTTCACTATTCTCTCTCTTCCTTTTCCTGAATTGTTTTTACATGAATACATTATGCTATCTAATGCAACTCTTTGCCCTCCTCCCTTTTAACCTATTTCATTACTTTTGAATAAGTATGGTCTTCTTGAGCCCTATGCCAACCTTGAGTGTCATCTCAGCTTTAGTGGACAAGGGAACTGTGGGTCTGCAGTTTGATATGGTGGTTCTCAAAAGCTATGCAATCTTGTTGCTTCTCTTTGAGAGTAGGCCTTTATACACATTTCCTTCACACCTTGCAGTAGGTTCTGGAGGTCAAGGAAGCCTCCAAATTTAGTCCCTGAGAGGTGATAGGGCTATAGCCTTACTTTTCCATGGGATGAAAAATGGGGGACAAGGCATGGAGGTAGGTACCTCGGGGTGTCAGTTCCCTTTTGTCAATGGATTCTGCAGTAATGGACAGATTGTGGAGAAGGGAAAGGGACTGTGCTCAGTTTTGAATGCCATATTTTAAAGACATTGATAAGTTGTTCACAAAATCACAAATTTGAACCACAGGATTTGAAGTTATCAAATAGAATGCCCCTAGAGATCAGGGAATATTTTGTGTTTGCCTCTGCATCCCCAGAAACCTAGAACAGTGCTTGGAACATAGTAGGTGTAATTGTTGATTGGTTAGCTAGAAAATATCCAAAAGCACCAGATTGTCTCAAGGCCATGCTATAAGGGGATTAGTAGAAGAAATAGGGAATTTTAGCCTGAAAAAGAGAATATTTGAGGGAGGGGGAGAGGGGAGGTAAAGCATGGTATATCATGTTTATGTGGGGAGGCGGGGAGAAGATCAGACTTATGTTTAGGTCCATAGAACTAGGACTAAGTTACAGAGAGACTAGTTTGGGTTTGATGTGAGGGAAAGTTTCCTAAGTTTTAGGACTACTCAGAGGTGGAACAGGGTGCTATGGGAGATGACAGTTTCTTCTTTATTGGAAGTCTTTAAGCAAGGTTAGATGACCACTTGTTGGAGATATTGTCTAGAGTAGTCTTAATTCAGGAAGCTTTGAAATAGATTACCTCTGAAATCAATTCAATTCAGCTTGATGAGCATTTATTAAATCCTTGCTCAGTGCTAGACAACATGGCATCATGACTAGAAAGCCAGACTCAGACCCAGACACGTATTGGCCATATAACCATGGGCAAGTCAATTAACTCTCAGTTTCCTTATCTTCAAAATGAGTTTCCTAGCAGGCAACAATGGACAGCTGGTATTTATTATTATTAATATTTTATTTTTCACCAATTACACGTAAAGATAATTTTAAACATTGATTCTTTTAAAATTTGAAATCCAGATTCTCTCCCTCCTTTTCCCTCCTCCCCACCTCTAAGATGGTAAGCAATTTGATATAGGTTATACATGTGCAATCATGAGAAACACATTTCCATATTAGTCATGTTGTGAGAGAAGACAGACCCAAAAAGAAAAAAACTGTGAAAGTGAAAATAGTATGCTTTGATCTGCATTCAGACTATATCTCTCTTTGCATGTGGATTGCATCTTTCATCATGAGTCCTTTGAAATTGTCTTGGATTATTGTATTGCTGAGAAGAGATAAGTCATTCATAGTTGAACATCATTACAATAAGGCAGTTACTGTGCCCAATGATATGGTTCTACTCACTTCATTTTGCACCAACTCCAGTTTTTTCTGAAATTATCTTGTTCATCATTTCTTTTTCTTTTTTCTTATTTTTTGCTTTTTGGATGGGGGAGGGCAGGGCATTTGGGGTTGTGACTTGCCCAAGGTCACATGGCTAGTAAGCTGTTCATCATTTCTTATAGCACAATAGTATTCCAGTACAATTATATAGCACAACTTGCTAAGCCATTCCTTAATTGATGGTCATTTCCTTGATTTCTAATTTTTAGTCACCACAAAAAGAACTGCTATAAATATTTCTGTACAAACAGGTTCTCCCCTCCCTCTCCATTTTTGGATGTCTTTGGGATACAGACCTAGTAGTAGTACTGCTTGATCCAAGGTACATACAGTTTCATTGTCCTTTGGGTGTTGCACCAACCGTCCAGAATGGTTGGATTAGTTCACAACTCTACCAACAGTGCATTAGTGTTCCAATTTTCCCCACAGTCCCTCCAACACTAACATTTTCCTTTTTTTGTCATATTAGTAACTCTGATAGGTGTGAGGGGGTACCCCGGAGTTGTTTTATTTTGCATTTCTCTAATCAGTGGTGATTTAAAGTGATTTTTCATATGACTATAGAGAGCTTTGATTTCTTTATCTGAAAACTTCTTGTTTAGATCCTGTCCATTTATCATGGGAAAATGACTTGTATTCTTATAAATTTGACTCCGTTCTCTATGTGTTTGAGAAATGAGGCTTTTATCAGAGATATTTACTAGAAAAATTGTTTCCTAGCTTTCAGTTTTCCTCCTAATCTTGGTTGCATTGGTTTTGTTTGTGTAAAAACTTTCTAATATAACATAATCAAAATTATTCATTTTACATCTTATAATGCTCTCTTGTTTGGTCTTAAATTCTTCCCTTATTCATAGCTCTGACAGTTAAACTATTCCTTGCTCTCCTAATTTGTTTATGGAACCACCCTTTCTGTTTAAATCACATACCCATTTTAACTTTATCTTGGCATATGGTATGAGATGTTGGTCTGTACATAATTTCTGTCATACCGTTTTCCAGTTTTCTCAGCAGTTTTTGTCAAATAGTGAGACTTTGTCCCAAAACTCGAGTCTTTGGGTTTATCAAACACTAGGTGACTATGGTTATTGACTACTGTCTTGTATACTTGATCTATTTCTTAGCCAGTACCAGATTGTTTTGATGATTACTGCTTTCTAATATTATTTGAGATTTGGTATAGATATGCCACCTCTTTTCATAATTTTTCATTAATTCCCTTGATATCGTTAAGCTTTTGTTCTTCCAAATAAATTTTGTTATTATTTTTTCTAGTTCTATAATTTTTAGTAGTTTGATTGGTATGGCACCAAATAAGTAAATTGATTTAGATATAATTGTCATTTTTATTATATTGGCTCAGCCTACCTATGAGTGATTGATATTTTTTCCAGTTGTTTAGATCTGTCTTTATTTGTGTGAAAAGTGTTCTATAATTGTGTTCATGTAGTTCCTGTGTTTTCTTGACAGGTAGATTCTTAAGTATTTCATATTGTTTACAATTATTTTAAATGGAATTTCTCTTTCTATCTCTTGCTTCTGGTCTTTATGGGTCATATAAAGAAATGCTAATGATTTATGTGGTTTTATCTTATATCCTGCAACTTTAATAAAATTGTTAATTATTTCAAGTAATTTTTTAGTTCATGCTCTAGAGTCCTCTAAATATACTATCATATAATCTACAAAGAATGATAGTTTTGTTTGCTTCTTGCCTATTTTAATTCCTTATTTTTCTTCTCTTATTGCTATAGCTAACATTTATAGTACCATACTAAATAATAGTATATGCAATACTAAATAATATAATGAGCATCTTTGTTTCACCCCCAATCTTATTGGGAAGTTTTCTAGCTTATCCCCATTACAGATAATGCTTGCTGATGGTTTTTAAATAAATGCTACTTATAATTTGGGGAGGTGTATGGGGTGTTCAAGAGTACTAGTAACACTGGTGTGAGAGCTGATGAGCCCTGATTAACTCAACTCTCACCTGTGGCTCCCAGAAGCTGTAGTATGCTCAGTGGTCACACCCCAGTAAACTGTCTTGTAACTGGGTTTAGGATAACCAATAGGTCTCAAACCCATTGGTAAGATAGAGTGATGTCTTCTCCAGGCATCTGAAGACTTCCCCTAGAAGAACTGGCAGATGAGAATAATTTTCCCCAATACCCTTGAAGGCAGCTTAAGCAGGCACTATGCAGTACTTAGGGCTTGGTCAGACATTGAAGACACTAACACCATCTACTTTTGATTGTAATCCTAACTCTTTTGCCTTCTAGAATATCATATTCTAAACCCTCCAATTTTTTCATGCAGCAGCTGTTAAATCCTGTGTAATCTTGACTATGGCTCTGTGATATTGGAATAGCTTTTTTTTCTGCTTCTAGCAGTATTTTTTTCTTGACCTGGGAGTTCTGGAATTTGGGTATAATATTCCTGGGAGTTTTCATTTTGGGATATCTTTCAGGAAGTAATTGGTGAATTCTCTCTATTTCTATTTTACCTTCTGGTATCAGGGCAGTTTTCCTTGATAATTTATCGAATATAATGTCTAGGCTCTTTTTAAAATTATGGTTTTCAGGTAGTTCAATAATTCTTGAATTATTTTTTCCTGCATCTATTTTCCAGGTCAGATGTTTATCCAATGAGATATTTTATATTTTCTTCTATTTTTTTCATTCTTTTGATTTTATTTGATTGATTTTTAATGTCTTGTGGAGTCATTAGCTTCTACTTGCCCAATTTTTAAGGAATTATTTTCTTCAGTGAGTTTTTGTACCTCTTTTTCATTTGCCCAATTCTACTTTTTAAAGAGTTGTTTGTTTTCAGTGAAATTTTGTACTTCTTTTCCCGCTGGCCAGTTGTACTTTTTAAGGAGTTGTTTTCTTCAGTGAATTTTGGTAGGTCCTTTTCCATTGTTCACATTTTCTTTACCAAGTTGTTGACATTTTTTTATGATTTTCTTGTATCACTCTCATTTCTTTTCCAATTTTTCTTCTACTTCTCTTATTTTAAAAATACCTTTTGGTAGGGGCAGCCAGGTGGCTCAGTGAGTAAGAGCACCGGCCCCAGTGTTGGGATGACCTGGGGATCAAATCTGGGCTCAGATACTTAGCACCACAACCAAAAATAACTGGCTGTGTAACCTTGAGCAAGTTACTTAACCCCGATTGCTTAAAAAAAATACCTTTTGGGCTCTCCCAGGAGCTTTTTTGGGATCCTGAGACCAATTCACATTTTTCTTTGAGGCTTCACATGTAGGCATTTTCACATTGTTTTCCCCTTCTGAGTTTATGTTTTGATCTTCTCTGTTACCTTAGTAACTTCTTACAATTAAGGTTTTTTTTTTTTTGGGGGGGGCTCATTTTTCTAGTCTATTCAAGACTTTTGAAGTTGGCTTCTGGTCCTGGGGTGGAGGGGGCACTGTCCCAAACTTCTCTAACCAGTGGCCTAGGTCCTGATTGCTGGTCTGATGCTCTTGGGGCTCAAGGTCTCACTGCCAGTTTGCTAGGGTAGGGCCTGCTGCTGGTTTGCCCAGATGCCACCTGCACAGGACTGCTCTTCTCCCCTTTTACCTGAGTGAGACAAACCTTTCCTGCTAACCTAAGTTGTCTTAGGCTGAAAAATGGTTTCACCCCATCTTTTTGTTGGTTCTGCTGATCCAGAATTCATTTTTTGTTTGTTTGCTTTTTGGAGAGGGGGAAGGCAGGACAATTGGGATTAAGTGATTTGCCCAAGGTCACATGGCTAGTAAGTGTTAAGTCTCTGAGGCTGGATTTGAACTCAGGTCCTTCTGATTCAAGGGCTGGTACTCTATTCACTGTGCCACCTAGCTGCCCCCAGACTTCACTTTAAGGTGTTATTTTATAGTTGCTTGGAAGTGAATTTGGGAGAGTTCAGGTATGTTCCTGTCTTCTTCTGCCATCTTGGTTCCAACAAGTATTTATTAAGTACCTGTTCTGTGTAAAGGACTGTGCTAAGAGCTGCAACTACAAATACAAACAAAAAACAGTCCCTGCCCTCAAGAAGCTTGCATTCTAATGGAGGTAGACAACACACAAAGGGGAGCTTCAAGGGACTGAGTGAGGGAGAAAGAGGTTTGTAGAGTCAGAATCACAGCCAGGAGAGGGATGAAGGATGACTGGCCTGGGCCTCTCCCCAAAATAGAGGTTCCAAGAGGTTCCTCTTGGAGAAAAACTGAGAAAAAGGGGAAGACCTGGCAAAAGAGTTCTTCAAGGGTTAGGAGGTCACAGGTTCTAAGGGACTATCCAAAGTAAGATACAGCAGAGAGATGGTGGCAACATCCAAAGAGTCAAAAGCAGCTCTAAATCCACAGTCCTGTGAAATGCTTCCTGCATAAATACTGAGATAATTCTCTAAGACTGTGATTTGCATAGGAGGTACTGACCTGTACTGAAAGAAGACCTTCTCTTAAGAGTGCTAGGCACTGTTTTTGGTGCTAGGGACCCAGCCTCCTTCTGAATCAGAATCTTCTCTATAATAACTCTAGCAAGTGGTAATCCAGACTTTGCTTGAAGACTCCCAATGAAGGAGAACCCACTACTTCCCAAGGCAACCCATTCCACTTTGGGACAGAGCTCCATGTATCATTTCTTACATCAAGTCTGAATCTATTTCTATGTAACTCCCACCTTCTGTTCCTTGTTCTGTTCTTTGGGGCCAAGCAGAAAAAGCCTAATCCTTCAGAAAAATCAAACAGTCCCTATCCTCAAAAACCTTATATTTTTCTGGTCCTTTCCAACTCTGATATTCCACAATTCTGTGAATATAAGTCCTTTTGACCCTTACATCCTACAAACTTCAGCACAACTGTGATTTCCCAGTAACAAATAATACCAGACATCTTTGAAAAGAACTGTTACCCTGAAATAAATGTCACAAACACAGGACAGGGTGAGTGGACTAAATGAACAGTCACTTTCTGAGATCCTTTAGCCCATTCCTTAGGAAATGGAGAGTCCCTCTCTTGCTTTTTGTGTATTCGCTACTTTTAAGCTCAAGGACAGCTTTTTACCTCCCTTTCAAGCAATCTCTCAAGTAAGAACCTATTACTTGGTTTACAAAAAGAGGGCAATTTTACCTTTCTGTCCTGAGACATTTACTGCAAAAGCCTGCTTGGATTTACTCTATGATTGAAAGGAGGCAGAATAGGGAGCTCATGGAGATTGAAAAGGGAAAATAAATAAATAAATGAGGCCCAAATAATAAGCCTCTGGATTGGACCTGCTCCTATAAAAGGGGATTAAGAGGCTACAAACAAAACATTTTTACTAGAAAATGCAAAAATAGGCCTTTGGGGAGGAAGGCAAAGATTAACAGGAAAGAGCGAATTGGGAAGGAGGTAGAAATCTGACAAGGGGTATATGCAAGAGGCATTTACACTTTGGAGGTAGCTAAGATGAAGCTTTTGAAAAATAGCCTCTAAGAGCCTGTAAGCAGTGGGTCTAATGTGGGCACAGTGGGGGACTGTGCGTCATCACCACTGAAGTGAGACCTGTCTGCCATCTATAAACCAGGTGAAATCATCCTTCAGAATTTAAAAAATATCAAAGGATGTCAGAGTAGGAAGGGGCCCTAGAGATTACTGAGTCATAGTCATCTATACAGACCTGGAAGGAACCTTAGAGATGAATAATAATCACAGACTCCATATAGCAATTTAAAGTCTGAAAAGAGGGAGGGGCCATGTGATGGTTGTGAGTTCTGGGGGAGCAAGAACTGGGTTTACGTCCTGTCTCTGCCACACACAGGTTGTGTGACCCTGCATGAGTCACGTAAACACTTAGGGTCCCAGACAAGTCTCCCAATTGAAAAGAAGGTGCTGATTTTCATTGGTTAATGGAATTTTCCTCACTGGGAGTTCCCTACACTAAATTCTGATCCATTCACTCTAAAGTTTGCCAAAAACTGTGGATAACTGATTTTATTTGTACTTCACAACAGCCCTGTGGGGGTAGGTTCTAGGGGGGTGTTATCATGTTCATTTTAAAGATGGGAGGATCATAGAGGTAAAAGCCACCTGCCCCCAGTCACACAGCTAGGCAAAGTCAGAGAAGAAGTGTATCTCACATCTTCCTGGTTTAGTTAATTTAGTCCTGGGGATCTTAACCCTTTTTTGGGTTCTGGCAATCTGGATGCCTATATACCTGTTTTCCAAAGAATGTTTTTAAAAACATAAAACAAAATCCATAGAATGATAAAGGAAACCAGTTTATTGAAATAAGATGTCATTTCTTCCTTATCCAAGTTTGTAGGCCCCTTGAAATCATTCCACAGACACCAATTGTCCAAATCCCTCATTTTACAGATGAGGAAGGTAAATAACTTTCCCAAGATCACCCAGTTGGCCAAAGGCAGAATTAGGAGTCTAACCTAGGTCTTTTACTCCCAAGATTTACACCCATGATACTATTCTATGTGGCTTTCTCCACCTCCTACTTTGCAGAGTTAACCAATGATGAGATTTAAGAGTTGACTTCATTTCTCCTGACTTCCAATCATTCTGCTTCACTGGGTTATTATATTCCTATGTAATTCAATGCTTGTGAGAGTTTTGAAGGCTACAAAGGTTAAAAAAAAAGGATTTTTTGGTATTACTCTACAACTTAGGGGTAGGAGTGAATGAAACTACCCATGGGTAGAAGACACAGACATAGAGGGATATCAGAGTCTTTATTTTTGCCTTTTGGAGGGGGGAAGGTAGAGCAATTGGGGTTAAGTGACTTGCCCAAGGTCCACAGCTAGTTTTGTATTAAGTGTCTGAGGCCAGATTTGAACACAGGTCCTCCTGACTCCAGGGCCAGTGCCACCCAGACGCCCCATCAGAGTCTTTTTTACTTGTTTATATGTATGTTACATGAAAACATTTTGCTTGGCCCCAGAGGCAGCTAGGTGGCACGCTGGGTAGAGCCCTGGGCCTGGAGTCAGGAAGAGCTGAGTTTGAATATGGATTCAACACTTCCTACCTATGTGACAAACAAATGGCAAACCTCTGTCAGCCTCAGTTTCTTCATCTGTTAAAAAAATTTTTTAAATCTCCTGTTTCCCAGAGTTGTTGTAAGGGTCATGAAATAGTCATTGTAAAGGGCTCAGCACAGCACCTGGCACACGGTGAGGACTATATAAATGCCAGCTATTATCATTAATAATAATAATTATTATTATACAGAGGAGTGATGGGTGGAAGCTTTACAGAGGCTAATTCAGACTTGATAGAAGGACCTATCCCAAAGTGGAATGGGCATTTTGGGGAGGAAGCAGGTTCTCTCTCACTAGAGGTCTGCAAGCAAAAGCTGAATGACTACTCGCTGGGGTTCCCACTCAGGAATGGGATGGGGCCCTTCCCGCTCGGATATTCACTGGTCCTGTGACCTTCCCTTCATTCCTCTCTCCGTGGCTAGGGCTCAGCACTCCCACATACACGTGGTCTGATCTCTAGTGCTAGAGGTCACTCCAGTCCCTGATTTCTGATCTTTTATGTATCAGAACTGTCGGTCGGTCAGTTATCATCTATTAAACACCTACTATGTGCAGAAAAGACAAAAAACAAAACAAAAAGGTTTCCCACTCTCAAGGAGGTCACAGTCTAATGGCGAGAGGAAGCAACATGAAAACATCTAGGTACAAACATGATACAGAGAGGATAAATTGGGATTAGAAGTGGCAGATTGGGAAGCAGCAGAGAAAAGGCACTAAGATTAAGGGGGACTGGGAAACGCATCTTGTACAAGGTGGGGTTTTAGCTGATAAATAAATAAAAGGAAGTCAGGGAGGCTAGGAACCAGATAGGAGTGGGGAGATTGTCCCAAACATACAAGAGAGAGCCAGTGAAAACTCTGAGTAAAGAGATGGAGTACTGTATGGGAACAGACATGTAGTATTGTATTGAGGAACTGCAAAGATGCCGTGTCACTTGACTTCAGGCTACTTGGAGGGAAGTAAAGTGTAAGAAGACCAGAAAAGTAAGAAGAGGACAAGTTATGAAGCCAAAGAGAGGATTTTATATTTGATACCAGAGGTAACCATTTTAAAGAGCTGTAAAGAACCTGTAAGGAACCATCGAAGTTTGTTGACTACTGGGATGATATGGTCAGACCTGAGTTTTAGGAAGATCCATTTAATAACTGAGTCAGGGACAGGTTCAAATGGGGAGAGACTAGAGGCAGGGAGACCAACTAGCTGGTTACTGTAATAAGCCCAGGCATGGACTGATGAGGGTCTGAACCAGGGTGATGGTAATGTCAGAAGAGAGAAGGAGGAACAGACAAGAGGTTGGGGGTAGAAGTGACAGACATGGCAACAGATTGGATATGGTGGGAGTGAGAGTGATGTTAAGGATGATGCCTAGGTTATGAGGCTAACTTAATGAGAAGATGGCGGTATACTCAACCGTAATAGGAAGATTCAGAAGAGGCAAAGGTTTAGAAGGCAAGATAATGAGTTTGGTTTGGGACCTATTGAGTTCAAGATCTGCCCTAGATGTAGCCCTATTCAGGGGCTTGGTTAACAATAATGCAAAGGTTAGAAAGGTTTAGTGCATATCACACATACATAACAGAGACAGAAACTTGAAATAAAGGATTGGGGTGGAGGATAGATATTGCCTTGAAACAGCTCTAGCTAAAGAGACTTTTGTTTCTGTGCTTGTCCCTTTCTCTTTATTCTGTGCTTTCATTTATGTGGGAGACCAAAAGAATATTATTTTTGAGAAAACTGGGGGTGGAGGATGGAAAAAGAGAAGAGCCATAAACATCTTTTGGAAGTTAGTTGGTAAGGCAGTCCCTAAAAGTGTTGCTGAATCAGTGCCTTTTGATAAGAAGACACTGAGCAGTGACTTACAATGACTTCCTAACCTTAAGTCAGATGAAAGCTCGGGCTCAGATACTGCCCTCGATGAGTAGGAACTTGACAAAACCTCTACACACATTTGTATTGTCCAGCTGTTTGATGTTACAATGAGCTAGGATTCTGAGTTTAAGACTCTCTTTCAGAGGAGAAAATACCTAGAATAGTCAAGTTTTTGAGGACTGACACTCTTCTTATGGATGAGAAAAAAAAAGCTAACACTTTTTCCTTAGTCTGATGACTGGGTATGGAAAGATGTTAATTTCCTAAAGAGCTGTAAGTTAAACCTCTGAACTATAAGCTAAGAGAGGGGTACCAGAACCCATTTTTTTCTTATGGATAAGAAGGGTACCAAAGCTAGGGACTCCAGATAAAGGCAAAAGCTGGAAGTGGAGGAGCTCTACAACCTGGTACCCAGACGAGCCACAACTGGAAGAAACCAGAGTGATTGGTCCAGTGGATTACCGTCCAGGAGGGAGCCAAGTCATCAGATAATAGGCTACATGTCATGCCACACACTCAACAGAGACGTTATACCACATTAGACCACTAGAAGGCAGGCCTTGAGGGAATAGTGCAAGGACATAGAAAAAAGATAACAGTGATGGAAATATCCTAGGGGTGAGTTACTTCTTCTTCCATACGCCCTGACTAGGCATATTTCCCTTGTGTGTGTTCACCCATGCATGCTACGTGTATTAAGTGACTAACTACATACACTAAATGATAGATTCACATAGAAAATATGTATGGAAAGATACACATGTATGTATGTATAGAGTGAATGATAGAAATATACATACACACTCATATATATAATATGTATATATTTGTTGCCATTCAGTGTTCAGTTGTTTCTGACTCTACATGATCCCATGGGCTTTTCTTGGCAAAGATACTGGAGTGGTCTGCCATTTCCTTCATATGTGAGTATACACACATCTATTCACAAGTATATTTGTATATATGTCTGTATATACACACACCTATAAAGCTATGATCCTACAATCTTTAAATCTAAAATAGTATGTCTGAAATGAGACCATGTGGAAAGTTGGGGGAGCCCCAAGACACTACAACCATCCTCGGTCTCTGCAGAACAACTGCAAAACAGACTATAACAATCTTGTCCATAGCTAGTAATTACCATGTCCCGGACACACCCACTGTTGTTGTTTTTGCAAAAAAAAAAAAATGGTAGTAGAAAATCCAGACATATAAGCACTTACCCAGGTGAGCAGAAAATTGTGGTATTTTAAAGATGCTGACATGTGGTAATTTTCTCCCTGCTGCTTTCTTTTGAAGTGGGGCGTCCAAATGTACGATGTGGCAGGAGGCCAGGTGCTGATGAGTTCAGATTAGTCACCTGGCATTACAGGCTATATCAGAGAGCTTGTTGACTGGGGTCGTGGCAGGGGAAAGAAGAGACATTTTCTTCGAGGGGTGAAATTCTCTAGTCATCCCCAGGAAAGAGAAAAAGACCCGTATTAGGAGGCCAGAGCCTCCCTCCCCACTCTGCTGCAGTGCAGGCTCTGAAAACAGCTGCCTGGCCTGGGTAAAAGCCTTTGATTTGTTCCAGCAAAGCCTGCTGGAGGAGCAATTAAAAACCGGAGAATGCCATCCCCTGTCATCAAAAACAAAAGGCATCTGTGGCTGCTGGCGTTCTTGTTTATTTTTGTATTGATCTCGTCTGTCAACCACCTTGTTAGCAACCTGATCAGGGCATAGCGAGCTCCCTAATTAGGTGCTTTTGGGGGAAGTGGGGGCCACAGCATGTTGGCTAGCCAGGGCACAAAAATTGGGGGCCGCCAGATGGATGCCATCCCAGGCAATGGAGCTGGCACTGCAATTTCAAATGGTTTCCAACAGGGTGTAGTGCATTGGGACTAGGGTAAAGTCTAGAGTAAAGATAAAACTACTAGAGTAAAGATAAAAATTCAAATTCTACTCAAGAAACTGTGTGATCCTGAGCAAGCTAATTAAATCTCTCTGTACCTCAGTTTCCTCATTTGTAAAATGAAGGAATTGGACTTGATGGGCTCGAAGATCTTTTTCAGCTGTAAATTTATGATCTTATGATCCTTTGGAGGAAAAGGATGACTGAATGGAACCCCATTTATTAAGTACCTACTGTATGCCAGGCAATGTTCTAGAATAAGGGTTATAGATACAAAAAGCAGGGCTATGCCTACCCTCAAGGAGCTTACATTCCGATGAGGGCGACAACTGCTATAGAGGAGTGCTGGCAAATAATTTTCTTTCGTTAGTAATAGCTACATTGAGGGCAGAGATTATTGCTTTTTTATTCTGTGTCCCCAATACGTAGTAGGCAGACACGTCAGCTCTGTCACCTGGCCCTGTGCAAGTCCCCTAAAGCTCCCTCAGCCTCAATTTCCTCATCTATAAAATGGGGACAATAATAGCTCCTACTTTCTGGAGTTGTGAGGTTCAAATGAATGAACATATAGAAAATCTTTTGCAAACCTTAAAGCTTTATTTAAATGCTAACTGCTCCTCCTCTCCTTCTTCCCCTCTTCTTTTCCTCTTTCTCCTCCTCTTTCTTCCTTCTCCCTCCTTCTCTTCCTCCTTTTTTCCTCCTTTTTCTCCAGGTAATTACTATCAATTATTACATATTCATTGACTTGAATTATATAGCTGCTGACTCATCTCTATGGCTAGAGTCTTTGCAGCCCCCAAAGGGGCAGATTTGCTTAGATATATAATTAGAAAAGGCTTCCTAGAATGTGGCTTTGAGGAAGAGTCACAAATTTAAACCTGGAATGCCATCTCACAGAGGAGAAGATGAGCCCTGGGAAGACAAATAGCTTGTTTAAGGTCACTCAGGGACAAAGCAACAGAGCCAAAATTTGAACTCAGGGTCTCTGGCTCCAAAGGCAGCCCATTCTTCACTACTCCCCGCCACCTCTTGAAGCATTTCTTCTTAAAGCCCTGATTGTTGGCCTGGATAGCAGATCAGCACCCAGAGAACCACAGGTTTTCAACTAAAAGGGACCTTAGAGGGCATCCAGCCAGACCCCCTAATTTTACAGATGAAGAGACTGAGGCCCAAAGAGATTATACAAGGTAATGCAAGTAGTAAGAGGCAGAACCATGATCAAACTCAGGGCCTTTGACTCCAAGGGTGACACCCTTTCTAATGTACCATGATACCTTCCCTCCTTGACAGCCACTCTAACCTGGCCCTGACAACCCACTCCATTTACAGTTGGGCAAAGTGTGGTCCAGCAAAATAAATTAACTGTTAGCATTTATATAGCACTCTAAAGTCTGCAAAGTTCTTTACTCATGTTTTCTCATTTGAGCCTCACAATAACCCTGGGAGGTAGGTGCTATTAATTATCTCCATTTCACAGATAGGGAAACTGAGGCTGAGGGAGCATGAAGGGACTTTCTCAGGGTCTGAGGCCCTCCTGACACCAGGCCCAAGGGCCTATCCACTCAGCCACCTAGCTGCCTCTTTCAAACCAGAGAGCCTGAATGTCCAACATTCTCTTTGAGTGTCCAAGAGTGAAAAGCTAAGCAAAGAGAAGAAAGCCCTTTTGTCCCTTCCCTGCAAGATCTCAGAAAGTACCGGCCCTGGAGTCAGAGGATCTGGGCTGAAATCCTGTTTCTGATCACCCTATAACATGAGGGCTTTGGATTAGATCATCTCTGAGGTCTCTTCAGGATCCAGGTTTTTGATCATCACGTCTAGGGAAAGAGACCAGACCTCTACCAATGCAAGTCAGCACCATTTCTGCAACTGAATCTGCCTACAGGACTGAGATATCTGCTTAGCCTCATAAAGCCTGGATGCGTCAAAGGTAGGACTTGTACTCAGATCTCCCTGGTTTTGAGGCCTCCTCTCTACTCACTAGGAGGCAGTTAGGGGGCTCCATAGTGCACAGAGAGCTGAGACTGTAGGCAGGAAGACTCGTCTTCATGAGTTCAAGTCTGGCCTCAAACACTTACTAGCTGTGTGACCCTGGGTAAGTCACTGTTTACCTCAGTTTCCTCATCTGTAAAATGAGCTGGAGAAGGAAATGGTTAGCCACTCCTCTATCTCTGCCGAGAAAAGCCCAAATAGGGTCATGAAGAGTCAGACACAACTGAAACAACCCAACAACTATATTCACTATACCCAACTGCCTCTTGGTCCTGTGTGGTGCTACATTACAATTGTCAGCATTGTGGTCCTACTATTAAACTATAAGTCTTGTGAAAGCGGGGACTGTGTTTTCTCTAGACTCTGTAGGATTTGGTTTTGTTTTTTGTATGTGAAGTTGCAAATCTCTGTTAAGTACAGACTATGTTTTTAAAATATGTACTATATTTAATACAGTAGTAACAACATTGCCCCGCTTGTCTATATCCCTCTCTGCACTTCCTTCTTCCCTCTTCTGCATTATTTTATTATTTTTTTTAAAGCAATCGGGGTTAAGTAACTTGCTCAAGGTTACACGGCCAGGTGTTTCTGGGTGTGGTGCTGAGTATCTGAGCCCGGATTTGATCCAGGTCATCCCGACACTGGAGCTGGTGCTCTTACTCGCTGAGCCACCTGGCCGCCCCTAAGCAATTGGGTTTAAGTAACTTGCTCAAGGTTACACGGCCAGGTGTTTCTGGGTGGGTGCTAAGTGTCTGAGCCCGGGATTCGATCTCCAGGTCATCCTGACACTGGAGCCGGTGCTCTTACTCGCTGTGCTACCTGGCCATCCCCGTGTTATTTTTTTTAATGGCTCCCACTGATACTCTTCTTCTTCTTCTTCTTTTTTTTTTGAGGGGATGAGGCAGGAGGGACAGGTAACTATGACTATTGCCCTCTGCCCTCTCCCATATCCCACCCCCTCTGGTAAATAAAAGCCCTCCCTCTGTACACTCTGAATGAATGTCTTTGGTACTGTGCCAGCCTTCTGCCCCAAATCTTTCCTCCCTGTGTGTCTTTTTGAAAATTACAAAGCACCTACTCCCTGGAAACCAGCAAGATATTCAGTACCTGGGGCTCGAGAGAACTCTCCAGGCTCAGATCCGGTGGGCAGACTTCACTGGCTGTGAGGGGAAAGGGCCTCCTGGGGCAAACTGGCTAGAGTTTCCATGCATTGTAACAATCCCCCCACCAGATTCTGGAATTCTAAGTTCTAAGGAAGGGGCCTGGCCACTGGAATCCCCATGGCTTGGCTGAGAAAGGGGCTTTATACTGCAAGTGAACGCTTTTTATGAAACTCCACTTAGCAGAATAAAGTGAATTTAAAAAACAAACAAACAAACAAGCCTGAACCTGTGTTTTCATTAATGTGGAAATTCCTCCTGGTGATGCACAAATATTTAGGCAGCCAGGTGGCACAGTGCATAAGGCCCTAAACCTGGAGTCAGAGTTCAAATCTAGCCTCAGGTACTTACTGTATGACCCTGGGCAAGTCATTTTAACCTTTGATTGCCTCAGTTTCTTCAATGTAAAATGGGGATAACAATAGTAAATTTGTCCCAGGGCTGTTGTGAGGATCAAATGAGGTATTTGTGACATGTTTGGCACAGTGCCTGGCACATAGTAAGTGTGAAATAAATGCTTTTAACCTTCCCTTCCCCCGATCTGTAACAGCCTCAGAATTGCCTGGGGGCACTGAAAAGCTAAGTGACTTGTCCAAGGTGACAAAGCCAGGTGTTTTGGGTCCTGTCCCTATGCAATGAGACTGTCAAGTCTTATATCATTGCAACTTTCTTGCCTCTATCATTGCAGATGGGCATCCTATGGTGTTTGAGAGGTGTCCAGAGTATTGAGAGGTTAAGTTATTTGCTCTTCTCTGGTTTTGAAGCTGGCATGTATCAGAGGCACTCCGAGGCTGTCCCTCTACCTACCATGCCATACTGCCTTGTACACAGGTGAGTAGTGTGGGAAATTTGGTCTCCACAGTCCATGAAGTCTGAATTAGATTAGAGCTGTCCCAAAGTAGGGTAAGGGGCTGCTTTCCAATGTCATAGATTCCTCTATATTTGAGGTGTGAGGCCATGTGCTACAATGCAGAGGGCTTCACTGGCTCTGAAATCAGAAAATCTAAGTTCAAATCCTTCCTGATTGTGTGACCTTGGGCAAGTCACTCAACCTCATCCTGAAAATGAGAGACCTGGCCTTGAGGACAGCAGAGGTCTCTTCGAGCTCTAGGCCTATGATGTTATGGTGTCTTCAAGTGCAAGCTGCCTGACTGCCTTCTAGGGATATTGCAGAGGGCATCCTCCATCCAGGATGGGTTGGACCAGATGGCAGTTGATGTCCCTTTTGAATCTAAGGTTCTATGTGACTGTCCATATTATTTAGGATTTGGCTGATTTAACAATGGTTGGGCAGTGGCATCCTCTACAGGAAGGAAGCCAAAGATGTGATGAATAGCTCCTTCAAACTAAGAGGAATGAATGAGTGAGTGAGTGAGTAGATGACTAAATAAGAAAAAAAAATCTATTAGGCACTTACTATGGGCCAAGCCCTGGGAACACAAATGGAAAGGTGAGGCCACCTCTGCTCTCCAGGAGTTAACGTTCTAATGGGGGAGACCTAGAATAGAGTTTAGGCTCCATGGACCCTGGGACCCAGCAGCAAAGCAGATGGGAATGCCCCTTCCTTAGCACCAACCATGCCCCTTTCTGCCGATGAGTCACTTGCCAGTGCTGAGAACTTTGATGGCAAGAGCTGTCTTTTCATTGTCTTCAGTACCTAAGATTGCTGAGGAGCTGGGAGATCCAAGACCTGTAGAGGCAGCTGACCGGTCCCATCTTCACAAGGAGAGTTTTCCTGGATGGTGGTGGTGGTGGGGACCTGACTTCTTATTTCCATTCTGAGGTGATTATCTGTCCCCTGGAAGCCATTCGTCAGTGTTTGGTGGCGGCGGCAAAAATGGCAGCCCCCTTCTTCATCAATGAGCTGAGCTGATGACCTGGGGGACGCTGTAATGCCTGGGCTCTTGGATTCTGGGTCCAGGACTGTCTCCACCAGGGTGGAGGGTAGATAGTCATTGAAGTGGGGAGGAGCAGTGGTTTGACACCCCTGGGACAGGCTGTCTCCTGTTTCTCCTTGGGGAGCCTTGCTGCTTCAGCTACGCTGGCTTACTTGCCCTGTTGGTGGCAGTTAATCAGTAACTGGGGGGGGGGTAGTGATGGGAATGGTGGGACCCTTTTCTGTGAGATTTACTGTCCTGCATCATGTATTGGGGATCAGCGTGAAAGCAGATTCCAAAGAAACAAGCCAATAGCTATCTAATTACAAGGTAGCCAGTGAGTCAATAAACATCATCATCATCATCATAATAAACACCTACTATGCACCAGGCACTGTGCTGAGCACTGGAGATACAAAAAGAGACAAAAGACAGTCCCTACCCTCGAGGAGCTTAAAATCTAATGGAGGAAACAATAAACACATATGTTCAAACAAGATAAAAATAGTAAAAAAAAAAAAATCATCCGAGGGAAGGTATTGACATTCAGAGGGGTTAGGGAAGGCTTCCTGAGAAGATGAGGTCTTGGCTGGGATTGAAGGGAGTCAGGAAGGTCAGTAATTGGAGCAGAAGAGGAAGGGGCCTATCTGAAGTTATCTTAACTTAAATTCATAGTAGACCTAGTCAGAACTATAATGAACTACAGTGGAAAGAGGCCTGGTGCTTTGACTGGCCAATTAATCTTGGAGAAGTCACTTCCCCTCTTTCATTTCATCGTCTGTAAAATAAGTTGGTCGGACATCTGATGATCTCCCAGGTCCCTTGCATCACTGTCATTCTACACACCAATGTCACCCCCAGTACCATGGATTCCCTTTTAGCTCATAATCACTCATCTTCCTGTTCCCTATCAACTCCCCACTGTCAACCCCTTGGTCTACCCCTCTTCTTCCACCGTTCTGATGCAGCTCTTTCTTGAGCTCTTCACAACCCAAATCAGACTGGAAAAACCTGCTACCCTCCACCTTACTGGAGTCAAACCCTTTCAGCTTAGCATACAGTTGATCATTTTAAGTAGATTAAGATGTAAGTCATTACTATCATTCAACAGGTCTAGCCAACATTTATTAAGTGCTTAGTGTATGTAAGGCAAAAGGTAGTGTGGAGTCGTGGATGAAGATCTGGCTTTGAGACTGGCCATACCCAAGTGCCAATCTTGGCTCTGACACATTCTAGTTAGGTGACTAGGACAGACTTAACATCTTAGTGCCCCAGCAACTGAGCAGATGCTAAGATTAGAAATTACAGATGAGTTGCTGATAGGCATCAGAGGAAGAGGAGATCACACTGGGAATGTCATGCATTGAGGAAATCAGAAGCCAGGACCTCCTCTCCCTTCCTGCCCCCCAATCACACACACAAATGTGCAAGATTCTAGGTTATTAGGAAGACCATCATTTTAAAGTGTCTGCCTTCCTAGTACTTCCATTCTGCTAGCAGGTGCTTACCACACCTACCTTTTGTTGTTAGAATCTCTAATTATTACAGGTTTGGTGATAATAATGGCAGTCTTCATCCATATCATGCTTTGTAGATGTTTACAACTAATAGATCTCTTCATGTATTTCTCAGGACTCCTTTTTGGAGACTTTGTTTTGCTAAGTAAATTAAATCTCTCTTGTTCCTGTGAGTTATAGGAAAGAAAGAACACTGGTCATGGGAGTCTTTTTTTCACCTGTGAAGTCAATAGTTTAAGTGTTATTATTCCCATTTTACAGATGAGGAAATGGAGGCTGTGAGACATGTGTGAGAAAGAAAAGAAGGAATTCTCTTTCCACAGAATTAAGACTACTCTCAGCTTTGAGTGATAACAGGATGTAAGTCAAAGGTGACTGGTTCTAATTGGAGCTGTGACCTACCAGAACCAGGCTTCTGATTAAGAAAATGGTCAGAAGCTTGTACACGTGCTTAATGAGCTGTTTAATATTAGCCAACACACCCTCAGGGTGGAGTAAGCTAATTTGAATGCATGGGCAATACATGATGAGGGAGGAGGAACATATCAAGAAGGTGAACATGAAGTGGGAGGTTCAGGAGGTTGCATCTAGCCAATGGAGAGTGAGGGGGGCATTAGAATTGGGAACACAATAAAGAGCCTTGCATTTGTCTGAGCAAGTGTACTCCATTAGAGAGCTGCCCATTCAGAATGAATGGAAAATAAATGGAATGAGAACTTTCCTGGCTTCACAACGAGTCTTTTCTTTCTAGAGCAAGCACGCTTCTCACACATGGGATGCTGTGCCCACAATCCCTGAAAGAATCAAGATTCCAAGACCAGTACTCTTTCTGCAGCACTGAGCTTCCTTTCCCTTAACTCACATAAGAAAAATGTAGTCAGTCAACAAATATTTTTAAGCACCTTCTATGTGCAGGCGCTCTGCTAAGGGCTAAGGACACAAAGAAAGTTTCATGATAGAATGGAGACAAATTCCAAACATTTAGGTACTAACAAGGTACAGAGGAGATGAATTGGAAGTAACTTCAGAGGGAAGTTACTAGCATGAAAGGGGATTGTGAAAGGTTTCCAGTAGAAGATGGGGTTTTAGCTGCACTTGAAAGAAGCCAAGGAAACTGAGAAGCAGAGATGAGGAGGGAGAGAATTCCAGGCACAGGGTTAGACAGTGAAAACATCCAGAACTAGGAGGTGGCATGTCCTGCAGGAGTTCAGTGCCACTGGATCTCAGTACATAGTGGTGAACAATATATAAGAAGACTGGAGAGGGGTCCAGGCTATGAAAGAGAAAAGCTTTGAACAACAAACAGAAGATATATCATATATGTGATACAATGCATACATTACACATATACACACATACACATATATTACACATATCCATATATACACATACATGTGTACATATATACACATAAGCACATATATATCTATATGATTTATTTATCAAAACAACTTTTTTAATGAACTATGAGATGAACTGATGCAAAGTGAAATGAGCAGAACCAAGAGAACACTGTACACAGTAACAGCAACATTGTACAATGATCAACTATGATCCACATAGCTCTTCTCAGCACTACAATGATCCAAGAATGTTCCTAAGAAAATGCTATCCACCTCCAGAGAGAGAACTGGTGGAGTCTGAATGCAGATTGAAGCATACTTTTTTTTTAACTTTCTTTATCTTTCTTGAGGGTTTTTTTTTTTTGGTCTGTGTTTTCTTTTACAACATGACTAATATGGAAATGTTTTGCATGACTGAACATGTATAATCTATATCAAATTTCTTGCCTTCTCAATGAAGGAAGAGGGGAGGGAGGAATAAGATTTAGAATTCAAAATTCTGAAAAACAAATGTTAAAAATTGTTTTTAACATGTAATTGGGGATAATAAAATAATAAATATTTAAAAAATTTTAAAGGAGCTGTGAGAAATATTGCATATTTTTTTCACACTCTGTGACTTTCATAGAATCCCTTCACTATGACTCTTGTCCTAGTGCATCTGTTAAAATTGGCATACTTTCCTCCTTTCCTTTCTCCTCCTCTTTTTTCTCTGTGTGCTAGTATATCAGTTTTCATGACACCACCTGCTAATAGGCAATCTCCATCATCCAAAGGCACAATCTACCCAAAAATCATCCAAGACTGCTCAAATGTTGTGACTAACTTGATTTTCAGAGACCAGAGCAGATAGGTTCTCTGGTCACCTTCATCTCCATGACCAGTCTTCTCATCTGTAAAATGAGGATTTAGGACAAGATAGCTTTTAAGGATCTTTCTAATTCTAGGACTATGTTCCTAGCCTAGAGCTATTTACCTAGCCATCTGATGATGCAGGTCAATTAGACCAGACCCCTTTTGTCCAGAGGAAGAGGGCATGCACATAGACACAGCTAGAGTGACTGATTGATAGACAATCATGAGCAATAGTCCCTGATTTCAAAAAAATTCTTTCATCCCTGGTGCTTGTCTTATCTGCTAACTCTAAGATAAAGTAGAGTCCAGAGGTAACCCTGAGGGGTTAGGGGATTATCTTTCTAACACTATATCTGATGAGCCCCCATTGGTGTGCTCCCTTCATTTATTGTCAGTCCATATCAACTGGTCAGCCAGACAGTTGGCTTTTAGTAAGGGGATATTTATTCAGGTGGTAGAAGAACAGTCGGTACAAAACAGCCCCCCAAAAGTCTGACACACTCTACCATTAGCATATACAAAGTCCTAGAGAAAAGTGGCCTCAAGTTCAGAAATTACATATGGCAAAAGGTAATTTGCAGCTTCTAGAATTTTTTTTTTTGTAAAAAACCCTCTGGATGTTCCCATTAGATACAATATAGTTTTTTCTGCTAGGTTCTTTTTTTAGTGAGAATTGCCTCTATTTTCTTCATTTCATCTTATATGTCCACATCTCTTGATGCAGACACTACTATCAGCCATTCCTTCCTGTTCCAGGATGCTGATGAAAAACTCTCCAAAGCCACAAGGTCCTCATCTGATCAAAGGGTGAGTGGAGGAGACTGAAACCTAGAATGACACCTTAACACTGTCTTCCCCAGCCCTCCCCAAGCTCTTCTTTCTTAAAGGCTTGGATAGAAAACTTCACTCTAAGCTACCTGATGCTTAAACCTTTCAGTCCCTGAACAGCAATGGTATTTTATAAATGACCCACAAGGCACGACCAAGTTTTTTCACCCAATTGGAACAGACTTCCTCTTGCAACTAATTGAAACATCTGATTGGATTCAATTAAGTTGTGTTCTTCATTGGTTATGGCATCATGGCTTAGCATCTTTCACTTACTCTAAGTGGGGTGAAGTAATTTATTAATCTAATTAGTAACCCCTTCTCTTACAATTGCATGCTTTTTTCTTAATGAACCTTGTGGTAGGATACAGGTAAATGTAAATCTCTGTTCTTTGAATCTCCTGAACTCAACTAGCTTGTTACCTAAAAAGTGGCCCTTATCCAGTAGATCCTGGAAGTACCCTCTGGCATTTTGTTTTTGGTTTTGTTTGGCCTGAACCTTTGATTTCGTTAGCTAAAGAGAACTCTCAGTTCTCTGGGAGTGGGGAACGTCTCTTCACTAAAGCTGATGGCTCATTGATCAATATAGCCTTAGAAGGTTGCTTAGGATAACTTAGAGGTTAAATGATGCTTGTGCTCACACACCTTATATGTGTCAGAGGCAGGACTTGTACCTCTTTACTCCCAGGCTGACCCTGGGACCTCAGTTTCTTCATTTGTAAAAGGAGGGACTTAATTGCACTAAATAATTTCTAAGACCTCTTCTAGCTATAAATCTAAGATCCTCTTCAGCGTACCATGGGACTCTCCAGTTCACTAGATTCAAGACAACCAACTCCTTGCCTATCTCCACAAACATAATGATAAGAAAAAGAAGAATATTGGACTTTTATATAATACTTTATGGCTTGCCAATCACTTTAGATTCATTTTCTTAGTCAAAGTTTCCAACAGCTATGTGAGGGAGATACTACTGGTATTGTTATATACAATTTGTAGATGAAGAAATTGAGCTTTCCAGATATTAGTGAATACATCCAGGAAGTCATTATGTCATAGTATCTTAGAGCTCCCATAAACAAACAAAACAGAGGGGTTAGGTGACTTGCCCAGGGTCACAATGTTAGTAAACACCAAAAGAAGGATTCAGTTCAGTTCTTCCAAGTCTATGGCTCTATTTCTCATAAAATTGAGTTTGCTGCTCCCCAAGCCTATTTCTGACATTTGCCAAATGTTGCACTAAATTAAAGTTACATCCCCAGATGGTAGCTAAAAATTCTAAGCCAAACCATTTAGAACCCTTTTTTAAGCTGGTGTGTAAGTTGCTAGCTACTCGCCCTCAGCATCTGGTTTGGGGTTGTCTTCCTTTCTATCCAAGTCGCTTAGCTAAATGGGGAATAAGAGGAAGGAAGATCAGGCACGTCTCAGAGCCAAACCAACCCTCTTAACCAAAAGTGTCCCCAACGAAGCTGAAGCCAAGAACAAGCCAACGTCATGGTCTACCTAAATACTTTTGGCACGGAGTAACCTCCTAATACGGTGCTCTGTATATAGTAGGGGCTTAATAGAGGTTTATTGAAGAAATGTTTCATTAAATTAAATGTACCTTAGATTAAAATATGGTAAACATATAAGAAGAGTCCAACAGGAGATGAGAGAGATCAAATGAAGAGGGAAACCACAGAGCAGGCCATGGAGTAGATGGCAATTGAGATGGGCCTGGGCCTCCATGCCATTTCCCAGCCCTACCCAGCATGCTGCCTGAACTCAGACCATCACCATTGCCTTCACCTCCTCCATACTGGGATCCTGGATTCTAAGTCTGGGTTCCTCAGCCCAGATACGTGACTTTTGCTTTGTCTTGCTAGGACTCATGCCTACATGACACTTCCCAACCCTTCTCCATACCATATTATTAAGTGTGTATCCTGATCACTTTCTTTCTTGTTCCCCATAATGTTTTATCATCCTGCATTAGAATGTAAGCTTCTCAAGGACAGGAACTGCCTTGATTTTTTTCATTTGTCTTTCTTGCACTCTATTTATCTAGGCACATCAAAAAAATCCAGGTGGTCCAGGAAAGACACAGTTTGGATATTTTGCATCACTCCTCCCCCTACACACGCACACACACACACACACACACACACACTCTCTCTCTCTCTCTCTCTCTCTCTCTCTCTCTCTCTCTCTCTCTCCCCCTAAAACACTCTTTCCCTAACTAGGAAAAGGAATATAGGAAACAGAACAATTCCCAAGAGGATGGCATCCAGTAGGGTCAACACGAAGGCCTTGCGAACTCTGGATCTCACTCTCAGTTCTTCCTCCCAATGTGGGACATAGATTTAGGAAATCCACCAGGGCGGAGCAAAGCGCTTCCAATCACCACTCCTGCTAGAAAGTCCTGTTACTGGAAGGGTCACAGCTGCTCACTCATCACTTGTGGAACAGGAAGAGTAGATTCAAAGGTTGTCCCTAGCAAGTCAAGCCCACAGCAGATATCTCTCCCTCTTGTCTACAACCTTGAGAATTTCAGTTCCCATTTCTGGTGGTGAAAGCATCTGTCCCAGGCCTTCGGTCCTTTTGGCTTTCCTCATCTTTTTGGGCAGGGCCAATCTGAGGCTCAGAACATTGGTCATCAGATAGAGAGTGGTTATTTGACTCTGGTTCCATAAGTACCCAAAGCCCAGGATTTCAGAGACTAGAACTCATGCCTTCTTATGCCTAATTCAAGGATCTTTCTAATAGGTCTCTTTGTTCTGAGAAATTAGAGTCAGAAGATCTAGACCAAGGGTGGAGAACCTGCAGCCTTGAGGTCACGTGTGGCCCTCTGAGTCCTCAAGTGAGGCCCTGTGACTAAATCCAAACTTCACAGAAAATAGGATTTGTTCCCCACCCCTGATCTAGGCTCTTGCCTTCTGACCCTGTCTGGCTATTTAACATAGTTGTGTAAACATGATGGATATGGAAACATATTTTACATGATTGCACATATATAACATATCAAATTGCTTATTGTCTTATGGAGGAGGAAGGGGAGGGAGGGAGGAAGGAAGAAAAATTTGAAACTCAAAATCTTATAAAAATGAATGTCAAAATTTGTCTGTACTTGCAATTGGGAACAATAAAATGCTATTTAAATAGTTGTACATTCTCAGGTACATCATCCTTCTTGGGCTTTAGTTTTGTTGTTGTAAAATGAGGGGGTTGGATTGCATAATCTCAAAAGGGATTCTAAAATATTCTATTTGTATTTATGTAATTTACCTACTGCTTTTCTTTCAGATGTGTCATCGATGTCTAAATGTTTTGTCAATATAAATCCTTAGCAACTCCTGGTAAAGCACTTTAAGGGTGGTGAACAAAAGGAAGTTTCAAAGTAATGGATTGAGGAGTAATATGAGGAAAAATTCCCTCGCCATTAGATCCAATTGATGGCTTGGAATGGGCTTCCCCAGTATCACTGGACATACGAGAGCAGATGGGAGCTGACTGCTTGGGCCTCTCCTTCTTTCAAACTTCTTAATTTCTGTTGAAGGGACCACCACCCTTCCTATCAACCCAGGCTCATAACCTTGGTGTCCTCCTCAACTCTTTCCTCTCCATCAACCATTATATCCAATAAAATCTTGTTCATCCTAATTCCTCATCTCTCATATCCATCCCCCTGCTTTCCCTGACATGGCCACCACCTTCAGGTCCTCACTACTTTTTACTTGAAACTGGTCTCTTGGTCTCTAGTCTCTCCTCTGGTTCAAATACCAACTTTGATGCTTACTATCTGTTTGATCTTGGACCAGTCAGCTTCCTGGCCTCAGTTTCTTCATTTGTAGTATGAGTGGTTGGAATAAATGGCCTCTGAGTTCTGCTTCAGCTCTAAATCTATGTCACTGTGATCCCATAATCCCCCTCTAATGCATCCTCTGCACAGCTACCAAACTGATCTCCCTGAAACATAGATTGGACCATGCCATTTCCCTACTCAAAAATCTTCAATAACTCTAGAATAAAAGACAAAATCTCTAGGCTGGTACTTAAGTCTTCACAATCTGGCTTTTACCTTACCTGTCAAGTCATTTCCTGTTGTTCCCTTTCACTTACTCTCCATTCCAATCAAACAGTTGGAATATGTGAAAGTCCATTTACCACCTCCACACCTTTGCACAAGTGGTCCACCCTATCTGGAATGGACTGCCTTCTCATTTTCACCATGTAGACACCTCTTTTCCTTAAAAGCATGGCTCAAATGCTATCTCCTACACAAGGTCTTTTGTGATTCTCTTGCTTTTTTCATGTCCTCTTACTGAAATTACATTATATTTATTTGTGCTCCCTCCCCAGTAGAATGTACCTCTCTTGAAGGTAAGGACTATTTAACTTTTACCTTTTTTTTAAATCTCCATAACCTAGCTGAATTTAATTTAGTTGAATTGAAATTGTAGAGGGCATTCTTGTTCAGGTATCTGGGGGACTATATGGCTCTGGAGGTTTGGTGATTCCAAGAGTAATTTAGTAATTTAGTAGCACTTTTTCTGGGAAGATCTTAAAAAGGCTATCTGTGTATTATTTTATTTGAAATGCCTTGGCATGTCATAAATTATTAAAATAGCCCTGGGGAAAATGTTGTTCCAAAGTAGGCCAGCGCATCTGATGTCATTTTCCCTTTAAGATCATTCCACCTTGGAGGGGACTCAGTCCTCTTCTTACGTTCTTAGCCTAGCCAGTCATATCTGTCCACAAACATGCATTAAGTACCCATGAGGCTTTGTAAAGGTTTCTGAGTTGGTAGAGCACACAGAATCCACTCTTGGGGCAACTTACAATAGACAGTAGGAAATAACAATGGAAAGAATTGAGGGATTCCATTCCCCTAAGAGCTGTCTTTGGCATAGTGGGTAGGGTACTGGACTGCAGTCAGGAAGTCTTGAGTTCAAATCCTGCCTATGGCACCAGCTGTGTAACCTTGGAAAAATTCCAAGATCACAGATTCTGAAATGGAAAGGACCCTAGAGGCCATCATCAGTAAGTCCAACCCCCTCTTTTTTCAGTTGGGAAAACTGAGAACAAGGGTAGGATAAAGGACATGCCCAAGGTTGTATAAGTAAGCTGGTTGATTGGTCAGTAGGTTGTTGATCTTTGTGGTCAGAGAGGACCAGAACAACATCACCACATTGGGGCCATGGTTCAGTTTGTCCAATTTTGGCTGCCCAGATTAATATTAGCTCAGAAGGCTCTACCAGAAGTTGAACACAAATAGTTCATGTGAACATTTGGAGTGGAGATGTTTCTAAATTTGCTCATCTCACATTTCAAATAAGTATGTATGTACCTAAGGAAGTGTATGAGAAAGGATTAGCACCTGAATTTTCTTTATTCTGAGTCTAATGGCCTACTTACGTTCTACAATTTAGCCTTTCTTTATGTCCCTGGTTTCCCTGTCTGTCAAACAGAGATAATCCTATTTTACTTTACAAGGTTGTATACATTATACAACGTATACAAATAATTTTGCAAATGGATGATGGAATGAATGAAAAGTATTTATTAAGGACTTTCTACATACCAAATATCATACCTTGGAAATTCAAATACAAAAGCACTTTCTCTGTCCTCAAGACATTTGCATTATAAATGCAATACCTAAAGGTATGGTACCCAGGAAAAGGTACCACTGGGGTCTGGCAAATTAAGAGGAGATGAGTGGAACATTAGAGGTGTGAGTTTCTCTCAGTCACATCCTTTTCTGAGGCAATAATAGGGTTAATTTGACTGCAGTTCTAGGAACAAGAGTTAGAAAGGAGGACAGGACAGTCCGGAAGATGCCTGGGGCAAAAATAAATGAAAAGTCATGGTCTGTAGGAGGTCAGAGCCCAGTGATGGGGGCTGGTTTCACTTGGCAAGGTTTGGAGATTGTAGAAACAAGGTAGGGACAAACTTTTAAAAAGGCATATAAATGTGAGTCATTATTATCACTGGACAGCCAGGTGGTGCAGTGGATAGAGTTCCAGGCCTAGAGTCAGGAAGACTCATCTTTCTGAGTTCAAATATGGTCTCAGACACTTTCTAGCTGTGTGACCCTGGGCAAGTCACTCAATCCTGTTTGCCTCAGTTTCCTCATCTGTCAAATGAACTGGAGAAGGAAATGGCAAACCACTCCAGTATCTTTGCCAAGAAACTCCCAAATGAGGTCATGAAGAGTTGGACATAACTGAACATCATCATCATCACAGAAGTAGAAGTTCGTTTTTGTAATTCTTCTTTGTTCTAGTTCCTGCTTTCCCCACCTCTCCAATCTGTGTCTACCAGGACCAAGTGGTACAGTGGACATGGAGTCAGGAAGACCTGAGTTCAAATCCTGCCTCCCTCACTCAGTTTTGTGATCCTGTAAAAACACTTTAATGCTCAGTTTCCTCATCAGTAAAATGGGGACAAGAAATAGCACCTACTTCACAGCGTTATTGCAAGGATCAAATGAGATAATATTTGTAAAACATTTTGCAAACCTCAAAGGTTTACATAAATACTAGTTAGCTATTATACCAGAGTCCATGTCCTGGAGGGACATTAGCCCCAGAGCTCCAGTCTACTGATGGATGGCTGCTCCTAGAGGTCCCCAAACTTATTTGGCCTCCTGCCTCCTTTAAAAAAAATTACTCAGCACTCCTCTGGAAATCTACTCTCTTTAACCTTTTAACAGGTTTTTTTTTTTTAATTTGCATCGTTTCAAAATAATTTTTAAATGACACATCTTTAATTTAATAATTTGTTGTAAATTTGTGGTTTTCTTCCTGCCTTGAAATCTTGATGATGCAATATTGGGTCATGTAACCACATAGTATCGTATTATAAACAAGTCATTACACGCACATACTCCTGCCAATGTGTGCCGGACTTCCCGATAATTTGAGACACACTCGCCTGCCAACATTTACTTGTTAAGACCTGCCGGTTGACTTGACCACTGATCAGTTATAACTTGCATTTTGTGTATTTATTTGGAAAACAATGTAATCACTACAACTTTAACTCTGTTACACAACAGATGAAACATGTACAAACGGTTTTTTTTTTAAATTCCCTTCTCTTCTTTCCTTATGCTTCCACTGCTCCCTTATTTTTACTCAATGCCCCCAATTGCACCCGAGGCTACTGCCACCCCAACCTACTCCCACCATTGTTCCAGCAGCCCCAGGGGGCATCACCCACTTTGGGAACCTATGGCTGCTTCTCTCTGGATGCTATTTCAGACAAGCTCCAGCCATGCTTCACATTATCCCCTCTTCTCATGCCTCCATTTAGTGATGAGAGTGACATAGTTGTGCATAGTTTTGCAAATCTCTCTAACGTGTGGCTCAATAGAAGACAGCTGGATTCTCCTATCTGCTTCTATATTCAGTCTGTTGAGATATGTTGTTTTGGTTGAAGTGTGTGAAGACAATCTGGCTTCACACAGACATATAGTTAGAAAAGGGAATATAATAGTAATAATAGAAAGTATTTAGGTAATACCTACTATGTGCTACTGTGCTAAGCACTTTACAAATATAATTTCATTCAATCCTCATAATAACCCTGGGAAGTATTCTTTTTCTCATTTTATAGCAGAAGAAACGGAGGCAGAGGTAAAATGATTTGTCCAAGGTCACATAGTTAGTGTCTAAGACTGAATTTGAATTCAGGTCTTCCTGACTCTTAAGTCTAGCACTATTTCACATAGCTGACTCTAATGGGCAAATGAACCACTGCTTAATGGGCAAGTATTATTATATTAGTGTAAGATTCTTATAAGTATATTATGAATTTTATTTTATATATAATATTAGTATTATATATTAGTATTATTATAAAACATATTAGGATTATTATAAAACTTAGTATTGTAATAAAAACAGTTTTTAGCCTAGTGGACCCCTGAAAAAATCTTGGGAACTCTCCGGGACCCACAGAACACACTTTGTGAACCACAGGTTACTTCAATAGATTGAGAAGGGACAGTCAGACTAACAGAACTAAGAAAACTCAGAGTCTGGGGTGGCTAGGTGGTGCAGTGAATAGAGCACTGGCCCTGGAGTCAGGAGAACCTGAGTTCAAATCTGGCCTCAGGCACTTACACAAAAATTAGCTGTGTGACATTGGGTAAGTCACTTAAACCCAATCACCCTGTCTTCCTCCCTCCAAAAAGGAAGAAAGAAAGAAAGAAAGAAAGAAAGAAAGAAAGAAAGAAAGAAAGAAAGAAAGAAAGAAAGAAAGAAAGAAAGAAAGAAAGAAAGAAAGAAAGAAAGAAAGAAAGAAAGAAAGAAAGAAAGAAAGAAAGAAAGAAAGAAAGAAAGAAAGAAAGAAAGAAAGAAAGAAAGAAAGAAAGAAAGAAAGAAAGAAAGAAAGAAAGAAAGAAAG
>NW_027187400.1:13470127-13482086 GCF_028583685.1 Petaurus breviceps papuanus | reverse complement strand
AAGGAAGGAAGGCAGGCAGGCAGGCAGGCAGGAAGGAAGGAAGGAAGGAAGGAAGGAAGGAAGGAAGGAAGGAAGGAAGGAAGGAAGGAAGGAAGGAAGAAAGAAAGATCCGTGTCTCAGCAGAAGAGAATACAGGAAGAAGTGGCCATAGTTTCAAAAAAAAAGTAAGGGGGACAGACATTTATTAAAGGCCATCACATTAAGTAATTAAGAGATCATGAGATTATAGATTTAGAGTTGTAAGAGCACTCAGAAACCAGCTAGTCCAACCTCTTTATTTTACAGATGAGGAAACTGAGGCACAGACTGGTTGAGTGATGTGCCTGGGATAGTATAGCTCTCAAATGCCTGAGGGAGGATTTGAACATTTCCTGACTCCTAGTCCATCACTCCTTCCACTTCTGCTGGTTGACCAGGAGAGAAGTTTCAGGCTGGTGGTAAGGTCAGAAGCTATATCACATGGGGGGGAGGTGAAGAAGTACAGGGCAGTGAGTTAAAGATAGTTCTCTAGGTTTTTTTTCCAGTGAAAAAGAAGGAGAAAGAAGAGAGGACAACAGCTTGATAGGATCAAAGCAAGGATTTTTAGTGAAGGAAAGATGAACACATTTATAGGCTGTGGGTCAGAAAGCAATAGAGAGGGAGAAATGGCAGATGGGAGAGAGACAAAGAGGGAATGATCAGTGTGGAAAACTCCCAGAAGTTATAGGAGGGGGAAGGAATGGAGGCACACATCTCAAGAGGTGCTAGTGTTAGCAAGGAGAAAAGCAATTTAATCTTCTGAAACTGGGACCAAGAAGTAGTTAATGCTCTTCATTCATTCATTCATTCATTCATTCATTCATTCATTCATTCATTCCTGAAATGGAGTCAGGGACCCTGGATTTAAATCCAGACTCAAACTCTTCATAGCTATGTGTGACCAGGGAAAAAATTTTTGATTCCTCTGTCTACCACTATGTTAGACATCTGCCAATCTAATGAACATGCCATCTATGCCTTGTTCCAAGTCATTGTTCAAAATGTCAAATGCTACAAGACCTACCGGTGATCCCTGAGGCATTCCACTGGAGACTTCTTGCAAGTTGACATTGAATCGTGTATGACTACTTTTTCAGTCTGGCCATTCATCTAGTTCCAAATCCCTCTAATTGTATTTTCTTCTAATTCATATCTCTTCATCTTTTTCTATATACTCTTTTTTCTTTCTGTGTCTGGAACTTATAGTATTAGAAAGTTGCCTGAGGGCACTGAGATATTAAATGACTTATCCAGGGTAACACAGCTTGTGTCAGAGATTGGACTTGAACCCAGTTCTGCTTGAATGTAAGACTAGTTGTCTCTCTACAACACCATGGTACCTCTCCTAATATCCCCTACACCTCTAAAATCTTTCAAAATTTACCCCCCCCCCCACTATTCCTTTATGTACTCTACATTCCTGCCAATCTGGACTAATCCAGAATTAGTTAGTCTGGCATAAGACCAAGCTGGCTCACTGTGACCTCTGCTTTCTTTTCTAGATATTCATTAACCACCTCTTTAATAATCCACTCTGTGATTTTCTTGGGAATCACAGTCAAGCTCATTATTTCCAGATCCCATTCTATTCCCTTTTTTGGAAAGGGTGCATGATGTAGGGATGTTTCTTGGTCAGGTAAAGGGATAGATCCTATCTCCTTCAAGCTCTCTTCTAACTCTGAGATTCTTTCTGACCTCAATTGCAAAGGGGAGATCACAACAAACTCCTTGCCTCAAAAGTTATGAAGAAAATACTTTGCAAACCTGAAGATCTGTAGAAATGTGAGTTACCACTATTGTGCATTTCTCCTCCTGAATCACCACTTTGTCATGGTAGAGGGGCTTGTGGAGCTCAATGAAACTCTGAGCTATGCCCATGCAGAATCACCCCAAGATGGACAGGTCATAGTGAAGAGATGTCATATTCATCACAGGGCATTACAATGCTAAAATAGGAAATCAAAAGATATTTGGAAAAACAGCAAGTTTGGCCTTGAAGTACAAAATGAAGCAAGGCAGAGACTAATAGAGTTTTGTCAAGGTAATTCACTGGCCATAGTAAATATCCTTTTTCAACAACCCAAAAGGTGACTTTACACATGGACATCGCCATATAGTTAATGTCAAAATCAGAATGATTATATACTTTGCAACCAAAGCTGGAGAAGTTCTATATAGTCAGCTTCTTATTGCAAAATTCAGACTTTAATTGAACAAATTAGGGCAAATTTCCAGAGTGTATAGGTATGAGCTAAATAACATTCCTTATGAATATGAAGTGGAAGTGAAATTAGATTTAAGGGATTAGAACTAAGGGATGGAGTGCCTGAAACACTATGGACAGAGGTTTGCAATACTGTACAGGAAGCAGCAACAAAAAACATACCCCTCCCCAAAAAGAGAGAAAGAAAGCAAGTCTTAGGAGGCTTTAAAAATAGCTGAGGAAAGAAGGAAAGTAAAAGGTAAAGGATAAAGAGAAAGATACACCCAACTGAATGCAGAATTCCAGATTAAAAAGAGAGAGAGAGAGAGGTAGAAACAGGACTCCTCATGGCTCTGGCTCCCACCCTCTCCAATTCATGTAAAAGGTGACTCTGAACAAATTTTGGAGCTACAGAACCCAAAAAATGACACAGGGAAGCTAACCTTCCACCAAGGACAACCCAGCAGGCCGGCAGCATCTGCTCATCGCTCTGGGAGCCGACCCCAGCCTCCCAGAGCGGGAGGTGTTAGCCCCAGGGTGGCCTGACCAGGTGCAGGTGGGAGGGACTTCAGATCACCAGCAGCTGTGGAGCTTTCCAGAATTATCAACACATAGATGATACGGACAAAGTGAGAGGTTAGTGCAGTGTGGACTTTGAGATCCAGTATTTGGGAGTGCAGTCGGCGTTTGCCCCAGGGCGAGAAGCCTGCTGAGGCACCGTGGCACAGCCATTGCCACATGGCAGCTTCAGCTCCTGGCCTGCAGATTGTAGGAGGACCAAGGGACCAGTCTGAGGGGTAATCGCTCTTGCTTTAACCTGCTTGGATCTGGATTGCGGTCTAGGGTGGAGGTCCTGGGATATGTGACCAGCTTGCCAGATCATGTGGAGGCTTCAGAGAGGGCAGCCAACTAATAGTGCCAGCAGCTGAGAAAACCCCAGTGTTTGGGACGAAGCTCCCCTGTCTGGTGGCAGAGTCCTACTGTGGCAAAAAGCCCAAAAGTCAAGTAATTGAGTGGCTACATGAGCAGGCAAAGGAAGAAAACCAAGCAGAGTGATCTAACTTTACACTCCTATTTTGGGGACAAAAAGGATCAAGTGGAACAGGAGGAAGACAGTGAAGTCAGAACTCCTGCACCAAAAGCTTCCAAGAAAAATATGAGCTGGTTACAGGCCATAGAGGACCTTAAGAAGGATTTTCAAAACCAAATAAGAGAAGTGGAGGAAAAAATGGGATGAGAAATGAGAATGATGCAAGAAAATTATGAAATGAGAGTCAACAACCTTACTGAAGAAAATATCACCTAAAAAAATAGACTAACTCAAATGGCAAAAGAGGCTCAAAAAAGCAATGAGGAGAAGAATGCCTTAAAAAGCTGAATTTGCCAGATGGAAAAAAGAATCTCAAAAGCTCACTGAAGAGAATCATTCCTTCAGAATTAGATTGGAGCAAATGGAAGCTAGGGACTTGTAATAAGAATGTAAATTTTGGGACTTTATGAGAAATCAAGATACTATTAAACAGATCTAAACAAATGAAAAAAAGAAGGCAATGTGAAGTATCTCATTGGGAAAACCACTGACCTAGGAAATAGATCCAGGAGAGATAATTTTAAAATTATTGGACTACCTGAAAGCCATGATCAAAAAAAGAACCTAGAAATCATCCTTCAAGAAATTCTCAAGGAAAATTGCCCTGATGTTTTAGAACTAGAGGGCAAAATAGAGATTGAAAGAATCCACCAATCACCTCCTGAAAAAGATCCCCAAAAGAAAACTCCTAGGAATATTATAGCCAGGTTCCGGAATTCCCAGATCAAGGAGAAAATTTTGCAAGCAGCCAGGAAGAAACAATTTTAATTTTGTGGAAACACAATCAGTACAACACAGGATCTGGCAGATTCTACACTGAGGGATCGGAAGGTTTGGAATATGATATTCCGGAGGGCAAAGGAGCTGGGATTAAAACCAAGAATCAGGGCAGCCAGGTGGCTCAGCAAGTAAGAGCACTAGCCCCAGTGTCGGGATGACCTGGGGATCGAATCCTGGGCTCAGATACTTAGCACCACACCCAGAAATAACTGGCCATGTAACCTTGAGCAAGTTACTTAACCCCAATTGCTTAAAAAAAAAAAAACAAGAATCACCTACACAGCAAAACTGAGTATCATCTTTCAGGGGAAAATATGGTCATTCTGTGGAATAGAGGACTTTCAAGCATTCTTGCTGAAAAAACCAGAGTTGAATAGAAAATTTGACATTCAGATACAAGAAGCAAGAGAAGCATGAGAAGGTAAACAGGCAAAAGAAATCATAAGGAACTTATCAAAGTTGAACTACTTACATTCCTACATGGAAAAACAATAATTATAACTTATGAAACTTTTCTCAGTATGAGAATAATTGAAGGGACTAGAAATGCATATATATATATATATATATATATATATGTATGTATGTATACACACACATACATATAATTCTATATAGGAAAGTATATGGGCATATGAATACATATGTGAATGTATGTATATATGTGTACAGGTATACATAGATAGAGGGCACAGCATCAATTTAATGGGAAGGGATGATACTGAAAAGGTGAAATTAAGAGGTGAGAGAGGAATATAATGAGAGGAGATGGGGGGGAGACAGAACGGGGTAAACTATCTCATATAGAAGAGGTAAGGGAAAATGGTTACAATGGAGGGGAAGTAAGGCAAAAGGGAATGGGTCAACCTTATTCTCATTGAATTTGGCTTAGGGAGGGAATGACATACACACTAAATAGGGTATCTCACCCTACAGGAGAGTAGGGGAGAAGGGTATGAGAGGGGGGATGATGGAAGGGAGGGCAGGTTGGGGGAAGGGAAGTTGGAAACACCCATTTTTGAAAAGGAACAGGATCAAAGTAGAGAATAGAGCAAGTGGGAAGTGGTATAGGAGGGAGGGAAATATAGTCAGTCTTTCACTACATATATATATATATATATACATATATATATATATATACTATGAAAATGTTTTGCATAGCTACACTTGTACAACCTATATGGAATTGCTTATCTTCCCAGTAAGGGTGTGTGGCAAGGGAGGAAATGAATCTGGAATTCAAAGTTTTAAAATCAAATATTTAAAATGTATATGTATATATATATATATACACACACACACTATTATCAATATTATTTTGTCTTGCAGAAATAAACAACGTAAACTAGAAGTTAATAAAGCATTTGACTAAAAAAAGAAAACAGAGTTCAAAAGTTTTCTTAAATGAGTAATGCAAAGAAATAGAAGAAAAATAGCAGAATAGGAAAGACAAGAGATCTCATCAAGAAAATTAGAGAATGTTTCATGCAAAAAATGTGAGTGTGATAAAAGATCAAAATGGTAGGGATTTAAAAGAAACAGAAAAGATTAAGAAGAGGTGACAAGAATATACAGAGAGATATATAAGAATATAAGAAAGATCTTAACATCACTGATAACTATGTGTGTTTACTGATCTAGAGCCAGACTTCCTAGAGAATGAATTCAAGTGGGTCTTAGGAAGCATTGATAACAATAAGACTGGTGGTTGTGACAGAATTCCAGCTGAGCTATTTAAAATCCTAAAAGATGATGCTGTTGAAGTGCTGCAAATTTGGAAAACTCAACAGTGAACACTAGACTGGAAAAGATCAATTTATGTCACAATTCTAAAGAAGACCAATGCCAAAGAATGTTCAAATTACTGGACAATGGTGCTCATTTCACATGTCAGCAACGTTAGGCTTAGGATTCTGCAAGCTAGGCTTCAGCAATATGTGAACTGAGAATTACTGGAAGAGCAGACTAGTTTTCAAAGAGACAGAGGAACTAGAGACCAAATTGCCAACATTTGCTGTATTATGGAGAAAGCAAGTGAGTTCCAGAAAAATACATCTACTTCTCTTTCATTGACTGCAGTAAAGCCTTTGACTGTGAGAGCTGCAACAAAATGTGGCAAGTCCTCAAAGAGATGGGAGTACAAAATCATCTTACTTGTCTCCCAAGGAACCTGTGTGCAGATCAAGAACGAACATGAAACAACTGATTGGTTTGATTGGAAAAGAAGTATGATAAGGCCATATGTTGTCACCTTATTTGTTGAACTTATATGTAGAGTACATCATGTGAAATGCTAGGCTGGATGAATCAAGAACCAGAATTAAGGTTTCCAGGAGAAATATCAATGATCTCAGATATGCAGATGATACCACTCTGATGACAGAAAGTGAAAAAGAATTAAGAAGCCTCTTGATGAGGGTGAAAGATGAGAGTGAAGCTTAACATCAAAAAAAAACCTAAGATCTTGGCAAATAGTCCCATCACTTCCTGGGAAACAGAGGGAGAAGAAACAGAAGCCATGGCAGATTTTATATTCTTGGACCAAAGATCATTGCAGATGGTGACTGCAGCCATGAAATGAAGACCCTTGCTCCTTGAAAGGAAAGCTATGGAAAATCTGGGCAGCGTGCTGAAAAGCAGAGACATCATCTTGCTGACAAATCTGTATAGTCAAAGCTATGATTTTTCCAGTAACATTGTATAACTGTGAGAATTGGACTGTAAGGAAAGCTGAATGTTTTCAAATTGTGGTGCTGGAGAAGACTTTGGAGAGTCCTTTGGACAGCAAGGAGATCAAACCTGTCAATACTTACAGAAATTAATTTAGACTGTTCATTGGAAGGTCAAATACTGAAGCTGAAGCTTAAATACTTTGACCACATAATGAGAAGATAGAACTTGGAAAAGCCCCTGATTTTGGGAAGGATTGAAAGCAAAAGGAGAAAGGGACAGCAGAGGATGAGAGGAGTAGACAGTGTCATGGAAGCAATGAACACGAGACAAACCTTTGGGAGATAGTGGAGAATATAGGGGCCTGGAGTGCTATGGTTCACGTGGTTATGAAGAGTTGGATATGACTGAATGACTGTTTATCTATCTGTCTGTCTGTCTGCCTATCTTTCTAATTATAGAAGGCATGAGGATCACACAGTGCAACAGAAAGACATTGGGTGGGTGTAAGCATACAACATATAAGGAACTTTGAAAAAGAATCCTAGGAAAGGATTCATGAGAGAAATGTATGAGCAGAAGAAAAGGGTGCTTTGGTTCTGTCACATGCTTCTTGACTTGACACGGAGGGATCATAGGATGTTAGGTGAACATCCTGAGTGTTTGGCTGGTATCTTCACAATGGCAGAGGAAATTGTGGAAGGCCACAAGCACAGTGGATAGACTCTCCAAGGTGAATTTAGGGTGGGGCATGGGCAAAGGCCACATAGGAGGGATGGGTTGAAATCTATATTATTAGAGGGACTCACAGTTCCTTTTGAGTATCTGAGTATAAAAGGCAACTCTGTATTTACAAAGACAGTATGACACGGTGGTTAGAGTATGGGACTTTAAGTCAGGAAGATGGATTGAAATCCCATGTCTGATACTAACTAGTTTTGAGATCCTGGACAAGTCACTTAACACCTTTAAGCCTCAGGAAATGGACCCATCTGAGATCTGGGATATCCACACTAGGGGAGGGAATTCCCATTCTGGGTGTTCTTTACACTGAGGAACCACAGATCTGACCTGTATTTGAGGATGGAAGAAAAAATTTGCTAAGAAGGCATTTTGGTCATGATAATATTTATCACTCATAGGCTTATATAGAGCTAACGCTAGAAGGGACCTCAAAGCTGTCTAGTCCAATATTCTCCATTTTACAGATGAGGAAATTGAAGCCTATGGAGGTGAACTGAGTTGCCCAATGTCATGTAAATCCTAAACATCAGAGGCGGACCCTCCAAACCAGTGTTCATCTTACTGCCCTTTTCCCTATCTTTCAAACCGTGATCCAGCCCAGTGCTAGAAATGTGCAGGAGAGAGCTCTCCAGAGACTCTGAAATATCATTTTAAATGTAGATGAGTATTTCAATATTATCTGAGCTCTCTAATCCTCCATGCTATGGAGCAAACCTTAGGGGAATGCTTTGATTTGCTCTGCTTTGTTTTTCGGTCGTCTCTGTTGACAAAGTCAGCACATACAGCTCTCACGCTGAATGAGAGTTGGGAGGAAGAATAGGATGGAGGAGGGACTCTCCTCTAAAATTTCAGCCCTCGGTGGGTCTTCTGCTCATGAGGTAAATATACCTGCGTGCTGGGTTGGCAGGGGAATTCATGAGCAAAAATAAAATCTCACATCTCCTAGAATATTCACACTGGTCTAATGAGGGTGGGCTACCAGAGAGCAGTAGAGCTCATTCAACTTAATTTGATTCCTAACATTTATTATGCACCTACTACGTGTTAGAGGATGGGAACACAAAGACAAGAACTAGCCCGTGCTTCTCAGAGCTGACATTCTCGGGGAACAAGATGTACATAGGTAAGCGTGATTATGGCTGAGGTTCCCCGCGACTGAGCTCCAGTACAGGTGTCTGACTCATCTTCCAAAGTTTCCATTTCCTTCTTTGTCTCGATTCCTCCATCAAGGGCTACTCTAGGACAGAGGTTCTGGAAGTGTGTTCCAGAGACCCCTGGGGGTCTTCAAGACCTTTTCAAGGAGTCTGAAAAGTCAAAAACTATTTTCATAATAATACTAAGACACTTTAATTTGGGGGGGGGGCAATTAGAGTTAAGTGACTTGCCCAGGGTCACACAGATTTGGGGTTTTTTTGCTAGGCAATCAAGACACTTTAATTTCTAATCCCCAATTTCTATGCTCCTTTCTCTTCTCTGACACTGCCTTGCATCCCCTCTGGTGCAGGCCTTCATAACCTCATACCTGGATTATTGCAATAGCTGCTGGTGGGTCTGTCTGCTTCCAGTCTCTCACCACTCCAATGCATCTTCCATTTGGCCAACAAAGTGATAATCCTAAAACCTGGGTCTGAACATATCACAAAGCAACCCTCTTCCTATCCCCCACCCCAAGTTAATAAACTCCAATTTATCACCTCTAGGACCAAATACAAAATCCTCTGTTCGGCATTCAAAGCCGTTCATAACTTAGCTCCCTTCTACCTTTCCAGTCTTCTGACACCTTACTTCTGGATATGTCCTCTTTGATCCAGTGACACTGGTCTCCTTGCCCTTCCACAAACAAGGCATTCCATCTCTTGGCACTTTTTCTGGTTGTCCCTCATGCCTGTATTTCTCTCTCTCTCTCTCCATCTCCTGGCCTTCCTCTCTACCTACTGGCTTCCCTTGCCTCCTTTAGGCTCCAACTAAAATTACAGGAAGTATTTCCCAACCTCTCTTGGGGTCTAGTACTTTCTTGCTGTTTATAATTTCCCATTTATTCCATATATAGCTTACTTGGCATATGTTTCTTTGCCTATTATGTCTCCCATGTGATTGAGATTCTCCAAAGTAGAGACTCTTTTGCCTCTTTTTGTAACCCCACTGCTTGCTTCCAGTCCCTAGTCCACAGTAAGTACTTAATAAGTGTTTATTGATTCATTAATCCATTAAGTGCCAATAGGTATAATCCACATTAATAAAAGCTATAGGGGAGGGTCCCCAATAATTTTAAGAATATAAAGGGCTCCTGAAACCAGAAAGTTCAAGAGCTGCTACTCTGGGAAATCTCCAAAATTAGAGCTCAGGGATAACTTGAGTGGAGATTTCTCTAAAAGTAGATAAAATGGGTCCCCAGCTGCCAGGGAGGGAACAACATGGGTAGCAAGTATGAGACAGCCTTTATTTCACCTCACAAAAAATGCAGAAGATATATATGAATGTATATGTCTAAGTATATGTATGTAAGGGTATATGTATGTGTGTGGATAGATATAGATAGATATGTGCCTATGTCTACAAATGTATATGTGTATATATGTATGTGTATACATTTTTACGTGTGTAAATTATACACCTGTATGTGTATATGTACATATACATATATACACACATAATTTAATTGTAACCTTCAGGAGGTGGGGAGGGAAGAAGGTGGAAAATTAATAAAGTAAAAAGTGCACAGCAGAGAAAAAAGAAAACTTACAAGGAAGAAAAGAAAAGATGTACAGCTCCCAACACAATGTGTGGTATTTATAATATAGGTTTTCTTGAAATGGAAATTTAAATAAAAACAAAAGAAAAAAGAAAAACACTATAAACAAAAAATTAAAATTAAATTAAAAATGCAGAAGATGCAAAGAAAAATGCAGAAGAGGCTTATAAACAGGTACAGAGAACATACAAAGCTTCTCCTGGAAGAACACAAAACTTGGGGTTGCTATTGGGTGATCCTTTGAGATTCCAATGAGGTCTTTCCCACATAATCCTACACAGTTGCCCCCAAAAGTAGTAGTACTACCTCATGATTTGGACACCCCTGGTGTAATTAGACAGATAGTATGTGTGTATATATATATATGTATGTATATATATACATACACACACATACATATACTATATACATACATACATACATGTGTGTACACACACACATACACACACATACACCTATTTTGCAGGAAACTATACTTTGAGGGATGCTGAATTAACCACTCCATTCCATCAGATCTGCACTGTTCAAATAACCCAGTAGCTTTGCTCTCTAAGTAAGAAAATGGTAGAGAGCTAGCATTCAGGAATCCCTTTCTCTCTAGTGAGCCAATCAATAAGCATTTATTAAAAACCTACTAGGGCACCTAGTTGTAGAAGTGAATAGAGGGCCAGGACTGGAGTCAGGAAGACTCATCTTCTTGAGTTCAAATCTAGTTTCAGACACTAGCTGTGTGACCCTGGACAAGTCACTTAATTCTGTTTGCCTCGGGTTTCCCCATCTGTAAAATGAACTGGAAAACCATTCAGTATCTTTGCCAAGAAAATCCTAAATGGGGTCACAAAGAATTGGACAGGACTGAAAAATGTCTGAACAACAAGAAGTCTACTATGTGCCAAGCGCTGTGCTAAGCACTTGGGGTAACAGAAAAAGGCAATAGGAGCTCACAGTCTAATGGGGGGAAACATGCAAACAACTATGTACAAATGAACTATATATACAATAATTAAGAAATTATCAACAGAGGAGAGGCGCTAGAATTAAGAGAGGTTGGGAAAGGTTTCCTGAAGGAGGCAGAAGTTCATAGAGCCAGTAGCCCAGCTGGAAGGGGAATGAAGCATGGCTGGTCTGGCACCAACACCAAAATGGAAAGAATTCAACCATTTGGAGAAGGAGCCTGGTATGGCAGAAGGATGTTCCAAGGTAAGAAGGCTGCAGGTAATGGGAGAAATTCCAGGGAGATGGGGAAAGCAGCTGTGTCATGGTGGCAAAGTTGAGAGGGAGAAGGATGACTGGGAGGAAAGGTAGGGTGGAGCCATGTTGCATAGCACCTTAAACAGAGGTATGCTGACTTTGAGAGATAATTGTTAAATTTTCTGAGAGCATTAACACCTCTGAAATCTGCAAACAAATCTGAGTTTGATTGATTGTTTAGACTTAAGAAACTGTTAACAATGCAGATGAAACTTAAAAGTGAGTGTGAATTTATTTTCTTTCCCTGACAGCCCAGTTGTTAAACATTTACCAGCACACCCTTGAATTTCTCAGTAAACATTGCTTGAGCTCAGCTGGGGTATAATGGCAGGATCAGAGAATGAAGTCATCACCAGACTGGGGACTTGGTGACTGCAGGCTAATAATGATAATGATGATGGTGGTGGTGATGGTGATGGTGATGGTGATGGTGATGATGATGACTGTGGTA
>NW_027187400.1:13455929-13470117 GCF_028583685.1 Petaurus breviceps papuanus | reverse complement strand
TACTTCCATTATCTCATTTGAGCCTCACAACACCCCTGACCTTAAATGTTAACCTGAAAATCTGGCATTTAATCTTATAATTAATAGAGAGCCACTGAAGATTTTTGAAAAGAGAATGGCATGGTTAGACCAGGGCTTTAGGAAAATTGTTGCAAATGTATTAACAATGACTCAGAAAAGGGTGAAATTAGATAGAGATAGGATGGAGAAGCTCTTACAATAGTCTAGGAAGCAGGTGATAGGAGTCTAGAGTAGAAAGTTTCCAAAGTGAGTAGAGAGAAAGGGTTAAATGTGAGAGTCAACAGGATTTAGTAACTAATTAGATATAGATGTAAATATATTTTGCATGACTTCACATTTATAATAAATAGATTGCTTGCCTTCTCAAGTGATGGGGAAAGGGTTGGATGGAGGGAGAGAAATTGAAACTCAGAATTTTAAAAAATAAATGTTAAAAATTTTAAATGTAATTGAGTAATATTTAATGAAATAAATAAAAATGTTTTTAAATAATTAGCTGTAGAGGATGAGGGGGAAGGAAGAATTTCAGATGACTCTGAGGTTTTGAACCTGGGTGACTGGGGGGATTTAGTAGCAACAGAAAGAGAGATATGGGAAAGATGGGCTTACATGGAAGAAAATTAGTTTTACTCTGGACACATGGACTTTGTAATGGAACATCCAGCTAAAGATGTCCAACAAGAACTGGGAGATGTGGGACCAGAGTTTGGGGAAAAGATTAATAGCTGCTCCCATTTATATACGGCTTGAAGTTTTGCTAGGTGCTTCACAGATGTGATCTCATTGGATCCTCATAACCGTGTAAGCAGATGCCCCCAATTTATCCAATTATTTTATAGGTTAGAAAACTGAGGCAGACTAAAATTAAGCCCAAGGTCACACAGCTAACAAGTGTCAGAGGCTAGGTTTGAACATGTCTTGGTCACTCTAGGTCCAGTGTTCTATCTACTTGATCATCTAACTGCCTCAATTAGATTAAGGATAGATAGATGGGTCTGAGAAATAGCAATCAGCAGAATTTAAGTGTCTATTGTGTACCAGGCACTTAAATTCTGTCGGACTGACACCCAAGCAACATGAGGAAGGTTGAACTGAGCAGAGTTTTGAAGGAAATAAGGGATTCTGGGAGGCAGAGATGAATACATTTTCCCATATGCAAAAAATCCCATATTTTCCAAATACATTTTCATGGGTTATAATTGAACCCATGAAAGCAGATGACATGATGGAGAGAGATATTAAAGAGGCATTTATTAAGCACTTACTGTATACTAGGGACTATCCTAAGAGTTAGGGATATGAAGAAAGATAAAAACAGTTTTTATTTTGTTTTGTAAAATTAAAGAATTGAACTAATTGGCTTCAAAGGTCCCTTCTCGATCTAGGACTCATGTCTGACCATGTCACTCCCCTGACCAATTAGTTCCAGGGACTTTTCATCACCTCCAAAATCAAGCATAAACTCCTTTGACATTTAAAGCCCTTCATACATAATCTGGCCTCTTTTTACCTTTCCAGTCTTCTTACATTTCCTTCTTCTCCACTTACTCTACAATCTATGGATGAAGGCCATCATCTGAGTCTATGCCTTTGTACTCAATAGCCCCCATTCCTGGAAGGCTCCGTCTCCTCAACTCTCTGCCTCTTCACTTCTCTTGAAGACTCAGCTCCAGTCCTACCTGCTCCTAGGGTCCTTTCCATGTTCTCCCCAATGTGCATACTTTCCATTAGAGTGCCTTCCCATCTACCTGCACATGTATTGTATCCACCAAGTCATTTGCATGTTGTCTCCCATATTAGAATGTAATCTCCTTGAAGGCAGGAACAGTGCTGTTGTCTTCCTTAACATCCCCAGCTCTTAGGAAGGTGCCTGGCATGCAGTAAGTGCTTAATAAATGCTTCTTGCCTTGCCATAGTAAATGCTTATAGACTTAACTTGATTAGCAACAATCCTGTGGTGGTGTTCCTGTTATCACCATTTTACAAATGATGCTACTGAAGTTCAGGGAGATTGTGACATGTCTAGGGACCCACAGTTTTTAGGATCATAGGTTTAAAACTGGAAAGAACCTCAAAGGCCATCTAGTCCTGTTCCTCTCATTTCATACATGGGGAAGCTGAGACTTAGTAAGGTCAAGTGACTTCCTCAATAAATAGTAACATCTGAGATGGTATTTGAACCTAGACCTTTCTGTATCCAAATCCAGAACTCTACAACACCAAGCTCCTCCTTTACATCTTTGGGTGTCCTACTTGGAATTCCTACCTTCTGTAGTTGTGGGGAAAAAAATGCCCTTCCCAGTCAATTCTTCTCCCTCCCCCAGGGACAGTCGTATCTTCTGACTTGCAGACCAGTGTTCTTTCCACTAAACCAGCCTGTGCTCCCTCAGGATGCCAAAAGCCCGACAGCATTACTCACACTTTTTTCCCCTTGGTATGAATGTCTCATCTTCTTCCAAACAGAGACTCACAGTGTCTGCAAGAGTAATAATGATAATTAATAGCATTATTCTGCCCTTGGAAATTTCCCCAGATAGCAACAGTAGCAGCAACAGCAGCAGCAGCAGCTCAAAAACTAATTCCTCATTCATCCACCCTTATATCTGAGCTTTCTTACCTGCATAATAGAAATAAGATTTTGCCCAGCTTCTATCATAAAGTTGTTTCTGGAAAATACTTTGGAAAATCCAGAAATGTGATGGCTTTATTTTTTGGTCTAGACTTGTGCTTTCATCAGTGTAGGCTGATTCTTCCCTGAAGTTCCATTTTAGGAATTCCTTCCTTCCTAGTCCTCACTCTTGACTCTAGCCTTTCTCTACTCTTCAGTGCCTGGCTTACAGTGAGCTTAATAAACACTTGTGGATTTGTCTTAACTACCTAAATTTGACAATGTAAAGCACGTTGGGCTCTGCAACTTCCAGTCTTGGAGAAGTGCCAATATGTATTAGGAGTGGAATTTGAATTTAGGTCTTCCTGGTTAAAGGGCAAGCACTGTATCCATTTCCCCATTCTGTTACCATCCTCTTCTCCAACTTTTTTACCATCCAAGGTAACAGTAGAGCACCAGACTTGTAGTCAAGAAATCTGGATTTGAATTCAAGCCCCAAGAATTATGGGCTATGTGATCTTAAGCCCCAGTGAGTATTTGAGCCTCTGTTCATTCATCGGTTCTATGGAGATAAGAACACCTGCGATGGGACTATTGCAAAGAAAGCACTAAGTAAGCGTCAAAGAAATCGGAGCTATTATTTTTATTGCTATTGCTAGCTTCATTAGAGAAAAACTGGTTATGGTGCTAGACCTGAAGACAGGAAGATCTGAATTCTAATCCCTCCTCTGACCATTGCTGGGCAACCACTGACAAGCCATTTAACCTCTCTGGGCCTTAGGCAATTTTATGATTAATCTACTGAGTACAATGAGTTGTGATCTGTGTTGGTGGAAGGAGTTCCCACACTGACAAAAACCACAGGTCTTTAGAGTATTATTATTATTATTTTCATCATCCATTAGATTATAAGCTCCTTGAGGGCAGGGACTGTCTTTTGCCTCTTTTTGTACCCCCAGCTCTCAGCACAGCGCCTGGCAATTAGTAGGTACTTAATAAATGTTTGTTGATCAACTGACTGCTATTAATCAATGATCATTTATTAAGCACCTACTATGTGCGCAGCCCTGTGTTGAGCAATGTTAAGACAACTGAAGAAATCTTGGGAATGGTTCCAGTCCTCCATGGGTTTCCCACTTTAGCTAGAGAGACAAAGTGTACATATCTGAAACACATCAAAGACAATTTTAAAAGCAAACAGGGAAGATTAAGGTGATAAGTACTGTGGTTCAAGAAGAGAGGGTGCACAGTGAAGGCTGAAATGTAATGGGAAGTAATGGGACTTGAGATGAACCTTCAACGATGAAGAGAGTCCAGAAAAGCTCAAGGGAGGTCATTTTAAGTGAAGGGACTAATCTGAGTGAGAACAGCATGACTGCAAACTGAGGGTCATCAAGTTTTTGAGCTGGTAGGCCAATGGACTCTTTTCTAGTTCAGTAAACTCAGCCCTGCAAAAGTGAATTATAACTCAGTTTTTCTAGCGTTTCAATGTTTACAAAGCTAGTTCTTCCCTTCACCCCCTTTGAGCTGGGTAGTTCAAGGATTACTGTTCCCATTTTAAGATGAGAAAACCGAGTCTCAGGGAGATGAAGTGATTTACTCAGGGTCATACAGCTAGTAACTAAGGCAGGATTTGAATACAGTTCTTCCATATTTCTGTTCCAGTGCCTAATCCACAATGCCAATTTGACTAGTAGGCACTTGGAAATGGGCTGGAGAACATCCATTAAATTTGGGGAAAATTGGAGTGAGGGGGCAGGGAATTAACATTCTTAGGCACAGCCAATGAGAATCCCAAGAAAGAATGTCCCTGATTCACTGCTTTCTTATCTTGCTATAGAGTAGATGCCTGCCTTTGGTCATGTCTTCCTCCACTCCTTAATTGTGGCATGGAGATGTTAAGCAGCTGAACATTCAAATAACATTTTAAATCTTGCAATAGTCTTTATGTACACTGTCTCATTTGAATTTCACCATAACCTGGAGCACAGGGTTCTCACTATCTCCATTTTACAAACGGAGGACTCAGGGTGGTTTAATGATTAGCCCAGGGTCACACAGCTAATAAATATCTGAGACTGACCTCCATCCTTATGGTCTGTCCGCTACACTTCACTGTCTCTACTGATGTTACCATGGATCCTTGAAGAACTGACATATCAATTAAGCAATTGAGAAAAATGTATTAAGCTCCTACTATATATATCAGACATTTTTCTAGGTTCTAGGAATGCTAAGACAAAAGCAAAGTGATGCCTGCCCTCCAGTAGCTTACAGTCTGGTGGAGGACCCATATACAAAAATTGGGATATCCAAAAGAAATTAAAAGTAAATTTACATTATACCTTTGAGCTCTGGTATGCTATACACCAGAAGACCTGGGCCAGATAAGTCACAGATATGAAGCATAAAGATCTGAAGGCCTAAAATTATCTTCTGCATGGTTCATTTCTATAAAGGAGGCCGTGTAGTTGGTATAGGAGAGAGAATATAGAACTGAGACTCAAGAGACCTCCTTTACATGCTAACCATGGGACTCTGGGCAAATCCCTTCATCTTGTTCTGGCCATCTCCATACCTGCCCCCCTTCCTATATCACACTCACCCCTACCTCATTTCCACCCACTTGAACATTGGATTCCAGTGCTGGCACACGAGGCTCTGATAGGCAAGTTTTTACCTTATCTGTACATATTTAATAATTCTCTGCCTATCTACTTGTCCATCTATCCATATGACATCCATCTACCCTCCTATCTATCTATCTATCTATCTATCTATCTATCTATCTATCTATCTATCTATCTATCTATCCATCCATCCATCCATCCATCCATCCATCTATTCTATCTGTCTGTCTGTCTGTCTGTCTGTATCTGTCTGTCTGTCGGTCTGTGTATCCATCTGACTATTCATTTATCCATCTATTCATTTATTTATCTACCGTGTTTCCCCAATAATAAGCCCTCCCCCGAAAATAAGCCCTATTGAGATTGCTACTGTAGTGAAGGTGATGCCCTGCGCTACACGCTACATTATGGTACCCTTTGTATGCACCGTTCCCCCTCCCCCCCGTGAAACACACGCCGTGCTCCGAGCTGCATCCAATCAGAGCTGCAGCAGTGAGTGCGTCATCCTGTTCTTTATTGAATTCATTATTGAATAAAGGTACATTCTTTTGTTCACATTTACCTGTTTATTAAAATTGCTGTCAATGTTCATTAAAATAAGCCCTCCCCTGAAAATAAGCCCTCTGGTGTTTTTCTGTCCAAAAAATTTAATAAGACAGTGTCTTATTATTGGGGAAACACGGTATCTATCCATCCATCTCTCAGTTTCTTAATCTATCAATAGATAGTCTTTAAGGTCCCTCCCATGCCTAAGGGATGTCCTCCAGTTCTGACATTTTATATCTTCTGGTTCCCGAGTATAGTCTGCCTTTCCAATTCATCTGCCAACACTTAGGTCTACCCCAAATGTTACATTGTCACTTTTGGAAACCCTCTCCAACTGTGTCTTAAACTTTATATTTTCTTCTAAAGATCACAGTTTTCTTTGTCCTGGACATTTTGCTGTGAATAGCCTTTGGTTGAAAGCCCAAAAAATGTGAGACACTCAGAGTCTGAAGCAGGAGGGAGATGTGAAATCTTGAGGAAAGAGTTGGATTCCATCAGGAATGCTAAGTATTTGCTTCAGACATGAAGCAACAACCAGCCATGCATCTCTGGTGAAGTTTTTAGAAAGTTCTTTGTTGCCAAGACTACCTGTATGTCCCATGGAGGTCATTGATAAAAAGAAAGGCTTGGTACATATAAAAATGTTTTTAGCATTTTTACTTTTGCAAAATATTTTAGCACTTTTAGGTAGTAAACAAGAACTGGTAACAAAGTTGATGGGGAATGGCTAAACAAGTCATGGTACATGGAATGGAATGGAACATTAATGCACTATAAAATACATTTACTATTATGAATACAAAAAAGTGGGAATATTTGTATGAACTAATGAGAAATGATGATAGAAATGAAGCAAGCAGAACTAGGAAAACAATATACACAATGAACATAGCAATGCAAGTGGAAAGATTGACAACTAAATATTCAAAATTGAATTTTGTGGAATTATAATGACCAAGCTTGGCCCCAAAGGGGAGATATGAGAATTCTCTTGTCACTTTTCTTTGCATAGATATGTAACCATAGATGTAGAACATAACATTTAATGTCATTATCTTTTGATGGATTGGTTAGTTTTGCTAAGTTCTTTTTTGAGGGAGTTTTCTTTTTTTTATTCTTTATTAAATAAAGTGATAGCTCTCTGGGAAACAGAGAGGAATATATTGGGAAATGGAGATTATGTAAAAACAAAAAAGAGGGGCAATAAAACTATTTTTAAAAAAGGAAAATTTCCTGTTGCTAAGGACACTTCTCAAAGTTATAATTGTCTTCTCTTCAATTTCCCTGCCCATGGGTGAGGTCTTCTCTGAGCTGTGGCTCTTCTGTCCCCAGTGAACTCCTTCAGGGCTTCTGCCCCTTGGTCTTTTCTGTCCATTGACAAGGACACATCTCAATTTCTAGGACTTCCACCTGCCACTCTTCTTCCTTCATTCTTGGAACAGAATCCTCATTCATGGTGATCATAAGTACTCAAAAGACATTTTGTATATCTTGAGGAAGAAGTCACTTCTCTAGCCCAGGACTTCTTAAATTCTTTCCACTCATGACCCCTTTTCATGTTGTCATTACATGGCCTGAGGACATACACAGTGCAAAGTACGCATGCTGTGTGTTCAGAACCAAGGCTGCAGTGAAGTCGCTCAATATGAACTTGGGTTAGTTAAGATCACTTGTTGTCCTGGTCCTGATGAAACACTATTCCCTACTTTCAGTAGAAAGGGGGGTAACAATGGGGCAAGTACTGCCAGAAACACCGCAGATTCATCACGCATTTGATTTTTAGTTAACTTCGGGTCATTGCACATTCAGAAATCTCTTAATGTTGCCAATTTTTTTTGAGCTGAGACCCACAGTTTAAGTGGCATTGCTCTAACCCATTTCCCAGTCGTAGAATTTCTGATCTGGAACACCACTAATGGTTTTCTTAATCTTGACCTCATCTTCTTTCTTTTTTATTAAACTAACCTGCATATTTACAACTTTAGTTGAAATTTACATATTTACAACAAACTACTGGAGTGTTTCCCTTGAGATTAACTCCAACTTATCATATTAATGTATATGTATATATATAAATACTCACATATGTGTATATATATATTATACATATATTGCTTTATATATAGTTGTTTCCATGTTGTTTCACCTATTAGACTGAAAGCTCCTTGAGAGTAGTGTCTTTGCCTCTCTTGGTATCTCCAGTACTTAGCATAATGCCTAGCATGTAGCCTCCTATTCTACCTTTCTACTGAAAGAAGGGAATAGTGTTTCATCAGGACCAGACCAGGACAACAAGTGATCACCATAACTAACCCAAGTTCTTATGCTTTTCAGTGTTGTCTTCCTTTATGTCATTGTACATTTTGTCCTCCTGGTTCTGTTCCTTTCACACTGCATCAGTTCATACAAGCTTTCCCATGTTTCCCTGAATTCCTTATATTCATCATTTTTTATTTCACAATACATGCTACCTTTTGCTTGGCCATTCCCCAACTGATGATTATCCACTTTGTTTCTAATTGTTTGCTACCACAAAAAGTGTTGCTATAAAAATGTTCGTATGCATGGGACCTTTTGTTCTGTCTTTTTACCTCCTTAGGGCACGTTCCCAATAGTGGGATGCTGAGTCACAGGGTATGAACAGTTTGTAGATTGTTCTTGCATAATTCCAAATTGTTTCCCAGAATGGACCAATTATAATTCTGCTGTTAATTCAATCATCAACACCCTCATGCTTCAACTCAGGTCCCTGCCTCCTCCACAAGCCCTCTCAGGTTATTCCAGCTTGTATTAGTCCTTTCCTTCTCTAAAATCCTAATACATCTAGTCTGTACAAACAGGTTACCACATTCAGAGAATAGTGGGCAGAGAATATGACTTATCCACACAGAAAGGAGCTGTACCAACCCCTCCCTTCCTAGTTGTGTTGGCTAGAAGAAGGTCTGACTTATGAGAAAGTATAATGTCTTCCCAACAATAGCTATGGAGAAGACAGATATGACTTCTAGGGCATGGCAACAATGAGTAATGCTAGATAGCCAGAAGTATGGGATTGAAGCAGAAGCTACTGGACAAGTGGGAGTATCTCAAGTAGGGAATGTGGGAGTTACAGTGATCTCATGGTGCCATATAGATTTTCATGGAGTTACAGGACGGAGAGCTAAGAGATAGAATGTGGACTAGGAACATGGATGCTGGGCCAGGAGAGTAAGAGGAAATGAAAAAAAGAAAAAGAAAGAAAGAAGGAAAGAAAGAAAGAAAGAAAGAAAGAAAGAAAGAAAGAAAGAAAGAAAGAAAGAAAGAAAGAAAGAAAGAAAGAAAGAAAGAAAGAAAGAAAGAAAGAAAGAAAGAAAGAAAGAAAGAAAGAGAAGGAAAGGAGGAAAGGAGGGAAGGAGGGAAGAAAGAAAGAAAGGAAGGAAGGAAGGAAGGAAGGAAGGAAGGAAGGAAGGAAGGAAGGAAGGAAGGAAGGAAGGAAGGAAGGAAGGAAGGAAGGAAGGAAGGAAGAAGGAAGAAAGAAGGAAGAAAAAAAAGCTGAGAGACCCAGACACACTTTTAGTTGATGAGGTCTTCAACCAATCATATGCTGGGATTTTACCTATCAGACTGTGAAGTGTTTGTTTGTAGGGTCTATCACTGACCCTCTAGGAGAACAGAGAAAAGAAACGGCACTTACCAGGAAGTGGGATCTAATTACTGTTTTGCTAAAAGGGCATGCACCAAAGATCACTGGAGGCAGTTAGTGGTGCAGTCAATAGAATGTTGGGATTAGAATCAAGAAGATCTGAGTTCAAATCCAGCCTTAGATACTCATAAACTGTGTGACCCTGGGCAAGTCACTTAACCTCTGCCTACCTCACTTTCCTCAAATGTAAATAGGGATGATAATAATGTCACCTACCTCCCAAGGTTGTTTCCAAGATCAAATGAGATATGTAAAGTGCTTAGCACAGTGTCTGGCACATAATGGATGCTTAGTAAATATGTGTTTTCTTCCTACTAAAGGGAAGCCCCCAAAACTGAATTTAGTGAGTGCCTCTTTTCCATATGATCAGAGTTTTAGTAATAGGTGAGAGGTCACAATGGGATCAAAAGATTTAGGTATGAAAGGAAGCTTAAAGATCTCTTCCTCCAACTTTATTTTATAGATGAAGAAACTGATGCCCCCAAAGATAAAATGACTTGGCCAAGGTCATACAGATAGTAAGTAGCACAACCAAGATTAAAACCAGTTTCTCTAACATCCTTACCATAACCTGCCTTCTTCAGTGCATTAGAACAGTGGTGTCACATTCAAATAAAAATGAATCCCTGAAAGTGATACATTGGCCTAGAAAACTGCATTGTATTTTTATTTATTCTGTTAAACATTTCCCAATTACCTTTTAATCTGATTCAGGTGCATTGAAAGTTTTATGGGCAGTGAATTGGACATCTCTGCTTTAGGAACCTAAACTTTTGTCATTGTGGGTCTTCCTTCCCTTGATACAGCTTCCTGGGATGACCCAAATAGATGCATTCAGCCTCAGTACATACATACACACATACATACATACATGCATAAAGACAGGCAGACATATGCATACGAATATATGTGTATGTGTATACACATATATGTATGTGTGTATATGTATGTGCACATGTGTGTATACATATACACATGATACAAGGAGACACTTTCATCTGATAGGTCTCCATCTTTGGCCTGGAGAAATGAAGCTTTTCCTATAACTGATCTAGGGAGGCCAGCTTTACCCAAATAATAATAGCCTGACCACCAGATGGTCCACCTTAGACAGGGGACATGAGGTTTTGTGTTAGGTTAAAGGGAGCTGATGCCTCTTACAAATGCTGCAGTCTAACATCTTGGTTACAGGGGTTTTCCCCTTCCTTGCCACCCACCACTGAGGAGGGTAGAGTGAAAGGTAGGAAGGAGGAAAGAAGTGTTTTTTGTTCATTGAGAAAAATAAATTAATTTTTAAAACTGAATTAATCTAGAATAAACAGATAAGGCAGCTAGACCTAGATGGTGTGGTGACTTGGAGTTAGGAACACCTGAGTTCAAGTCTTGCCTCTGACACTTACTGGCTGTGTGACTCTGGACAAGTCACTTAACCTCTGTCTGCCTCAGTTTCCTCAACTTTAATATAGGGATAATAACAGTGACTGCCTTTTCAGAGTTACTGGGAGATCAAATGAGATAATACCCATTAAGTCCTTAACACAATGCCCAGTACATAGTAGGTACTTAATAAATTCTAGTTTCATTCCTCCCTCCCCCCCTCTTCTTTCCTTCCTTCTTTCCTTCATTCCTTCTTTCTTTCCTTCCTTCCTTCCTTCTTTCCTTCCTTCTTTCCTTCCTTCCTTCTTTTCTTCTTTCCATCCTTCCTTTCTTCCTTAACAAAGTGCCAGAAGTCCTCTGGAGTCAGTGGATGCATTCAAAGCTAAGGCCTCTAAGGTAAAAGTGATCTGGGAAATCAAAGACTGCTCCAGTTAGTTTCCTGTGAATGCCTTCTCTTTAATGCAGCAGTAACTTCTAGATCCGTGTGTTACATTAAAAGCAGCCCTATGACCATTTAGACTAAAGGCCTTGGTCTAGTCCCAGTTTGCTGTGGCACTTGGGAGGAGTAGGGGCATTTACTGGAGTTCTTACTAAGTGTAGCCACCTTGATTTCCTAGTTATGCCTACACCATCCAAGTCAAATTAACAAAGATTTATTAAGGGGCCAGTTGACTCTACAAGATGATAAGTTATAGAGCATATAGGTGCCAGTCTTGTCTCCTCACTGGGAATTTCCAACACTTATGAAATTGTACATCTGGTCTAGAGAATGTGGTGAATATTAGGCTAGGAGGCCTAGAATACAAAGACAAAAACAAAATATTCCCTGCCCTCAAAGGATAAAGAGAGTCACATTCTGCCTCTCTACTAATTCCCTACCATCCTCAGTTATCTGAGCATCCTTGTGAACCTCAGAGCTGAGGTTTAGATCTGGGAGGGACCTAAGGGATTATCTGCTCCAAATTCCTCACTTCACAGATAAGGAAACTGAGGCCCTAAGAGGCTGAATGACTTACTCAAGGACACACAGGCAAGAAATCATAGAACAAGGGTTCAAACCTTGCTCTTCTTTTTCTGAATCTAGGCAGTTCGTGGAACAATGGATAGAGCCCAAGTCCTGGAGTCAGGAGAGACCTAAGTCAATCTCAGATGCTTAATAGCTGTGTGACAGTGGGTAAGTCACTTAACCTCAGTTTCCTCAAATGTAAAATGGGAATAATAATAGTACCCACTTCCCATGTTCCATTGAGTGAAGCAATATGATAAGGAACTTAGCACAGTGCCTGGGACATGGTAGGCATTCTATAAATGCTAGCTCCGGGTTCTACTGAATTGTCTCCTTGCCCTAGACTTCAAGATCCCCAGTTCCAACATGGTCTTTTCTAGCTCCAGGGACTAAGGAGTCCTATTGGCCCAGTGTGAGGCAGATTCATGCCATTTAATTCCATCTTGGTGCCCAGTGTGGCTCAATAGTCCTCTCCTTTGCCCACTTTCTCCCTCATGCTCTCGTTCCAACAACCACCAGTATTTATGAAGGGCTTACCCTTACTATATGCCAGGCATGGCGCTAAATACAAAGAAAGTCACAAGCATGTTCTATGCCCTCACATACAGTCAAATGGAAGAGACAGCAGGTGAACAAATGCATACGTGTGTGTGTGTTCGTGTGTGTTCATGTGTGTTTGTGTATGTGCATGCAAACGGATATGCATATGAACCTCTACATACCCAACGATACCCAAAAAAGGGCAAAACGTGTTTCTGCCCTCAAGAAGTTTACATTCTAATGGGGGAGACAACCTGCAAACAATGTGTATATATGCATATGCACATATATTAACATACATATATAATATTTGGCTATAAACTTATATATGCAATGTAGATGTTTGTATTTATAGATTCACGCTGTGTATATATATTATATCTGTATATATGAATGTTTGTATTTATACATAGATTTATATTTCTCTTTAGAAGCCTCCAGGTGGGGAAGGAATACTTTTTTTTAAATTGTATTTTTCTAAAACTTAAATACACAATAAAAGAAAAAGAAACATATTATAAACTTAATTATTAAAACAAATAAAAATGAGAAAAGAAAAAAACATGGCATGTGCACAGCAGAACGTAAGAGAGGATTCAAAATATATAGCAATAAATTTCCATTTCAAGACAGCCTATGTAATAAATACTGTGTTGTATTGAGAGCTGTCCAACTTTTCTTCATTTCTTTGTAAGTGTTCTTTTGTCCTCTGCTTGTGCTCTTTTGACTTTGCTATTTTTCCCCCTTCTTCCCCCTCCCCACTCTAGAAGGCTACAATTAAGCATGGATATATATATATATATATATATATATATATATATATATATATACAGACACACAAACATACATATATATTTTTTCCTAATAAATTCTACACCTGATCTTTGTTTTATATTTGTGCATTTCTCTTCTTTCCTATGTTCCACCTGATTCCTCTACTTCACTTCTGCCCCCCTACCTTGCCTTCCTATTACTTAACCTGCATCCCGTCCAAAATTCCCTCCCTTATCCTCCCAGGTAAGGGATTTGAGCTGACTCTTGAAGGAATCCAGAAACACCAAGAAGTGGTGGTGAACAGGCAGGGCATTCCAGACATGGCAAACAGCCAGAGAAATGGAGTCCAGAGATGGAGGCATGTCATGTATGAGAAACAACAAAAAAGCCAATGTGACTGGATTTTAGACTGTATGAAAGGGTATAAAAGGAGACCACCAGTCTAACATGTCTGACTCACTCTCTCTGAGCTAGGAAAGCTCCACCTGCCTCAGGGCTCCAGAGGGTAAACCTGAGGATCTGGGAGTGTTTCTCCTCTATGGCCATTGACTTGAGCCCCCATCAGATGTTTCCCTTATTGTTAGGGCCCTGTCCATTTTTCCACTTAACATTAGGTTACTTTCACAAAAGGATATTTGCTTCAAAGATACATCCAGAACAAGAACACAGGTATTTCCCCTGCTGCCTCCAGGATACATTCTTCTCTAGACCCTTTTGGTCTCTAGGGAAGTATGTTGAAAACTTAGCTCACTTCCCACATGGCATTGGTTCCACCAAGTTCATGTCCCAGATCTGGCACAAATGCCACATAAATTCACAAATTGTTCTCTCGGTGTCTGCTGGCTTGGGACCAGAAGTTGTTTCTCACTCCTTGGAGATTTTCATGGTGACTTAGCTACAAAAATACCTGATGCTGATGCCCCTCCAGACCCCTGGAAGGGAGGAAGGGAGGGAGGGAGGAAGGAAGGAAGGAAGGAAGGAAGGAAGGAAGGAAGGAAGGAAGG
>NW_027187400.1:13362107-13455919 GCF_028583685.1 Petaurus breviceps papuanus | reverse complement strand
AGGAAGGAAGGAAGGAAGGAAGGAAGGAAGGAAGGAAGGAAGGAAGGAAGGAAGGAAGGAAGGAAGGAAGGAAGGAAGGAAGGGAATATGTATAAATTAAGCATTTATTATGTGTCAGACACTGTGCTAAGTGCTGGGAGTATAAATACAAACAATAAAAAAGACAATACCTGTCCTCAAAAAGCTTTTAGTCTGATGGGAGAAAACGATACCCCAAAAGAGATGAAAAATGGATGGAGGGGAGGGACAAAAGAAGCCCCCTGAAACAAGCATGGCTTTGAATTCTAAAAAGTTAGGACTCAGGTTGAGAGAAATATGGAGGCAGCCCAGACTCAGATCTCCACAAAATAGAGGCTCCAGGAGGAAGAGTGGTTGGTCTTGACCAGGGACATTCCGGGTGAGCCCACCCCAGGGGTGGGAGGCTATTGTAGAGGTAGGGGGCCTCAGACACAGAGAGAAGTTCCAGGACAAGGCAGAGTAGAGGGACTGGTTAGCTCCTCCTTCAGCAGCTTGGTGGCTCTCCTCCTGGGGCCTCACCATATAGGCAGCAGACTCAGTGCAGACACCCGAGCTGTTTAAGCCCTACCAAAGCTTGGCACTCCTGAGCTCAAGATATCCACCATCCCCAGCCTCCCTACTTAGAAGCAGGGACTTCAGGCTGCCTTGCCCAGCTCCCACAGGCCATTTTGAATGCCTCAATCCAAAGAGCTTCCCCTTAACCAGCCCGTTAGCCCACAGGACACAGTTACAAAGTGTCTACACATGCTCTTCGATGTCTCCAAAACATTTCCTTTTCATAGCAACGCAATTGTCGCAGAAGCAAGCTCCCCAGCACTCTCTATGCAGAGGGGTTGCATCAGTGGAACAAGCTGAGGGGACCTGGCAATGGTGCAGAATCCCATTGTGCTAGAAATAGAGGAAAGGGGCAGACTGGGGAAGGTTCTAAAGCCAAACAGAACATTTTCTATTTAATCCAGAGGTAGTCACCTGACTTGATTGGGGGTGGGGGGAGTGACGTGGTCAAGCCTGCATTTTAGGACGATCATTTTGGCAGCTGAATGGAGGCTGAACTGAGAGTGGAGAGGCTGGAGGCGGGAGACCAACCAGCAGGGTGTTCTAAGGCAATGAGAGCATGCAGCAGGATGGGTAAGTGGGTGAGTGGATAAAAGAAATGTTGGAAAGGCAGAAACAACTAAATATTTCTTTTTTTTCCTTAAACCAAACCTATATTTTTTCTCTTTTTTTTAAATTAAATTTTGTTTATTTTTAGTTTACATCATTCATTTCCACAAGATTTTGAGTAACAATTTTCTCCCCATTTTTCTTCTACCCACCACCCCAAAACAGCAATCTCACTGAATATCCCCTTCCCCAATCTGCTCTCTCCCATATCTTCCCCCATCTCCCCTCCGACTTTCCAGCAGGGCATGATGGATCTCTATGTCCCAGTGCCTATATATCTTATTTCCCAGTTACATGTAAAATAATATTAAAAATAGTATATATATATATATATATATATATATTAAACATTTGATTTTAAAACTTTGAAATCCAGATTCTTCCCCTTCCTCCCTCATCACCCACCCTTACTGGGAAGATAAGCAATTCAATACAGGTTGTACATTTGTAGCTATGCAAAACATTTCCATAGTGGATATATTGTGAAAGACTGACTATATTTCCCTCCATCCTATCCCACCCTCCCCACTTGTTCTATTGTCTACTTTGATCCTGTCCCTTTTCAAAAGTGTGTGCTTCCAACTTCCCTTCCCCCAGTTTGCCCTCCCTTCCATCATCCCGCCTCTCATACCCTTCCCCCCTACTCTCCTGTAGGGTGAGATACCCTATTTAGTGTGTATGTCATTCCCTCCCTAAGCCAAATTCAATGAGAATAAGGTTGACTCATTCCCTTTTGCCTTCCTGTTCTTCCCATTGTAACAGTTTTCCCTTGCCTCTTCTATATGAGATAATTTACCCCATTCTGTCTTTCCCCATCTCCTCTCATTATATTCCTCTCTCACCTCTTAATTTCACCTTCTAAGTATCATCCCTTCCTATTCAATTATTCCTGTGCCTTCTGTCTATGTATACCTGTACACGTATATACACACACACATATGTATTCATATGTCTATATGCCCTCCTTTATAGACATATATATGTATTTATACATATATATGTACATTTCTATTCCCTTCAACTATTTTAATACTGAGAAAAGTTTCATAAGTTATAATTATTGTTTTTCCATATAGGAATGTAAATCGTTAAACTTTGATAAGTTCCTTATGATTTCTTTTCCCTGTTTACCTTCTCATTCTTCTCTTGCTTCTTGTATCTGAATGTCAAATTTTCTATTCAACTCTGGTTTTTTCAGCATGAATGCTTGAAAGTCCTCTATTTCATTGAATGACCATATTTTCCCCTGAAACAGTTTTGCTGGGTAGGTGATTCTTGGTTTTAATCCCACCTCCTTTGAATTGTGGAATATCATATTCCAAGCCCTTTGATCCCTCAGTATAGAAGCTGCCAAATCCTGTGTTATCCTGATTGTGTTTCCACAATATTCAAATTGTTTCTTCCTAGCTGCTTGTAATATTTTCTACTTGATCTTGGAACTCTAGAACCTGTCTATAATATTCCTAGGAGTTTTTTGGGGGGGATCTTTTCCAGGAGGTGACCAGTGGATTATTTCAACCTCTATTTTGCCTTCTGGTTCTAAAACATTAGGGAAATTTGCCTTGAGAATTTCTTGAAGGATGAAGAACCCTAGGTTCTTTTTTTGATCATGGCTTTCAGGTAGTCCAATAATTTTTTAAATTATCTCTCCTGGATCTATTTTCCAGGCCAGTGGTTTTTCCAATGAGATATTTCACATTACCTTCTTTTTTTTCATTTGTTTGGATCTATCTATTAGTATCTTGATTTCTCATAAAGTCACTAGCTTCCATTTGCTCCAATCTAATTCTGAAGGAATGATCCTCTTCAGTGAGCTTTTGAGATTCTTTTTTCAATCTGGAAAATTTGGTTTTTTAAGGCATTCTTCTTCTCATTTCCTTTTTGAGCCTCTTTTGCCATTTGAGTTAGTCTATTTTTTAAGGTGTTATTTTCGTCAGGTTGTTGACTCTCATTTCATAATTTTCTTGCATCATTCTCATTTCTCTTCCCAATTTTTCCTCCATTTCTCTTATTTGGTTTTCAAAATCCTTCTTAAGGTCCTCTATGGCCTGTAACCAGCTCATATTTTTCTTGGAAGCTTTTGGTGCAGGAGTTCTGACTTCACTGTCTTCCTCCTGTTCCATGCTTTGATACTTTTTGTCCCCAAAATAGGAGTGTAAAGTTGGATTTCTGTGCTTGCTTTGCTTCCTTTGCTTGCTCATGTTGCTACTCAATCACTTGACTTTTGGGTTTTCTGCCACAGTAGGACTCTGCTACCAGAGAGGGGAGCTTTGTCCCAAATTGCTGTGGTTTTTTTCAGCTGCCAGTGCTATTAATTGGTTGCCCTCTCTGAAGCCTCCACATTCTCTGGCAAACTGGTCATGCACCCTAGGGCCTCCACCCTAGACAGTGATGCAGATCCAAGCAGATTAAAGCAAAAGTGATTACCCCTCAGAATAGTTGCTTGGTCCCCCTACAATCTGCAGGCCAGGAGCCCTGAAGCAGCCACACAGTGGCGGTTGCACAGCCGCCATGCCTCAGTCATTTCTCCCTCTAGGGGTCAAAGGCTGGACTGCATTCCCAGACTCCCTGTTCCCAAAGTCCACACTGCCCTGACCTCTCACTTTGTCCTTAGCATCTATAAGTTGATAATTCTGGAAACTGCCACAGCTGTTGGTGAGCTGAAGTCCTTCAAGCAGGTGGCTGGTTGTGGCCTCCCTGAGGCTAAAACCGAGGGCTCATTAGGGGCTGGGTTCGGCTCCCAGAGTGCTGTGCTGGCCCCTTCCTGCCAGTCTGCCATACTGTCTTTGGTGGGAAGTTAGCTTCTATCATTTCATGTGTTCTGCAGCTCCAAGTTTGTGTAGAGTCATTTTTTACATGAATTGGGAGAAGATGGAAGTGGGAGCCATGTGGAAGTCCTGTTTCTACTCCTCCATCTTGGCTCTACCCTCTTTTCAAACCTCTATTTTTTCACAATTCTCAGTGCATAACCTCACCTTCTTTTATATTAGAGAAGGCCAAAACCATCTATTCAGCCTCATGCCCATTCCCTCACCTTTGCCCCATGACTGTTCTTATTTCTTGCCCCTACTGAGGAAGTGGAAAGGCATTTTAAGTGTCTACAATGAACCAGGCATTGTGCTAACAAATATCTAATTTGATCCCCACAACAACCCTATTATTTTCCTATTTCACAGTTGAGGAAACTGAGGCAAACAGGGTAAAGTGACTTGCCTGGCGTCACACAGTTAGTATGTATTAGTGGCCAGATTTGAACTCTGATCTTCCTGACTCCAGGACCAGGGCACTATCCACTGAACTACCGGTTAGACTTGTGAGGTGGAAGGGGTGAGAGTGGGGGAAAGGAACCAAAGGACTTGAGGTTCAAGGCAAGCCTCTTAGGTCCAGTCTCAAACATTCGTTAGGAGAACAAGAATTTCCTCCCCTTGGGGCATGGGGTTCACATTTTAAGCCTTTGCTCTCCAGACATGCTAAGAGGAATCTTGAAAGTCAGTTTTTAAGGGTTCCATACCTTCTTGTCCAGGATTTATAATAAATTCCAGTGCCAAAGTACCAAGGCTATAGTGCCAAGACTCATTACCAAATGCTAAGCATGGGGGAATTCTCAGGAGGACCTTAGGCACCTGCAAAGACTGCAAAGATGGGAAGCAGGTAAAAAAGCAAGCAGATTTAGTCAGCACATACTCATTACCAAAAACAGCTTCGGCAGGGGAAGGGTCACACTGGCGAAGAGTGGTGCTAGGACTTGGGGAATTTATGTAGTAACTAAAACAGGGTCAGGGTTAGGGTCTTTTCCCAAACCTAGTAAAGGAGTTTAGACCTACTACCAATCGGCTCCATGGATGCAGAGGTAGAGGTACCATGGGTTGACAAAACGGAGTGCTGGACTTGGGTCCTGATGTGTGCCACCCTCCGGTAGTGGGGAAAGATTCTGGATGTGAAGGGGCTAAGCCCTTATGACTGCCACACTAGACACCCAGAGCAGTAGGTGGGCCAAAGGTCACTTCAGTCTACATATGCTTTCTCATTTGTCCCTTTAGTTTCCTTCTTTTTTTTAAGCAATTGGGGTTAAGTAACTTGCTCAAGGTTACACGGCAAGTTATTTTGTGTGGGTGCCAAGTATCTGAGGCCGGAACTGATCCCGGGTCTCTGGATGCTGGAGCCGGTGCTCTTACTCACTGCGCCACCTGGCCGCCCCTTCCCTTTAGTTTCAATGGGATTTTTTTTTACACCACTTTGCAGTTCTGATCTTCCAGTCTTCTCACCCTGGAAGACATCTCCTCCCCTGGGGTTCCATTGTCTCCTTAGTGAATTTCTCCCAGAATCTTCACTTTGATGATGAAGCACCCAGGCCAGCCATGTTGACTCCCACACTTCTTTCCCAGCTCTGCTCCTTATTCTTTGACCTTCTCCACTGTTCCCTCTTGTGGCACCCCCACAGCCATCCTCCTCTGCTTCTCAGCCCCTCTGAAGTGTTGTCTTCCCCACTAGAATGTCAGCTTCTTGAGGGCAGGGTCTTTTGGCTTGTATTTCTATCCCTAGCACTTTTACAGCAACTGGTACATACTAAGTACTTAATATGACACTTCTTGTAGTATATGGGTGGCCAGGTGGGGCAGTGGAGAGAATGCAGGGCCCAAAGGCAGGAAGGCTCATCTTCCTGAATGCAAATCCAGCCTCAGACATTTACTAGCCTAGTGACCCTGGGCAAATCTCCTTATTCTGTTTGTCTCAGTTTCCTCATATATAAAATAAGCTGGAGAAGGAAATGACAAACCATTCCAGTATCTTTGCCAAGAAAATTCCAAATGGGGTCACAGGGAGTTGGACATGACTGAAATGACTGAACACGTACCAGGTACTTTGCTAAGAGCTGGGGACACAAAAAAAGACAAAAGACAGTTCCTGCCCTTCAGAAGCATACAATCTAATGGGGGAGACAAGATGCAAACAAATATATATATAACATGCTATGTGAAGGATAAATAGGAAATAATAGATGCAAGGCACTAGAATTGAGGATTGTTGAATTGAATTACTTCTTAATTTTTAATATAGTAACAAACTGTATTTGTTGACCTGTACCTTTGCTCGTGTCACGCCCTATTCCTAGATGCTACTCTCTCTCCCTTTGCCTGCTGAATGTCTATCCATCCAACTCAACTCAAACACCTCCTAGTCAGCAACAATTGCCTCTTTCAGATCTCACAGATCTCCATGCAACTTTGGGACCCCTTGTTACTTCTCAGTTTGGGTGCGTTGTCTGGAATAATCAGTTAATTTAAAACCTTGTCCTGAGCTCCCACCGGTGCTATTTCTTTGACATGTCATACAAAAGAGACATTAAGCCAAGCACCAAAAAACATTAAGGCAGAAGAGCAAGGTAAACAACAAAGAACTGAATCAGGCAGCAAATGTTCTCTGCATTCATGCACAAAATAGATGCCATTTCCCATCACTCCATGGAACTGACATTAATATTCCTCCTTATTCCTCCTGCTTCCCATACCATAGAAGGAGGATGCCATTAGTTCAACCTCAGTTGCACCATAGCAAAGCTGAGGATCTAATGCTGTCTGACTCTTAACATTTCTTTCTTTCCCAGTCTAGAGAGTTAGGCCATAGCAGCAATGATGCCCTGAGATCAGGTTCCCTCTCAGTGTGGCCCTGGTTGGAATCATCATGCTACAGTCAAACTACCACTCTCTGCTGTTCCCCCTGTGTTTTCTCCTGCCAGCTTTTCCTGTCCCCAACTGCTCACGGTTCTCATGCTGTTCAATTCTGGGTCCCTCTTCTCTCTTGATATGCCTTCTTTCATCCAAGTTTGGATTAAGGGCAGGGGCCATCTTTGCCTACGTTACATAATACTGGGTATTTCTATGTTTTCTATATTTGCATCTCACCACCCTCCCAGATGATTAACTCTCTGAAAGCATTTGTAGCACAGTGGAAAGAGGATTCCAGGTCAGAGAATTTGGTTCTGATTTTGCCATCAGGGTAACTCTCTGAGCCTCTGTTTCCTCTTCTGTAAAACGAGGGTGAGTAGAAGTGAGTGCTGAAGTCCCTTTAGATCTTTAGCTTGGAAGAACAGGGACCCTTATAAGCTTGGGATTCTTCCTGCCCCAACACAAGGTGCTCTGTGCACAGCAATATTTGTTGAATGAATGAATTAATGCAGGCATGCTAGAGGCTCTTTATCAGTGCAAAGGTGAGAGGAATAGAGAGGTGAGCTGAGAATAACAAGAGGGCAAATCCACTGCATGTAGACTGGCATGATGCCTGATTTCTTACAGCTCTACCTTGGCAGCACAGTTCATTTAGGGGTCTTCTAACTGGATTGCTCTTCAGTGACATCATAGCTGGTACCATGGCAACACCCAGCTATGCCTGTGGGCAAGCCAAAGTCCCCTCCCCCCTTCTTCCTCCCTCTCCTCCATCCATCCCCACTGGCTAAAAGGTCAGAGAGACAGACAGGAAGGAAGCTTTCAGAAAGGAGGAGAGCATTTGTCCTGAATTTGTGGTCAAGAGAGAGCCAGGTGAGGCTACTGCTATTACTGTGGCCATGATGGGGAGATCTGTCCTCATCTGCTGAGGATTCATGACCGCTCCCCTGTCCTTCAGCCCAGGGTAATTCTCTGGGAGCAAGAAATAAAATAGGTAAAGGTTACTTTCAATACATGTGGATGACCACATGGCTATATACAGAAAGGTGTTAAGGAGTCCAGCCTCTGACCCCAGATCTTGTTAAGGGGATAAATTAGGGAGTGTGACTGGCTTTGAGTAATTATGTAAATTTATGCAGGGAACCTCTTTAAGACTGTAGGCTCTAGAGAGGGCTTCAGAAATCATTTACTTCAGATACAGTGAAAAGAGCCCTGGCTAGAGTCTAAAGGACCTGGGTTTAAATCCTGCCTCAAATCCTGTTGTTTGACCAACAATGAATTAGTTAATCTCCATGGGCCTCAGTTTTCTCATCTGTAAAGTTATGATAGTAGAGATGGCCTCTGAAGTTCCTTCCAGGGCTAGATCCAGTCCCAGGGAGGGTGACTTGCCTCCTTTCACACACAGCAAGGTCATAATGGGCTAAGACTTGGCTCTCCCGGGTCCCAAGTTCTGTTTTCTTGCTTCTTTGCCGAGGTGCCCTAATGAAATCATAAAGAGAAGTCTTCTTTTATTCAAATATAGAGAAAGTTGCCTTCTCAGATTCAGGTGTGGGAAGTGATTTCTCTTATGTAAATGTAGGCAGGTGTCTTTTCTTATGCAAATGTAGGCAGGTTTCTTCCCTTATGCAAATGTAGGGAGGACTCTTGGATAATCACATCTATCCTCACAACAACCCTGTGGGGTAGATAATAATAGTAATAATAGCTGACATTTATATAGCGATTTAAAGTTGGCACAGCACTGTATACATTATCTCATTTGATCTTGGCTGCAACCGTATGTGGGGAGTGCTGCTAATATGCCTACCTTTCAGATAAAGGGGCTGCAGGGCTCCGAAAGAGGAAGCAACTTACTTAAGGTCCTCTCCTGTTTGTTTGGTTGTAGTCCTTCGTTCTCAGAGAGGACCAAAATGATATCCCTATGCTACAATGTGTTCTACCAATGCGAGCTCGGAAGGCTCTACCACAGGTCAGGCACTAATAGTCCTCGTGAACATTTGGGGTGAACTCTCTCAATTTGCGCATCCTGCGTTTCCTTTGAGATGTTTCAGTTCTGCTCATGGAGCACCTTCTCTGATGTGGGCATGCCATGCTGGGCACGTCCCGTGCCAGTATCTCCCATGTCACACAATCAATTCCAAGTTCTTCAGAAACACCTTGAGAGTGTCCTTGGATGGCTTTTTCTGATCACCATGTGAGCACTTGCCCTATGTGAGTTCTCCATAAAATAGTCTTTTAGGCAAGTGTAGGTTTAGCATTCTAACGTGGCGAGCCCATCAGAGTTGCGCTCTCTACAACAGAGTTTGAATGCTTCAAAGTTTAGTTGAGTAAGGACCTCAGTGTCTGGAACTTTATCTTGCCAACTGATCTCCAGGATCTTCCTAAGACAATTCAAATGGAAGCGATTCAGTTTCCTGGCATGGCGCTGGTAGACTGTCCAGGTTTCACGGGCATACAACAATGAGGTCAGTACAACGGCTCTGTTTGGTGGTCAGTTTAATAATACCTCTCTTCTCCCACACTCCAGAGCCTTGGGGCAGCTAGGTAGCGTAGTGGATAGAGCACCAGCCCTAAAGTCAGGAGGTCCTGAGTTCAAATATGACCTCAGACACTTGCTAGCTGTGTGACTCTCAGCAAGTCACTTAACCCTGAAATGCATATACAGAAGGTGTGCAATTATGGTGCTGCCAGTGCAAAAGACTCATCTCCGACTCAATTAACTAATCAATTAGCAAGGCTTTATTAAGATTTAAGCTCAAGAACTACAGAAATTGGCTTCAGAGCTCAGGCAGAGTTGGGTTGGAATCCCTCCCCTGCCAAATGCTGGCTGTGACCCTGGACAAGTCAATTAGCCCCTCAGTGCCCCATGTTACTCTCAGACTATAAACTGCAGACAGGTACTGATCTGCATTAACAAAGTGGGTTTTCTCACCCCATACAAATGAAATCAGAGGTATGGCTTTTAAAAATATGCTAGGAGCTGAAAACGAAAACACAAAAATGAAACATCCCTTTGCAGGCTTCAAGGAGCCAATATTCTATTCTGAGACAAATGTAAGGATATCATTTCTTAGGTAAATGTATGGAAATGAGAATATACTGTGCTAATAAAGCTTCAGTACTTACTTGTTCGGGGGTTGGCGTTCAGTCACATTTGATTCTCTGTGATCCCATGGACATGCCAAGACTGTCCGTGGAGTTTACTCAGCAAAGATACTGTACTAGTTTGTCATTAATTTCTCCAGTGGATTTTAGGCGAACAGAGGTTAAGTGACTTGCCCAGGGTCTCACAACTAGTAAGTGTCTAAGGATACTTCTTATTGCAATATTCCAGCAGTAAGTTGATGATGGTCTACCCTGGGTAGGGGCAATGTCAGAGAAGAGAAAAGGGTCAAGGGATGTTTATGAAGGTAGAAACAAGGGGGCTTGATAACTGATAGGATATGGTGGGTGAGAGATAGTGAGGATTGCTATTGACATATTTGGACACGTTGTTTATATGGGTTTTGGTGGGCTAGTCTGGGAACTAAGTAGATGAAGAATGTCTAGGCTGTGATATATATATATTTAGATGTGCAATCTTGGACTGGTACTCCAAATGAATGATGAGTGGGGCCCAAAACTAAACAAGGAGGAGGGAGGGGGTTTGGGCTGGATTGCTTTTGGGAAATTGCTAAATTTTTTTAAAGACCCCAAGTTCCTCCCTGAAGAGAAGGGCCATATTTTTAATAACAATACCTTATCCATGTTGTATGGCTGTGTATTGTGGAAGACCCCAATCTCTGAAGAATTCATTCCTATTTAGTTAGTTGCCTTTTCCAGTTCTTGTAATCATTAATCCTTTGTTTCTCAGAGCTATCCCTTCAGTCCAAGAATTCTAAATCTTCTTGTGTTTGCAGACCCCTCTGGTGAATCCAATGGATCCATTTTCAGAATAATGATTTTAAATACATAAAATAAAATTTAAAGGATTACACAGAAAAAAGAAACCAATTATATTGAAATAAAGATGTAATTTTTTCCCAAGTTCATCGACAGGCTGAAATCAACCCAAGATTAAAAAACGCTGCTTTAGCCTTTTCAAATCCCCCCAAATTTAAATTCTGCTCTCACCTTCTCCTCCCTTGATTTCTCTGGCTATCCCATTAGCCCTTTATAGTTATCTTGAAAGTTCAGCCCTGGTTCACTCAGTCCCTTTCCTTGATCTCAGGAGCTGTGGGCCCTCATGCTAACTAAGGCCTTGGCTACTTGGGAATTTTTATGTGTCCTCAAAACTGACCAATAATTAAAAATGAGGATCATGCAGCAGATAATAGAGAGGCACATTGTGTTAGGAAGCAGGCTGCCATACAGAGCAAATAAATAACTGAGAAGAATTGGAGTAAAGGATGTTATTAATATTAAAAATGTGTGCAGGAAAGAGATGATGGGCTGGCTGAATGGCAAGAATAATGATGAAAATGAGCAGCCCATGGGCTCCATGATTGTCTTCTTGCTAAAAAGAAAAATAAAGGCAAGCCTTCAGCATATTGGGCACCACCTTTATTCCTTCTGCTCCTCAATGGAGAAGAATTACATAGGACCAGGAGGGAAGGATAATCACCATCTGATCACTGTACAACTGTAAGGAGGTCTTGTAGGCTCTGTTACCCCCATTTCCTTGATGAAAAATTGAGGCTCTGAGACAAGTAACTTCTACCATCACACAACTAATAAGTGTCAGAGTCTCCTTTACCAGAACTCTAACACTCTCTTCTCCATATTGCCTTCCAGATCCCTGGAGGTACAACCTATTGCTCTTGGGTAGCATATGTCATAGTCATCTCTTGCCCCCCTCCCTACTCCATCCCACTGAAAGCCAAGGGGACCAACCCCCCCTCTTGGCCGCACTGAAGACCAGATGAATCAGAAACCTAGGCACAAGGTAGGAGCCTCCATCCTCTTGGAAACATCTGCTGCTGTTATCCAGCCATGAGTTGATGCTTATCCAGTCAATCTCTGAAAGGCCCAGACTGTGGTGAAGAGAAATGATGACTTCCATGGCAACAAGCCTTTCATACAATTTGGCATTTCTGGTGATGCCTGAATGATGGCCTTTCATAGACTCTTGGGACTTAGCTCATAGTCCCGTCTCAGAAAGACAAAAGTGCCTGACAACCAACAGCCATGTTCAGCTTTCCCAAGCCACCACTGGGGGCTTCTCCTTCTGATCAGTGGCTTCCCTTCACTCTGTGATGCCCATAGATCTTCTGATCTGTGGACATGCCATCAACAGCCATCACAGCATGGGAAGAACTAAGCACAAATGCAGGATTGGAAGAGTCTCCCATCTGTTCCATTCTCTCCATGAATTCAGGCCTCTATTAACTCTGGCCTGGACTGTGGAAACAGCTGTCTATTTGGTCTCTATGCCTCTAGTCTCATACTTCTCTAAATCAACCTCTCCATGGCTGTCAAATTGATATTCCTAAAGCACAGGTCTGACCTTGATCACAGATCTGACACAGATCATTCCCCCTAAAAGTGATTCACTGTCTTTCTACTAACTTCAAGATAAAGCCAGAGGACCTAGGTTCAAGTCCAGCCTTTGATGATCCCCTTTGTGCCCTTGGGAAAATAATTTCCCCTTTCTGGGCCCCAGTTCCTCATCTGTAAAGTGGTAGGATTGGACTAAATGGCCTCTGAGGTCCCTTCCAAGTCTAAATCTATGATTCCACGACCTGCTTTCACATTATTCTTCCTCACCCTGGTTTTGCTCCTGCCAAACTGGCTTATTTGCTATTCTATGTCCTCAGCTATATTCCATCTCCCACTGCCACACTCTTGCACAGTCTGTGTGCCCTGCCTGGAAGCCTTTCTCTTTTGAAATACATTGCTTCTTTCCAAGCTTAGCTCAGGTTCCACTGCTTGTAAGAAGACTTTTCTGAACCCTCCTGTGCTGTTTGTCATTCTCCTCAATTACTTTGTATTTACTTATCCAGGGATACATTGTATCCTTTCACAGAATATAAACACCTTGAGGGCCAGGACTATTTCTACTACTGTTCTTGTATACTTAGCCCCATACACAGTAGGGACTTGTCACAGTGAATTGGGAACATAGTATGTGGGAAGGTACCCTGAACCTTGAGGCTACTCCATGGACCAGGGGTCAGTACTTTTCAATGAGGTGGAACCAAAATGACAAAACTTCACTTTCAGGTGTGTAGCATGGTGTCTCAGGCACATAGTAGGATAAAGTAAATGCTTATTGATTGCTAAGGTATAATAAGAATGCTGAGCATCAGGTCAGGAGCCTGGGGCAGAGTAGATATAGGATTTAGTACTGGTAGATTAAAGATTGTCTCCTCTGAACCCATCATCTTGCAGATGAGGAAACTGAGGCTCAGAGATGGGAAGGAACTGAAGACCAGATAGTCAATTACTGACAGATCCTGGATTTAGAACCCGGATCCTGTCAGAGTAGAATCAAAAGGCAAGAATTCACATCCTGGAGTTCAAACAACCAAGCCATAAGGCAAGACAGAACCAGACAAAGGATGACTTTTGTGTTCTGTCAAGGCAGAACATTCTGTTTGATACCTACAATAAACTGGGCACTGAGAATACCAAGACAAAAATTAAACCCAGTCCTTGCCCTCAATAAGCTTATATTCTATTTGGCAGGCTAGATACAACATATGGCATTCATATAAGTAAATATATAATATGTAAGTAAATAAATAATAAGTAAAGATAGGAAAGAATGTTAATAACTAGGGGGATAAGGGAAAACCATATAGATAGTGGCACCTGACATTGAGCCTTGAAGGAAGCTGAGAACTCTTAAGACAGATATAGCAAACACTTGGGGCCACACACAGGTCACAGCACTCTGGAGGGAGCCCAAACCAAATTAAAATAGAATTGGGAAATGTTAACAAAATTAAATTTTGTTAATTTAACAAATTTAAATTGTTCATTTAATTAAATGTTAACAAAATTTTAAAAATAAACAAAAATACAGTAAAATAGAGAGGACATTACATTTTAAAACAAAGTCAAGATGTAGCTCACAGAATCCTTATGTATAGCTTAGGAGCCCTCTTTTCTGTTTGAGGTTGACACCACCGCTAAAAGTTAGCTAGATGGTGCAACAATAGAGCATTGGGTTTGGAGTAAAAAAAAGACCTGAGTTCAAATCATGCCTCAGAGACTTACTAGCCGTTTGACTCAGGGCAAATCAATAAAACTGTAGTTCTCACTTCCTTCCTCTGCCAAAGAGGGATAATAATGGCACCAACCTCCCAGTAGTATTATGAGGATCAAATCTATGTGAAAATGCTTTGACAACCTTAAAATACTATGTAAATATAAGCAATTAGAGGTGAGAAAGGAATACATTCCAGGAATGAGAGACAGCCTGTACAAATGGGTGGAGGTGGGAACAATAGACCATTTTGGTCAAAACCTAGACTATGTGAAGGAGAAAAATATGAACTTGGTCTGGAAAGAAAATCTGGAGCCAGATTATAAAGATCTTTAAAGGCCAAATCGCAGAGTTTGCATTTTATCTTAGCGGTAATAGGGAGCCACTAAAAAGTCTTGAGAAAGACAAGGTCAAATTTTCCCTGTAAGACTCTGCCAAAATAAAATTATTTTGGCAACTGTGTAGAGAAGAGGTTGGAGAGAACAGATACTGGAATCAGGAAAACCTATTGCAAGGAGGCTATTTTAGGAGATTAGGGAAGAGGCAATAGGTGAAGGAAGGCCTGAATTCGAGTGGTGACCATGTGAGGGAAGAGGAGGAACAGATACAAAAGATGTGGGTGAGGGATGAGCAGCAAGATTGACCTAAGGCCTCCTGCGGATCTAAATCTATGATCTAAGTTCTAAGTTCCCTCCCAGTTCTAAAATTCCAGGTTCTCAGGCCCCTTCCAGCTCTAATATTCTGTGTTCCAATATCCATATTCAGTGTTCATGTTCTATGTTCTCAGATCTCTCCAGTTCAGATGGTCTGTGTTCCAGTGTTCCGTCCAGTTGGGACAGCGTATGCTCTAAGATCTTTTCCATTTCTGATGTTCTGTGCTCTAAGGTCCCTCCCAGCTCTGCTGTTCTGTGTTCTAATATAACATTCCACATGCTAATAAGCATTGTCTGAGTGTTACCTACAAGGGAGGGAGACACAAAAGGAATTTCCTTCCAAAGGATTTGAATAGTTACTTTCATCTTTTTTCTTTCTTTCTTTTTGATGTATCTATTTTTAAAACTTTGGAGGAGAATCAGGTGCAAAAGGTATGATCCCAGTGCCTGGGACTTTCTTTGTCCTTACAGCAGCCCCCTCTCTTTCCTTCTTCAAATTGCTCCCAAAAGGCCACCTGCTTCTGGCACCAGCATCTGGCCTGAGTCCCCCTCTTCCTCTTCCTCGATGGGCTGGGGGCTTGGGAGGCCCCGTAATGAAGGTTCAGAAGGATGTGCTCCTGAGCTCAGGAGAGTTCTGAAGCTAGGATGCTGCCCTTGCCTATTGATTTCTATGGAAGGTGTAAGCTTGGCAGATCTTGCATGAGAAACAGGCCAGTGCCCACACTAAACAGTCTCCTCTTATCTGCCTCGGCCCCTGTCAAGGGCTTGCTATTCAAATTAGGTGAGATCATCAGACTTAGAGATGGAAAGGCCCTTAGAGATGACCCGTACGTAATGCCTTCATTTTACAGAGAAGTAAACTAGGAGCAGTGGAGTGTCACAGAAAAAGATTTTCAGGGACCAAGAGGCCCCTGACTTCCAGGTCCAGCCCTCATACTCTGGAGCCCCTTCTTAGATGCATACATGTGGGTTTACACATACATACATATAGATATTATCTATCTAAACACATATACATATATGCATAGTATGTATATATTCATGCATATACATATATGTGGGCATACCTACTATGCAGCTAGGCGGTTCAGAGGACAGAGTGCCAGGCCTGGAGTCTGAAGGACCTGAGTCTAAATCCAGTTTCAGACACTTATGAGCTGTGTGACCCTGGACAAGTAACTTAACCCTGTGTGCCTCAGTTTCCTCAACTGTAAAATGATCTGGAGAAGGAAATTGCAAACCACTCCAGCATCTTTGCCAATAAAACCCCAAATGGGGTCATGGAGAGCTAGACAGGACTGAAACTATTCAACAGCAAAGCATGTGTATTATACATAATCTGCATATACATACACACATGTGCATTTGTGGACTGGTTTGATCTTCATAAAAACCCCCTTCCCCTCAATTGGCCTTTTAAGTAATTCCTTCCCTTCTCTTCCTTCACACACAATTATGCTGTGTTCACAGAATTCCAAAGGACAATGAAACTAGCAATCAATTCAATTCAATTCAGTACAAACCAATTTTTTTTTTAACACTGCAGAAAGCCTAAATAATCAGCTATCACTCAATTTAAGCATTCGCTAGAAAAAATATTCGTTAAGAAGATACCATGGACCAGGCACCAGGGATAGAAAACCAAAAATGGAATAAGCCCTCTGGGATCTTATGGGGGGGGGGGGGTGAAGCGGCAAGAGAGGGGTTGGCAGGTGATCAGAGACATTACCCTAATCGATTTGATGAACTCACAGAGTATGAACCTTTGTGTGGAAGAGTAGGTTGGGCAACAGACTAGTAGTAGTCCTTGGTTCAAATCCCATCCTGTGTGACACTGGACAAGTCACTTAACCTCCCTGGGCCTCAGTTTCCTTAAACAGTAAATGGCCTCTAAGGTTCTCTCCAGCTCTTGAGCAATGATCCTATGAGTATCTATACCCCTTATATCCATACCATATCCATAGCCACTGGCATTTTGATAAAAGGACAAAAGAAACTTTCTGATTAAGTCTCAAGGAAACTCAGATGAATTGAAGGGTTTGGAGCCACTCCTTGGCATCTCGTAGGGAACTAGGTTTCTGTGATTGAGACTGCCTACAAGATGACTTGTTTAGCTCAGACTCTTAAGAGAAAGAACTCTTGGGAAAGGCATCCCCTATTTGTCTTGGGTTGTTCTATAAAAGAGAGAGCCAATAGATTTGTTTGGTCCTTTTGACTTCTTTCCCTATTTTGCCTGTCCTGGCGAGATCCTTAAAGTACAGCAAAGCTAAGAGCACCCATAGGTCCTGGTGGGAGTGGGGGTGGGAGTGGGGAGAGGAATCTCTTCAAGAAGCCACTAACAGCTGCCTTGGGGCAGAAGCACAAAGGAGGTCTGTGTGCTCACTCCAGAAACCAGAAAGGATAGTTTGTGTCTGACTTTTTACTTTCTTTCTCCCTTTCTAAGCATAGATCAGAGACCCAGAGACCAGAGAGCTGACTTCCTGGACCAAGAGATGACTGCAGTGGGGCAATGGTAGACTGTCCTTTAGAAGAACAGAAGAATTCCATGTGCCCACCTACCTGTCCCCAGAGGGGAATCCATGGACAAGCTCATCCCTGAACCATAACTACCTAGTTAAAGGAAGGGGATTTCTGAGGCAGACATCTCAAAAACCTAGGTTTCAAGCAAGAGAAGGAAAGATTTCTTGTACAGGACCAGCTTCTAAAATTATCTTGAGATTGACCCCTAGTTCAAGAGTTTGATGTGGTCTCCTATGTAACATTCCTCTTAGAGAGAGAAAAGGAACATTCACTCCCTGATACTGGAGGTGCAAAAAGGGACTTTTTAAACCATGACATGGGGAAATAGAGGACCTGTATATTATCCTCTATTACCATGAGTTATTTGGACAATACAAGGAAAAGGGTTGTTTGTACATCAGCCCCAAAGATTTTTTGCTTTCTGGTGGGAATCCAAACCTGAGGAGTAGTCATGCAAGTCTTGGAGAGATTGGGAAGGATCTAGGGAGGCACCAGATGGTGGGTCGTTATCCCGTCAGCACCCCAAGTTCAGTTCCCTTCTGAGGAAAGTGTAAACCATGGGGGTGGTGCTAGGACCTTGGAAGAGAAATGAGATTTGCTTGAATGGGAGAATTGTGTTGTTGATTGTGACTGGGCTATTGTGAATCCTTTATGGTTTATCTGCGTTTCTTTATGGGCTCCTGTGGTCTTTAGTGTCTTTTGATTTTGCTGTAGTGTGAAATAAAAGCTGCCCTGTATTTAATATGCATTTTAAAACTTTGAGTGTTTGTATGGGAACTGGGGACCCTGTCACATTTGTGGAAAACTAAACATAAACTATGCATAAGTTACATGGACTGATTCTAGGTGAGCCAAGAGCTTGGCAAGCCCTGGGTCCCTGGTCATACATTCTAATGGGACGCATATATGGTATGTACAAAGATAAGTAAATAGAAAGTAACAGGAGGGGGAAGGATGTACTGACAAGTTTGGAGATCAGGGACACTTCACAAAGAAGCATAAGTCATGAAGGAAGGTGAAGATTCTGAGAAGAAAGATAAGACCAAATAACATTTCAGGGATGGGGGAATGGCTTATGACAGTTTGTCCTCTGCATTCCCACTGATTGTAAGTGTCTTCCTTTGTTCCATCCTCCTTACCATACTAATATCTAAGATCTCATTTTTGCCTAAGAGTGTACTCCTGGGTTATCAATAACCAAGAAGCATTTCTTAAGCACCAGGCACCATACCAGGATAAAGACAACTTCTCAATTTCATTATAATTCAGCAAATATTTAAATGCAACAATTAGGCTCCCTGGTCCCCGTCCACCTGGCCCTGGTAAGAAGGCAGTAATCTCAGAAGACGTTATCAAGAAGTCAGTGCAATTTGCTGACTGAGGTACAAACGCATCATCAAGTGACTTCTTAATGGTACCATATGTGTCTGGGACTCTGGACAGCTGGATAGGCATGACAAAATTTGCTAAGGAGACACATATGGGACATACTCTACTTCTTGCCTATCCAAAGAGACATATGGGAAATCCTAAGTCAGAGCTGTGTGGTTTTCCTACAGGGACAATTAAGTCTGGTTCTCTTCTATCTGCTCAAACTCAATTGTGCCATGTGCACAGAATTCTGAGGACCGATTTAAGAGTACCAGCAGTCATTCAAATTAACTCAAGTTAATGCAACAAACATTTAAGCACCTGCTGTATGCAGAGCACTATGCAAGGCTCTAAAAGGGGACACGAAATTTAGAACAGTCCAAGTACAGAAGCTTTAACCCCCTTCTAGCAGAGCAACTGCACAGATTTTCTTTCTCCTATGATTCAGCCTCTGTAACTGCGCCTGTTGTGTTAATTACTACTTTATGACAAACCCTCAGAATAAAAAGGTAAAATAGATATAGTGCTTACCTTCCTTATATTTCCCTACAAAGTCTCTCCCCTTCCTAACTTCCCTGTTTCAGTCAGGGGCACCTCCAGTTCCAAGTACCCAGGTTCACAGCTCCAGATTCATCCCTGACTCTCTCATCCCCCATATCTCGTCAGTTACAAATCTTGTCCCTTTTACTTCCCGCCAATCAGTCCCCTATTCTCCACTCACACAGTCACCAGTCTAGCTCAGCTCCCCCTTACTGCTCTCTGGGATAATTGCAATAACCTCTTAATGGCTCTCCCTTATTCCAGTCTCACTCATCTCCTAGCCTCCTCCACAGATGTGCCAAAATCATCTTCCTAAGATACAGGAAGGGGATTTCTTAGGCAGACATCTCAAAAACCTAGTTTTCAAGCAAGAGAAGGAATGATTTCTTGTACAGGACTAGCCTCTAAGATTATCTTGAGATTGACCCCTAGTTCAAGAGTTTGGTGTGGTCTCCTATGTAAAATTCCTCTTAGAGAGAGAAAAGGAACACTCATGCCCTGATACTGAAGGTGCAAAAAGGGATGGAAGCCATGATATGGGAAAATAGAGTACCTGTATATTATCCTCTATTACCATGAGTTTTTTTGGACAATACAAGGAAAAGGGCTGTTTGTACATCAGTCCCAAAGATTGTTTGCTTTCTGTCAAGAATCCAAACCCAAGGAGTAGTCATGCAAGTCTTGGAGAGATTGGGCAGGATCTAGGGATGCACCAAAAGGTGAGTCATCATCCCACTGGCAACCCAATGTTATGACCTTACTCAAGAATCTTCAGAGGCTTCCTATCTCTAGGAGGAAGTATAAACTCCTCAGTTTGACATTTCAATAGGCTCTTCAGATTCAGGATTGATTTCACATAAGTCCCCCCTCACAGCCCTTACCTTTCAGCCAAACTTGTCTATTTTCCCCCATACTTGACCTTCTATTTACCACCTCCATGCTTTTTGCACAGACTCTCCCTCCCCTGCTCCATCCTAGAATTCTTACTTCCTTTAGTGTTCAGCTCAGGTGCCACTTCCTCCAGGAAGCTTTCCTCAATGCCCCTCAGTTGTTGGTATTTCCCCCCTCCTGAAAATAGGATCCTGAAATTCTAGAAATGGCAATGAGTCCAGCCTCCTCACTTTACATGTGAGGAAACTGGATCCTAGAGAGATGAAGTGATTTTTATGCTATTTATATTTTTCATTTACTTATTTGTGTCCATGTTGCAACTTCCTAGCAAAATGTAAGCTCCTTGAACTAAAGGATAGATTTCTTGTTTAGTCTTTATGTTCCAGCACTCGGCATGGTCCCTCCCACAAAGTTAGTGCTTGATAGCTAGGTGGTGAAGCGGATAGAGTGTTGAGCCTGGAGTCAGGAAGGCTCATCTTCTTGAGTTCAAATCTGGCCTCAGACATTTACTAGCTTTCTGAACCTGGCCAAGACACTAAGTCACTTAACCCCGATTGTCTTAATTTCCTCATCTGTAAAATGAAATGGAGAAGGAAATGGTAAATCACTCCAGTATCTTTGCCAAGAAAACCCCACATTGGGGTCATGAAGAATAGGATATGATTAAAACAACTGAACAACAATTTGTGTGTCCGTGTCTCTCTGTGTGTCTGTTTGTGAAATCAATGAGTTAAGAAAATAAATCTTCTGTTCTACTTCTCTCTTGGACAGAAGTCTCCGATTGCTCTCTGCCCCTCCCCCCCCCCAAAAACCCCAAACCAAAACAAGACAAACAAAAGGCAAAAACATAATCAACAAGAAAAAGCATCCTCAATAAAATCCCACATAAAGCTTTCAGGTTTGCAAAGTACTTTCCTCAAAACAAGCCTATGAAGCTAGGTCATTCAAACAATGTTATTCTTACTTTACAGAAGAGGAAGAGGCTTGCTGGGCAGGTTCAGTGACTGGCCCATGATTCCCATAGCTCCTGAGTATATTTTGTGACTCCCAACCTAGCTCTTCTGGGCCCCTAGCCACCATTCAAAGCCCCTACTATGTGCTAGCTCCTCTTAAACCGTCTGCTACCCACCAACCTCAAGTCTTCATTCTCACTCACGGCATCCATTCTTCATTGGAAGAAAGGAAAAAAGTGTCGACTTCACACCAGGAATTTACCCATAGGGGTGAAATCACAGATCTAAACCAAAGAAAGGGGAAAGGAGGAGGGAGGGGCAGTGTTAAAGGCAATGTCTGATCCATTCATTGTATAGATGTAGGACCTTGGGACCCTGGTAAAGGGAATGACTTGATCAAGGTCCCATAGGTACTAATGTGACAAAGAATGGTACTAGATTCCTGGTATGCAGGAATGTAGACTCCAAATTTAGTGTTCTTGGACACTGGACAAAGCTGCTAGAGGTTTCTTACCTTCATCCTCCTGGTTCTCTGTCCACCTGTAACATTGGACTGTAACATTGGCAAAAAGGTAGAAGACATCCTCTCTCACCTGGTGAGGATCCCAAGAGGGTTATTGATCTCTGGTATAATGTATAATTGTGACTGGAAGGAGATGGAGTTGGGAGCCCTTGTATTATATAGGCTATCAAGCTTGGAAGAGACCACAAAAGCCAGCCATCCTAACCCCCTTATTTTACAAATGAAGATATTCTGGACTGGAGCAGAGAAAGGTGGGATTCAAGTTGGGATTCAAGTCCAGATTGTCTGCCTTTAGAGACAGGTTCTTTCAGAGGACTGTGCTAAGCACCATACCAAGATAAAGACAATTTCTCAATTTCATATTTCAGCATTTAAATGCAACAACTAGCTGCCCAGGCCTTGTCCACCTGGCCATGGTGAGAAGGCAGTGATCTCAGAAGACATTAGCTTGTAGTCAGTACATTTCCAGACCTCTTATTCCCGGTGTGATCTTGGGCAAGATGCCACATTCTCTGGGTCTCAGTTTCCTTATCTGCAAAATGAAAGTAATGGAGTAGTTGATGTCCCGAGTGTCTACATCTTTTGCTCTTTTTCTCCTCCCTGACCTTCTGCACTCCTGGGCTGTGCCCACTTTGCCATCTGGGATTACTGGGTTACTGCTAGATACTCTACCTCCACCATCATCACACTGGTCCCTCTTCCTTCCCCCCTGTCTCCTCCAAGCTCCTGGATTTTTGAACATGATGACAAGGCCCTACCTTGCTTTCTTGGCTCCCAGACCCTCACCCGGTATCAAGGTTACCCTCGGACTGGTTCACTCTCCTTCTGGTACCCTCTCTGATATGAGCCTCAGTTCATAGGTTCCCCAGCTGCCTGTGACAGGAATCTTATAACTCTAAGCCAACCCAGCTTGAGGCTGATGAGGGCAAGACAAGGTTTGTGAAACTCTGCAATCAGGCAAATGGGCCCCTCTGATGCAGCCCACCAATGACTTCAGCAGAGGCCCCTCCAATGACATAGCAACTGTTACAGCATCCTAGATTCTACAGGAAGATGACAGGACAGTTTGTGACACTTTTGAATCACAGGAAGAAAAGATCATGAGGGAAGGGGAGATTAGAGAGGAGGTACTCAAAGGATAAGAAGGAGGGAGCTAGTGGGATTCTAGGCTGAACCCTGGGAGATGGACCCAACCGGGTCTGGGCCACAGGGCAGGGGATTGTGGAGCCAGCCTGCCTGATGGGCACGTGACTTGGAGGTGCCCAGAAGCAGGATTACAGGTGAGGGCCCCCCATGGGGCCTTGTGACAAGGCTCCCCCAGTGTCCTCTCTCTTTCCCACATTGATCACACCTGATGGCTTTCAATCAGAGCCAAGGGGAAATAGAAGTGCTGAAAGCCCTCTTCAGTGCCTAACAAAGGGAGAGGGGAAAGGCAGTGGGTTAGGGAAGGGAAGCGGGGTGGGGGTTGGGGGAGAGGGACGGAGAGGGTGATTGTCATGGTTACGTCTCTGACAAAACAAATGGCCCTGCTCCACAGCGGTCACCTAAACAGCTACCAAAATGTGTGCATTCATCCGCAGGCTGGCTGCCAGCGGGGCAAGGGGCTGGGCAGGCTCTGGGTGACTGGGCGCAGGCAGAGACCTTGCAGCAGGCGGGGCTCCCTCACAGCTGCAGGGAGCTGAGGTGGGGGGGGAGAGGGAGGGGGGCGGGACAGAGGCACAGCCGCCACCAAGAACACTCTAGCAGGGACACATGTTGCTGCTGCTCAGGCCAAGGTAAGGCAAACTCCCTCCTGGCCCCACCAGCCCCAGGCAGTGTCAACGTCTGGGAGAGGAGAGCCAGCCAGGCTTGCTGCTGTGGGTGCTAAGAGCCGGGGCCACGTGGGGCTGCCCCTCTGCCCCTCTCTCTCTCTCTCTCTCTCTCCCTCTTAATCTTCTTCTCTCCTTCCCTCCCTCTCTGTCTTTCTCTCCCAGAATCTCTCTCTTCCTCTTTCTGTCTTGTTTTCTCTTTCTCTATGTCTTTTTCTACCTCTCTCTGACTCTCCCTGTATCTCATTTTGTTTCTTTGATTCTCTCTTTGTCTCTTTCTCTATCCCTGCACCTTCTCTGTCCCTTTGTTTCTCTGTCTCTCTCCTTTCCTGAACTACTGTCTCTGTCTCTGTTTCTGTCTCTCTTCTTGTCTCTCTGCTTCTAACTCCCTGTACCACCCTGGGTATCTGTTTCTCTGTATCTGTCTCTTTATCTCTTTATGTCTCTGTGTCTATCTCCCCATCTCTTCTGTCTCTCCCTTTTCATCACTCCTTTCTCCACCCCATCTCCCCCCCACCTCCTTCATCCCTCTTTCCTGTCTCCCCCCCTCTTCTCTCTATCTGTCCCTTCAGGGCCCAAGGCAATTGGCAGCTCAGAAAACTCCCCTCCCCTGGATTGACAGTTAGCTCGGTCCTGCTTGCCCAGCCGCTGTGGCCAGATTTTGACGCTCTCTGAAGCCGGCTGGGTGCCATTGACAGGATCCTGTCTGACCCCTCCTCTCCAAGGTAAGCTTAGAGGCTCTTGAACAGCAGCATATGGGGGGAAGCAGAAAGGAGTGAATGAGTGTGTGTGTGTGTGTGTGAGTGTGTGTGTGTGTGTGTGTGTGATGGGGGGGCACACTCTGGGACTTGGCTTCTCAATCTTTATGCAGTGTGTCTAGTTGCCACACAAAACCCCAGTGAGTGTTACAATCCCGTCATAATATTTTTGTATCTACCAGCCCCAACTGTTCAGTACAGACAAGTCTTCCTGCTCACTCTAAAGCAGACAAGTGGTTTTTGGAGGTAGGGAAATCAGAAAACAGAGAATGTCAGAGCTGGGAGGGAAAGCTTAGACTATACAATGTCAGAACTGGGAGGGACTTTAGAATGCAAAATGTCAGAATTGAAAGGACTTTAGAATACAAGATGGGCATAAAGGGACAGAATTTAGGACATCAAATGTTAGAACTGGAAACACCCTTAGAAAACAGAATGTTAGAAGAGATTATCAATGCTAGAAGGAATCTTATCTGATAAGACTGTTACGCTATAGAACACCAGAGCTAGGAGGGAGTTTAGAACATGGAATGTCAGAGCTGGATGGAACTGTAGGCATCATTCAGCTTAATCTCATAATCTGACAGGTAAGGAAACTGAGGTACAGGAAAGTAGTGACTACTCCAAGGTCACAAGGCTAATAGACAAGTCAGTCTCTCCTAATTCTCTTCTCTCACCACCCACAGTGGGTGAATACAAAGGGTGTATTCCATGTAATCTCTAAAAATAAAATTTAAAAAAAAAATGAGATAAATTAATCCACTAACTTACTGAATCATTTTAAATTAAGCCCACTTTTCTTCTCTGGGCCTCAGTTTCCTCCTCTGAATTAGGGGAATTGGATCTCAGAGGTTTCTTCTATGATGCTATCTATGGTCATGGCATGAGCCTTCACTGCTAAGACTTTGGGATTCCTTCTCCTCCTCCTCCTCTCTCTGCTCCCTCCACACCCCACCCCAGCTCTGCTCTCCATGTTAAGATATCCATTCTGGAAATCTTTAAAAACGACAAGATTGTGGTGAACTCCTTGGGGAAAATAAAAATTGGAAGCAACTTCTTTGCCTTTTTAAAAAAATTTTATGCTCGGCTATGTTGTTACCTGACTCCCTGACTCCGCCAAACACGCATGCACACTTGATGAACATGAGAGTCAGCGAGGTGTTACGGAAATAGCCCTGGACTGGAGGCCTGGTTCTGACACTTACCAGCTTTGGGATCCTGCTCAAATAACTTGATCATTGCACCAGTTTGTCATCTGCAAAATGGTACTACTCTTTCTTGAGCCACCTACCTCACCAGGTGATTGGGAGAAAAGCCCTTTTCAGACCTCGAAGTGTTAGAGAAATGTGAGCTCTTATTATAATTATTTAGTCCATTGCCGACTGTTGATCACCCTGTTGAGTTGTTGATCACTCCCTCCCTCCACCTAGCTGCTACTGCTAATAATAATGGTTAGAGTTTTATTAGGCACCTGCTATGTGCCAGGCTCTGTACTAAGCATTCTACAATTATTATCTCATTTGATCCTCACAGCAGTTCTAGGAAATAGGTGCTATTATTGTCCTCTTTTTAGAGTTGAGAAAACAGAAACAGAGGTTAAGTGACTTGCCCAAGGTCACACAACTAGTATGTGAGGAAGAATGGATTTGAACTCAGGTCTTCCTGACTCCAAGCTTAACATGGAGTCATCTAGCTTCCTCAATGCCTTCCCCTTTTAACTTACCTTCCTTATCTTTGGTATGAACCTAGATATTTACATGTTATCTCCCCTATTAGGGGCAAGAGCCCTATCTGCTTGGGCTTTTACCTGCTCTTTCTTTGTATACCCATTGTTAAGCAGAGTACCTGGCACATAGTAACCATTTAAGAAATGATATTTGACTGACTGATTGACTCTGGGCCCTGGGATTGTGGCCAGTTTGAGGATGATTGGTCTATTGCATGTTGTCACCTTGGTATAATTGCTGTTAGGGTCACTGGTTCAACAGGGATGGTAGTTTGACACACTACCTTACTCTGCAGAGCAAATAGTCTCTTGAGGGGCAGAGGATATAAGAAAGGGCTTTTCTCTGTTCACATCATATCACCTAGTTAGACTGTAAGCTCCATGAGGTCAGGAGCTTTGAATGTCCCCAAATGCCCAGTGCCCTGCCCACAAATGACAATAATATAATCAGGTTGGTGGCACAATGGATAGAACACTAGATCTGGGAGATTGAACCTAGAGTTCAAATCCAGCATGAGACATATGAATTTAGTGACCCTGGACAAGTCACTTAAATCCTGTCTGCCTCAGTTTCCTCAACTTTAAAGTGGGTATAATAATAGTACCGCTGTAATAATAGCACGTATCTTCCAAGACTGTTGTGAGAATATAATGAGACAAAATTTGTAAAACAATTTGCAAATCTCAGAGCGCTACGCAAATGCTAGCAGTTATTATAAATGCTTGGATTTAAATTAAAAGTCCAACCAATATCCAGCTATGACTAAGATCTCAAGAGGAAGCCTAGTTATTAATTCATCCTTCCATGAAGTAGGCCGTTAAGTTGATATGGGATCTTGTATATTACCATAGAAAGGGAGAGATAACTGTTCCACTGTCCTTTGCCCTGGCCAGATCACATCTGGAATATTAAGTTCTGGGTACCACATTTTAGGAAGGGCATTGATAAAATGAATCACACCCAGAAAAGGGTCAGGATGCTGAGGGGACTGGAAAGAGTAGGCCATAAGAAGACAACTGGGTAAAGGAACCAAGATATTTAGCTTGGAGAGAAGAGAAGACTTAGAGGGGCAGGATAGCTGTCTTCATGTATTTGAGGGGCTGTCTTGGGGAAGGGAGATTCCATGACTCTGCTTGACATTAGGTGCAAAGGTGGATTTCAGTGATGGGGAAACTTCCTGACAATTACAGGTGTCCCAAAGTGGAATGAGTTGATTCAGGAGGTCTCCACCCCTACTCCTGCCAAATGGAGTCCTTCAAGCAAAGACCAAATGACCATTTATGGTCAATTGTGAATACTAATTAAGAAATAGAAGACCTATAAGATGTCTTCCAGCTTTGATTTTCTGTGATTCCTCTTCAGTCCTCAGTTTCCTCTTCTATAAAATGAAAAGGGTGAAATCAGTGGACATCAGTGTAAATCCTGCCTCTGAAGCATATGATTTGTATGACTTTCATCAAGGCAGTTAACCTTCCTGGACCTTAGTTTTCTCTCCTGTTAAATGGGAGAGTTGATTATCTGTTCTTCCTTCCCACTTACAGTGAATGATATGAACTAGATGACCTCCAGGTCCCTTGCAGCTCAAATTTTATCTTATGATTCTACATGATTGACAAGGTCCATTCCAGCTCTAGTTCCTATGATCCCATGGCATCAACCATTGGCAGTAAAATACATCAAAGGAGAGGAATTCTGATCCCCACCTCCCTCACCTTCCTAAGGATAGGAGTGTTGTGGTACCCTTGGGATCAGAGCTCTCCCTCCCTTCTCTCTCCAGCTGTCCTCTGGGAGTTCCCACTGGTTGTCTCTTTGCTTCCTTTTACTGCTCAAGAACTGGGTTCTGACCTTCTGCTGATCTACCAGCAGACGTCTTTATTGCTCAGTTGGCCTTTCACTAGAGACAGCTGAGCTAATTGCAGATACTTAGGAGGAAAGGGAGAAACAGAGAGCCCAGTCTGTAGTTAGGGGAAGGGAGAGATTTCCTGGGAATTAAGGATCTGGCTGTAAAATGGTCTCCATAAGTACTGCATCTATAAGCAAGGTGGTTCAGGTAAGGGGTGTTAGCCCCACTGGGAAATGATGGGTTTCTTGGTCACTGGTCTTGCTGGGTGAGTCATCTGCTCTTTGGAAATTGAGTTTTCCTATGGGGTTCAGTCTCCTAAAAGGCATAATATAAGGTTGTGGGAGATAGTTTTGGGCATGGTGGACCATGATGTAGTATCCAAAACACTGGATTTTGAGCCAGGTCACTCTTTTCAACAGAGTTAAAATCTTAGCTCTGTCACTTGCTAACTATGTGACTTTGGACCAGTCATCTAATCCTTCTGGGCCTCAGCTAAGACTTTGGCCCAGATGATCTCTGAAATATGTTCTCAGTCTAAATCCTAAAATCCTAAGAATAAGGAGACCTGGGTTTTAGCTAAATGTGCTTGGACATATCCATTTCATCTTGGGCTCAATGAGTGACTTTTCTGACAACATTTCTTTAGAATGGCCCAAGTTGCTGCTTGGCTCTCATCCTTGAATTCTAAGAGTGGATACCCAAATGGGGTCAAAAAGTCTTGAATGAATGAATTTTGAAAACACTTTGGTAAACACTTAATTTAATGTGGGTTGTGTCAGGGATACATATAGAACCCTGCTTTCAGAAAGATCTAAAGCAAGCTCTCCACCAACATGAGGGTTCAGCTACAGAGTGGATGGTAATGCCCAGGGGCCTGAAGGGCCATCAATAGGGACGCCTCTTTTCTAAGTCGATATCAAATAATTAATGACTAATTTGCTTACATAATGTTCTCCATTTGCCTTCTTCCAGTGGAACAAAGCCTCCTTCGAGGAAGAATTGTTTTTTCTCTCTTAATGTCCTCATCACTGAACACAGTCTTGTCCATAGTAGATTTTAAAACCAATGTTTGTTGAACTAGATTGGACTGGATAGGATCTGGATGCTCAATTAGTTCTGAATTGGGGGCCCTATTCTCATATAGCCCAATTTTCCCCTCTTCTCAAGAAGAAAAGCATGAGAACCTTTGTCATGTGGTTAGTGAAAATGTCCATAAGCTATACTTATAGCTGTGTCCCACCATCTGGGCCTAGTAATTATGTCAAAACAAGGAAATATGTTTAATCTGGAATAACCTGTTCTTGCTGAAGTTCTGAAGCTTTTTGTGATCATTGCCTCTTTCTCCAGATTCACAAACCTTCCCTCTAATAATATACTTAGGGATTTTCCCTGGAATTTAATTCAATGCAACAAACCTCTATTAAGAGTCTACTCCTTGCAAGATATTATGCCGGGTTCTGAAGATCCAAAGGCAAAAGGGAAATAGCCCCTGCCCTTAGAGGTCTTACATTCTACTTCGAGATATAACATGCACACAGATGAGCAAATACAAGGTTATTTGAGGATAAAGGGGATCAGGAAAGATTGAGACGAATCCTGAAAGAGAAGTTTAATGTTCTAAGAGGCAAAGGTGATGAGGGAGTCAATTCTAAAAATGGAACCTGTCCCATGAAAAGGCACAAAGGTGAGACATAGAATGTTGAATACAGGGAACACCAAAGTAAGCCATTTTGACTGGAATGTAGAGTTTATAAAGGATTGATATGGAATAAATAAAAAAATAGGTTGGATTCAGATTGTGAGGGGCTTGAAGCTTCTTGGTGAGAAGTTTGAATTTTATCCTAGAAGTAACAATGAGTCAAAGGTCAATTCTCCTTCCTTTTTTTTGAAAATTGGGACATTTGGGGAGCCTAGGTGGCTCAGTGAATAGAGCACTGGCCCTGGAGTCAGGAGGACCTGGGTTCAGGTCCAGCCTCAGACACTTAACACACACACACACACACACACAAAAGCTAACCATGTGACCTTGGGCAAGTCACTTAACCCCAAATGCCCTCCAAAAAGCAAAAAAAAAAATAAAATTGGGACATTTGTCCTGCTCCAGTTCCCTGGCATCTCTCCCACTATCCATGAGCTTTGACTGCTGACAACAGTTCAGTTATGTCACATTCACCAATATGTTTAAATCTTCTTGGCCTGGTCACTTGAACTCACCCAGGGCAGTCAGAGGCTCTCTTGCTTTCTCCCTACTTAACTAGCCTCTATACCTCCTAGCTATGGCTCAATGGATAAAGCATGGGGCCTGGAATCAGGAGGACCTGAGTTAAAATCCAACTTCAGACACTTACTACTTATCTGATCTTGGGCAAGTCAATTTAATTTTTTTTTTTTGCTTTTTAGAGGGGGGGAGGCAGGACAATTGGGGTTAAGTGACTTGCGCAAGGTCACATGACTAGTAAGTGTTAAGTGTCTGAGGATGGATTTTAACTCAGGTCCCCCTGACTCCAGGGCCAGTGCTTCATCACTTCCTGCATTTTAAAGGATGAAGTTATTCTTGAGGCATATCAGGATTGTTTTTAGCAACTCCACTTTTGGCACAGAGCTCCAGGGATGTCTGGACAATTGAAGCCCCCCATCACTAGTATATAATGACTCTGTTCAAGTTTGTGTTCTCCTGAACTTTTTGTCTATTCTTCTTTCTGTCCAAATGCTCTGTAGATACCCCAGTGACAAGATGGCTTTCATTTCTGCCTCCATTGATCTTCACCCAAATGCTCTCCACCAAGCTTATCCTTTTAGTTTCTAGAGTTTCCTATTTTTCTCAAATGATGTTATTTTTTTCTTAATATGCATTGCCGCTCTTCTCTTCACTCCTACCCTTTTAACTATCTTCATTTTTGAATAAGGTATATCCATGCAGAGCCAATATTTCTATCTTGAGTTTCACCTGCTAAGTCTCGGTATTACCTATGAGGTCAAATTTACCCCATTTAATGAGGAATTCTCTTTTAAAAAAAATTTACCTATGCGTTGTGCAATTGTATATAGGGTGTCCTCAGAGTGTTAGCACAACTGATTAAAGATTAAAACTGCACTAAGACTTTTGGGACTTCCCGTATAGCCATTAGAAACTGTAGGTTTTATTCCTTTCTTGGATTTTGTTTCCTGTGAATTTCTGCACATCCTGACTATTATTCTTCCTATATTGTAATTAACCTCACTTAATATGGTAAATACATGTTATAACATGGCAATAACATGACAATTTTCAATCCCTCCTTCCTTTTTTAAAAGGCACTATTGTTTAGATTTGCAGGCAAATGCTTTTATTTTTAATCAGCCCCTGTTAGATAATACTTAGGTACACTCTATCCTTGTCCAGGGTCCTAACATTCCTATATTTTGAGGTGTTTTACAGAAATCCAAAACCCTTTTAAAGATATTTTTAAACCAGATTACTTGGTCTAACCGCCTTATTTTTGAGATGAGACTGAAATTCATCCAGACTCATTGTCTCCATGCCCTGCCCTTTCCCTTCTTTCTCAGCTCCAAGCAATCTGGTTTCTAACCATATCACTGAACTGAAACTGCTCTCACAAAGGTTACCAAAGCCCCCTTGGCAATTAGCAATCCAGTGTTAGGGGTTTTTTGTTTTGTTTTGTTTTTGTCCTCATCCTTCTTACGCTGATCTATAATATTTGACACTTTTGGCCACTTTACCTACCCTCATTGATGCCCTCTCCTGGAAGTTCCCTGAATCTATTCTTTCAGTTCTCCCACCAACCAGGTGTTGTAGTACATTGAGTGCTAGACTGGAGTCAGGAAGACCTGAGTTCACATCCAGCCTCAGATGCTTGCTAGCTATGTGGCCCCGAGCAAGTCACTTTCTGTCTGCCTCAGTTTTCCTCATTTGTAAAATGGGGGCAATAATAGCACCTACCTCCCAAGAACATTTTCAGGATCAGATGAGATAACATTTGTAAATTTACTTTGCAAATGTTAAAATTACTCTAAATGCTAGCCAATGGTGTTATTATTACTTGTCTGACCACTACTTCTAAAACTCCTTTACTGAATCACCATCGATGTTCAATTCCCTTATTTCTTCAAAGCTCTTCTGTTTCCTTTTTTTCTCTTTCTAGGTGATCTTGCCAGCTCCCATGGGTTCATCTATCATCTCTAAGCAGATGACTTCCAAGATTATACAGCCAGCTCTCTTATATCCTATGAGCTCCAGTCCCTGCAGTCCCTACTGACTGCCTGCTGGACATTTCAACTGAATGTTAGGTATCTAGAACTCAATTTATGCAAAATAGAACTCTTTGCCTTTTATCCCAAACCCACCCCTCTACTTACCTTCCCTATTTCTGTTGAGGCTACCACCATCATCATTCACCGTTCCTCTCTCAGTCCCAATGACTTGACAAATCTTAATTGAGGTGACCCATTCTACTTAAAGTTAGTTCTCCTTGTTAGGAAATTTTTCCTAACCTCAACACCCTTTGGAATGTCTACTCACTGCTCTATTTTCTGCCCTCTAAACAGAACTAATCTAAATTCTAAACAGAAGAAATCTAATTCTAGTCCTTTAAATGCCTGAAAAGAGCTATTCTGCTCCTCCTGAGACCCCTCCAGGATTAAGTTAGCTATCATCTCCCTTTTAAAGCTTCTCTTCTCAAGGCTAAACATCTCTAATTCTTTCAACTAATTCTCTTAAGATGTTGACTCAAGGCCCTTATGATCCCTCTCTAGTCACTCTCCTATTTGTCAGTATCCTTCCTGAACAGTTAGTCAACAAGAATTTATTAAATCCTTACTATGGAACCATCACTGAGCTTAGTACAAAGAATACAAAAAAAGGGCAAAAGCATGGTCCTAGAAAATAAATATATACCCATGAGATATTCTACAATGTAAATGGAAGGTAACCTCAGGGAGAAGGCACTGGGCATAGGGGAGATGAGCGGAATGACTTCTTACAGAAGGTGAGATTTGAGCTTAGACTTAAAAGAGGCCAGGGAAACCGGGAGGTAGAGGGGAGGAGGGAGAGCATTCCAGGGGGAATGACCAGTAAAAAAGACTGCAATGGAATCCTGAGATGGAGTGTTGTGTTCAAGAAGCCTCATGAAGGCCAGTAACAACAACGGATTGTGGGGTACATGAAGTGGAGTCAAAGATAAGGACTGGAAGGTAGGAAGAGGCCCTGGCCATGAAGGGTTTAAAGTACCACACAAAGGATTTCATATTTGATCCTAGAGGTCATGGGGTACCCCAGAGCACAGGGAGTGAGGAGATGATATGGTCAGGCCTGCTTTTTAGGCAAATTGCCTTGGCAGCTAGCTGAGTGAAGGAGAGATTGAAAAGATTTTCGGTAGAGGTGATAAGGAAGAGTGTGTGAAGTGTGTGAAGGAAGAGGAAAGAGATTTCACAAAGACAGAAACAAAAAACAGCAGCATTTTGGGTATGTGAGGTGTGAATGAGGGGTAAAGGATGATACTTAGGTTTTGAGCTTGGGTGACTGGGAGAATGAACGTATTCTCAACAATAATGATAAGGAAGTATGGAAGACAGAAAGGTCTGGGGGTGAGGAAGGCAGGAAAGGGAAGAAAATGAGTTTTGTTGAGTTTGAGAAGCCTGTAAGGCAGTTGGAGATGCCAGATTAGAGCACAGAAGAGAGACTACGGTGGGATACAAAGATTTGGGAATCTTTTGCCTAGAGACAATAGATAAAAGAGTGAGGGCTGGTGAGATTACCAATCGAGAGGATGGAAAGAGAAGGAAAAAGGGCCTAGAGAGACCCTTGGGGAGACACCCATGGTTAATGGGTATGACCGAGAGGATGATCTTGCAAAGGAAATTGAGAGTGGCTGGATAGGAAGAGAACCGGGAGAGAGCAGTAGCACAAAAATCCAGAAGAGAGAGTTTCCAGAAGGAGGAGTATGCTAGAGGGTGTCAAAAGGTCAAGAAGGATGAGGACTGAGAAAAATAGCATTGGATTTGTCAGTCACCAGGTCATTGGCAGCTCAAGGGACCGTCACCTCCTTACATCAACTCCTGATTCCTGAAATCTATGCCTCTCTCAATTCAACTCAAGACCATATCAGTTTCCATGGCTGACACACAACACTGCTGACTCCTATTAGGCATGCAATCCTCTCAGACCCCCAGATAATTTTCAAACACACTTCTGTTAGTCATGTTTCTACCATCTTTACTGGTGAAGATGATTTTTTGGACCCAACTGTAAGATTATTCTTGAGAGTATGTCCTGTGTATATAGTTTGTTTTTGTTTTTCTGAAAAGACAGTTGTTAAATTCATTTAACAGCATGCCACTGCTTTCAAGTTTTATATGTGGTGGTTCAGCAGTCATATCTACCAGTTTTTTCAGGACTCAAGCTGTAATTTACCCGAGACAGGTTAGGCATTCTTTTATATGCTATCCCTATATCTATATCTATCTATATCTACATTTAGATAGACTGATAGATAGGTATTTTATATATTAGTAAGAGACTGACAAAGTCAGGAAAAGCAGTTTGGCAGCTATATGGGTCTAGATTGGAGAGGGGAGAGACAGGAGGCAGGGACACCAATTTGGAAGGTATTGTAGTAGCCCAGGTGAAAAATGGTGAGAGCCCAAGGAAGAGGCTGTGTGAGTGGAGAGAAGGGGGTGAGCTGAACAATTTTGTTGAAGTAGTAACCACAAGATTTTGCAGCTGATTGGATACGGCCATATAAGAGAGAAGGAAGAATTAGAGGTTGATTCCCAAGTTGCAAACCTAAGTGATTGTAAGGAGATTATTTCCCTCGATGTGGAAATATGTTAGTGTGGACCATAGATTTAGAGCTTAGAAAGGACCTCAGAGGCCAACAAGTCCAATTACTTTCCTCGTTTACAGATGAGGAAACTGAGGCCCAGAAAGATCCAGGGACTTGCCTAGGATCACATAACTATTGATTGTCTGAGCTGGGATCTGACCCAGATCTTCCTGACTTAAAATGCATTGTCTATACTATGTGTCCTCTAGGGAGAAGGGTGGATTGGAAAGGAAAATATAATAAGATCATAAGATCTCTTTTTGTTTTTGTTTATCTTAGGAAGCTTATGAGTCATCAGGTGGAGATACACAGTCAGCCACTTGATAATTCAAGACTGGAGCTCATGAGACATATTAAGACTAGACTGAGGATTTTTATGTTATCTGCAAAGAGATAACAATTAAGCTCATAGTGGCTGACGAGGTCACCAAAGGAGAGAGAAGTGGGCCCAGGGCAGAATTTTGGAAGGATGCCCACAATGAGTGGATTGGAGAAGGACAGCTGGTGACCCAGCAGAGGAGATTGGAAAGAGGCAGCCTGGGAGGATTAGGAGAGAGCAGTGTTGTGGGAGCCAAGGGAGGATCATGGTAAACGTGTGGTAGAGGGGGGCCTATAGCAGCCAAAACTGTGAAGAAGGCAGATAGAACAAAAACCAAGAAAAGGTCATGGGATTTAGCCTTCAATATATCATTGTCAATCTTGGAAGTGAACAAGCATGAATTAAAAACCTACTGTGTAACAGACTGAGTCAAAAGCTTTACAAATATCTCATTTGGTCCTCACAACTATTCTAGGGCAGTAGGTGTACCACTGAGGAAACTAAGGCAGGCAAAGATTAAGTGATTTTCCCAGGAACATACAACCATTAAGAATAGAGCACTGGCCCTGGAGTCAGGAGGACCTGAGTTCAAATTTGGCCTCAGACACAACACAAAAAACTAGCCGTGTGACCTTGGGCATCACTTAACCCCAATTGCCCTCCAAAAAGCAAAAAAAAAAAAAAAAAAGAATCTGAGGTTGACTCCAGTGGTATATCCATGGGACCATCTAACAGCTTCTACTTTGATGAGGCCAGGTAGCTCTTTCTGAGAGTGATCATGGTGGTTTGTATAGAGAGCCTGCCTCAGAGTCAGACCTGGGTTTGGGTCCTGCCTCTGACACATACTGGCTATGCAACCCTAGACAAATGATTTAACCTTTGTGTGCCCCTATGTAAATCTCTAAGACTATGAATTGTGCACATCGGGCAATGATTGGCTTTGATAGAGGGAATTTCCTCAATCCTAATGACATCTCAGGCATGGTAAAAATGAAACAAAACTTTGGAGAGAGCATTTCATTCTAGTAGCAGAGTCAAACTCCACATCGTAAGGGATGGAGAAGTGATAGGAAGTAAGGTGATGGAGGAAACAAGTGTGGACAGCCCTTTCTAGACAATTGGAAGTAAAGGAAGAAGAAATAGAGGGAAAACTTGAGAAGTATGGCAGTGTCAAGCAGGTTTGTCTGTTTTTGAAAGAATGCAGAAGACATAGATATGTTTGTAGGTGGTGGGGAAGAAATCAGTTGCCAAAGAGTGATGGAAAATGAGAGAGAGCAGGAAGAATTGAGAAGAAAGGTTCCTAGAGGTCATGAGGAAAGAGTAAGTTAGTCAACAAGCATTTATTAAGCCTTCCTTTGTAACAGGCACTGTGCTAAGAGAAGCAAAAACTGGCCTGCCCTCTGGAAGCTTGCATTCTAATAGGAGAGGAAACATGTAGGTAATGAGGTACATACAAGATACGTACAGAGAAGACAGAAAGTAATCTCGAAGGGGAAGGGACTAATGGGGTGCAGGGGGAAGAATACAGTGGGAGAGAGAGATCAGGGAAAGTCTCCTACAGAAAGGAGCATTTGAACTGAGTCTTGATGGAAGTCAGAGATGTTAAGATGAAGAGGCCTGGGGAAAGCCAATGAATGCAAACTCCTGAATCTGGAGATAGAGTTTCTTGGGAGAGAAACTGCAAGGAAGCTAGTATCACTGAATCTCGGTGTACATGAAGGAGATTATGGTGTGAGCAGACTGGACAGCTAGGAAGGGGGCAAAAAGAAGCTTTAAAAGCTTTCTGAGGAGCTAGGAAGAGTTTTTAAAAAAAAGTTTTAAAAGCCAAAGACATTTAAAATTGACCTTGGAAATAATAGTGAGCTGCTGGAATTTATTGATTGGAGGGTGATGAGGTTAGACTTAGACTTTTAAAAAATCTTTTGAAATTTGTTTGTTAAATATTTTCCAATTAAATATTTTTAAATTTTGAGTTCCAAATTCTTTCCTTCCTTCCTGCTCCTCTCTCACCCCTTGAGAAGGCAAGCAATATGATAATTATACATGTGAAATCATGCAAAATATTTCCATATTAGCCACATTGAAAAAGAATGCACACACATGCACCTCCCCTCCCCCAAAAAAGGAAAAAGTAAAAAAAAAGTATGCTTTGATATGCACTCAGAGGTCATCAGTTCTCTCTCTGGGGGTGGATAGTATATTTTCGTCGTGAGTTCTTTGAAATTACCTTGGATCATTGTCTTGATCAGAATAGTTAAGTCTTTCGTAGTAAATCATCCTTACAATTACTGTGTACAATATTCTCCTGGTTCTGCTAATTTTACTTTGCATGAGTTCATATAAATCTTCCAGGTTTTTCTGAAACCATCCTGCTCGTCATTTCTTATAGCACAATAGCATTCCATCATAGTCATATACTGCAACTTATTCTGCCATTCTCCAATTGATTTCCTAGATTTCCACTTCTTTGCCACCATAAAGGAGCTACTATAAATATTTTTGTACAAATAAGTCCTTTTCCCTTTTCTTTGATTACTTTAGTATTCAGAGCTAGTGATGGAATTGCTGGATTAAAGGGTATACACAGTTTTATAACCCTTTTGTACATAGTTCCAAATTGCTTTCCAGAATGGTTGGATCATTTCACAACTCTACCAACATGCATTAGTGCCCCAGTTTTCCCATGTTCTCTCCAACATTTGTCATTTTCCTTTTCTGTCATATTAGCTAATCTGACAGGTGTCAAATGGTACCTCAGAGTTGGTTTAACTCTCTAATCAATAGTGATTCAGAGCATTTTTTTTCATGTGACTATTGATAGCCTTGATTTTTTTTCTTCTGAAAACTGACTTCATTTCCTTTCACCATTGAAATGGTTCTTATTTTTATAAATTTGGTTCTATTCCCTACATATTTGAGAAATGAAACCTTTACCAGAAAAACTTGCTATAAAATTTCCCCATTTCTTATGTTCTTTTTAAGTTTGATAGAATTAGTTTTGTTTGTGCAAAAGCTTTTTAATTTCATGTAATCAAAATTATCCATTTAACTTCCTGTGATTTCTTCTATTTTTTGCTCATAAATTCTTTCCTTATCCATAGATCTGATAGGTACATTTTTCAATACTCCCCTAATTTATTTATGATATCACCCAATATGTCTAAATCCTTTATCCATTTTGACTTTACTTTAGTGTACAGTGTGAGATGTTGGTCTATACCTAGTTTCTTCCAAACTGCTTCTATGGTTTTCCTGGTGATTTTTGTCAAATGGTGAATTCTTACCTCCATATTTTGGATCTTTGGGTTTATCAAACTCTATATTATTATGGTCATTTACTACTGCATATTGTGTACCTAATCTATTCCATTGATCCATCATGAATTTCTTAGTCAGTGCCAGATTGTTTTGATGATAACTGCTTTGTAAAATTGTTTGAAATCTATTACTGCTGGGTCATTTCTTTTTCTCATTTATTCCCTTGAGATTTTTAGCCTTTTGTCCTCCCTTGATGAATTTTGGTAGTTTTTTTTTTCTAGCTCTATAAAGCGATTCTTTGGTAGTTTGATTGGTGTGACCCTGAATAAGTAATTTAACTTAGGTAGAACTGTCATTTTTATTATATTGGCTCTGCCTACCTGTTTGCAATTAATATTTCTCTGATTGTTTAGCTCTATTTTCATTTGTGTGAAAAAGTGTTTTGTAATAGTGTTTGTATAATTCCTATGTCTGTCTTGGCTGATAGATCCACAAGTATTTTATATTGTCTGTAGTTATTTTAAATAGAATTTCTCTATCTTTTCCTGAAGGATTTTGTTGGTAGTATTTAGAAATGCTGAAGATTTACATGGATTTATTTTATCTACTGCAACTCTGCTAAAGTTGTTCATTATTATCACTCGTTTTTCAGTGGATTCTCTAGGATTTTCTAAGTATACCATCATATCATTTGCAATGATAGTTGTGTTTTCTCATTGTCTCATTTTATTCAATTTCTTTTTCGTGTGCTATTGCTATAGCTGGCACTTTTTTTTTTTTGAGGCAATCGTAATTGAGTGACTTGCTCAGGGTCACATAGCTATTAAATGTCTGAGACCAGATGTGAATTTAGGTCTTCTTGACTTCATGGTCTGTGTATATCCACTGTACCACTTAGCTGCCCCTTATAGCTAACATTTCTAATACGATACTGAATAATCATGGTGATAACGAAAATCCTTGCTTCACTCTTGATTTTATTGGGGTTTCTAGTTAATCCCCATTACAGATAATGCTTATTCTTTGTTTTAGATAGATCCTATGCTTTCCAGTATTTTAATAGGAATGGGTGTCATATTTTTGTCTTTCTTCATCTATTGATATAATTGTGTGGGGTTTTTTTGTTTTTATTATTGATATGGTCAATTATGCTTATAATTTTCTAGTATTAAACCATCCTTGCATTCCTGGCATAAATTCCACCTAGTTGTAGTGTGGCATATTATTATAGTGTGTAGTATTTTATTATAATCTCTTTGCTAGTATTTTTTAATGTTTTGCATGGATATTCATTATGGGAATTGGTCTATAATTTTCTTTCTCTGTTTTACTCTCCCTGGTTCTTCATTTGGCTTTTGTATCTCTTTTTCTATTTGGCCAATTCTGCTTTGTCAGGAGTTATTTTCATCACTGCTTATTTTGTACCTCTTTTACCATTTGGCCAATTCTATTTTTAAGGCGTTATTTTCTTCAGTGTTTTGTGCCTCTTTTTACCAAACTGTTAATTGTATTTTCATAATTTTTTCCCTCACCCAATTTTTCTTCTACCACTCTTATTTGATTTTGATAATTTTTTTTAAATTCTTCCAGGAATTCTTGTTGGACTTATGTCCAATTCCTTTTTTTTTTCCTTTAAGGTTTTACTTGTTGCTATTTTGACATCTTATTGTCTGACTTTGTGTATTAATCTTCTGTGTCACCATAGTAGCTTTTTAAGGTCAAATTCTTTTTGGTTATTTGCTCATTTTTCCAGCCTATTTATTGATTTTCTATTTTGTGTTAAAGTTGGGGTCTATTCCTGGTTGGGGTAGTAGTGGTGGTGGTGGTGGTGGTGGTGGTGGTGGTGGTGGTGGTGGTGGTGGTGGTGGTGGTGGTGAGAAAAGGAGCACTGTCCCAAACTTCAGATTTTTTTCACTGCTGTTTTCTGAGCTAGTTCTGGGATTTGGGAAGTTTTCAATCCTTCTAAGGTGTTATGATCCAGGGAGAGGTATGGCCACTGCTCTCCTGATCTGGGCTCTGGTGGTTATCCAGAAAAGACACCTGATCCCTTGCAGACTCGAGCAACACTGCTTCTCAGGGTCCCTTCTTCCTTGTGATCAAAATTTCTTCTCTCTACACTTGAACTGTGACCCAGAAAATGGGTATAAGCAATGGACCAGTCAAACAGCATCTCTTCTTGCACTCAGAGCTAGTATAGGAGTCCCCTGGAATCTCTTTCTAATAAGTTGCCCAGTATCTTCTTGCTGTCTCTGGCTTAAGAGCTCCCCAAACTGCTGCTGCTGGTGTCACTACTACTGGTCTTGCATCAATGTGGGCTCTGGGTTAGCCTCTGCCCCTGATTCACAGATCTTCCCTTCAGATCTCCTAAGTTGTCTCGCACTAGAAGAATGTCTAACTCTGACCTTTTATTGGCATTACCCCTCCAGAATTTGGTTTGAGACATTAAAATTGTTTGGAGGAGAACACTGAGAGAACTCACCTGTAGCACTTTATTCTGCCATCTTGGCTCTGCCCCTGGAAGTCTTCCAGCCTTAAACTTTAGAAAAATCACTTTAGCAGCTTATTGGAGAATAGAATGGAATGGAGAGAGACTTAAGACAGAGACCAATTAAGAAGCTTGTTGCTACCTAGGAGGTGATGGTACTCTGAACTAGGATGGTGGCTGTGTGAGTAGAGAGATTGGGACTAAAAAAGATATGTTGTAAAAGTAGAAATCACAAGTTTTGGCAATGTTTTAAAAATACATTTTTTAATGGAGAGAAAGGGAGGAGTCAAGTATGAGGTTTCAAGCCCAGGAGGATGGTAGTATCCTGAACAGACATGGGGAAATAGGAAGATAGAAAGGTTTAGGGGATGGGGATTATGTGTTCTATTTTAGACAGGAATCCTGTTTGAAGTGTCTAGAAGGCAATTGGTGATATGTGACTTCAGCTCAGGAGGGATATGAACATAAATGTGGAGTCTGACCTTGGCAAGTAAAAGGATCATTCTTTCATAAGAGACTTAGAGACAAGGATGAGAGAGAAAAGAAGCTGGCAAAGATGACTTTTGAAGTACAGAGGAGAAGTATGAGCTTATTCTCTAAAATAGAAGGCACAGTCCCTGACTGAGGAGGAAAGGGAAAGGCTTTTGTAAGAGACTCTAGGAGAGAAGAAAAGGTTTGGAGCCAGAGGATTTCGGGTTATAGCCTTAGTGGGGAATGTGAGAGTTAATTGTAGAAAATTAAAAGGACAACTTTGCAGCAGTGAGGGCCTAAATGTGATTAAATAACATAAATTTCTAGTGAACCTAATCATTCCTATAGTTTTGTAATTTTCTCTAGCAACTTTCTTTAAAAAAAAAAAACATGATATTTTATTTTTTCCCCAATTACACATAGAAACAATTTTTAACATTTTTTTAAAGTGTTGAGTTCCAAATCACGTCCCTTCCTCTTTCCTGCCCCCTCCCTGAGATGACAAGCAATCTGATAGAGACTATATATATGCAATCAGTAAAACATTTCAATATTAGTCATTTTGTGCAAGAAAACTAAACAAAAAAAAGAAAGTGAAAATAGTGTGTGTCCTTCTGTATTCAGATGACATCGGTTTTCTCTGGAGGCAGATAGCGCTTGTTCTATCATGAGCCCTTTGGGATTGTCTTGGATCATTGTATTGCTGAGAATACTTAAGTCATTCACAACTGTTCATCGTACAATATTGCTGTTATTGTGCACAACATTCTTCTGGTTCTGTTCATTTCATTTTGCATGAGTTCGTATAAACCTTTCAGGTTTTTCTGAAACCACCTGTTTGTCATTATTATAGCACAATAATATTCGATCACAATCATATACCACAACTGGTTCAATCAGGCCACAATTGGTAGACATCCCCTCAATTTCTAGTCTTTGCCACAACAACAAAAAAAAAAGAGCTGCTATAAATATTTTTGTACAAATAGGTTCTTTTTACTTAAAAAAAATCTCTTTGGGATATAAACCTAGTAATGATATTGCTAGATCAAAGGGTATGCACAATTTGATTGCCATTTGGACATAGTTCCAAATTGCACTCCAGAAAGGTTGTATCAGTTCACAACTCCACCAACAATGCATTAGTGTCCCAATTCTCTCACATCTTCTCCACCATTTATCAGTTTCCTTTTCTGTCATATTAGCGAATATAATGTGTGACTTGGTACCTCAGAATTGTTTTAATTTGCATTTCTCTAATCAATAGTGATTTAGCATATTTTTATATGACTATATATAGTCTAGCAACTTTCAGTAGCATATGAGTAGGACTGAATATGATGGATGGTGAGGGTTCAAAGTCTGACAATGGTGATAGGGCAAGGGGGCAAGAAAATCATAGATGGTTGAACACACTTTTAAATTTAATCTGCATTATTAAGATTTACTCCATTACTTTCTTAAGTCTAAATTTCTAAAATGCAAAAACCATTCCTAGCTCCCAGGCAGTATGAAAAAAAAGCCAGCATGCTATATTTGGCTCATAGGACCAAATGCAAGACTAGATGCAGTCTGACCAGAGCAAAACACAGAGGGACTATCACCTTCTTATTCCTGGAATCTATGCCTCTCAATTCAACTCAAAATCAAATTAATTACTTTGGCTGCTACATAACACTCCTCATTCATATTGACCTTGCAATCCCCAAACCCTCTAGATCAAACTACTGTCCAACCCTCCCTGCTCCATCTTGTACTTGTGAAACTGATTTTTTGAACCCAAGTGGAAGACTTTACATTTGTCCTTATTAAATTTCATCTTATTAGATTTAGCCCGATACAATAGCCTGTCAATAACTTCTTGGATCCTGATAGTTGGTTAATATGTTAGTTATTCTCCCACCTCCAGCTTTGTGTCATCTGCCAGTCTGATGAGTGTGCCATCTGTGTCTTTATTCAAGTCATTGATAAAAATCTTAAAACAGTACAGAGCCAAGTACAGATCCCTGGAGTTCTCCACGGAATATTTCCTGCCTATTTACCTTCAAATCACTGAGTCTTGTATTCAGCCAGTTCTAAATCTATTTGTGGCTTTAAGAAACTTCAGCATGTGCATCGGTCACACCTCAGCAAAACCATCTACCAGCTTGAGGATAACCAACAGGATTTAAACCCATCAGTGAATTAGGGGAATGTCTACTTTATTTTTTTTTCAAATGCTTTATTAACTTCTGGTTTACATCATTCATTTCTGCCAGATTTTGAGTTACAAATCTTCTCCCCGTTTTTCCCCTACCCACTGACCTGAAATAGTGGTTCCACAGGATATCCCTTCCTCCAATCTGCTCTCTCCCAGATCTTCTCCAGTACCCCCTTCAACTTTTCCAGTAAGGTATGGTGGATCTCTATGCCCTAGTGCCTGTATATCTTATTTCCCAAATACATGTAAAGTAGTATTAATAATAGTACATATATATATATTTAAACACTTGATTTTAAAACTTTGAATTTCAGATTCATTCCCTTCCTCCCTTGTCACCCACCCTTAGTAGGAAGATAAGCAATTCGGTATAGGTTGTACATGTGTAGCTATGTAAAACATTACCATAGTAGATATATTGTAAAATACTGACTATATTTCCCTCCCTCCTATACCACCTCCTACTTGTTCTATTCTCTGCTTTGATCCCATCCCTTTACAAAAGTGGGTGCTTCCAACTTCCCTCCCCCCCAGCCTGCTCTCCCTTCCATCATCCCCCCTCTCATCCCCTTCCCCTCTACTCTCCTGTAGGGTGAGATACCCTATTTAGTGTGCATGTCATTCCCTCCCTAAGCAAAATTCAATGAGAATAAGGCTGATCCATTCCTTTTGCCTTCCTGTTCTTCCCCTCCATTGTAACCATTTTCCTTTGCCTCTTCTATATGAGATAGTTTGCCCCATTCTGTCTCTCTTCATCTCCTCACATTATATTCCTCTCTCACCTCTTAATTTAACCTTTTAAGTATCATCCCTTCCTATTAAATTGGTTGTGTGCCCTCTATCTATGTATGCCTTTAAACATATATACACACATTCACATATGTATTCATATGCCCAAATACCCTCTTATATAGACATATATATGTATATATATATATATATATATATTTATATTCCCTTAAACTATTTTCATACTGAGAAAATTTTCATCAGTTACAATTATTGTTTTTCCATGTAGGAATGTAAATAGTTCAGGTTTGATAAGTTCCTTATGATTACTTTTCCCTGTTTACATTTTCATGCTTCTTTTGCTTCTTGTATCTGAATGTCAAATTTTCTATTCAACTTTGGTTTTTTCATCAAGAATACTTGAAAGTCCTCTAGGGAATGTCTATTTTAAACAAATGAAAATTTCCCCTAGTAGAGTAGGCAAATGAGAATAATGTGTTCCAATAGCCATGGAGGCAGCTGATGAGTGTGCTGTGGAGTGCTAAGAGCTTGCTCAGATGGTGAAGACCCCAAGGTCATCCACTGCATCCCTAGCCATAGCCAGTTGTCTTGACTCTTATCTTGCCACTGGACTTTGATGACTCTGGAAGAGAGTGTGAGGTTGATTAACTTTGTGTCTCACTTAAATCCATTTCAACTGCAAGTCAAGACATCACCCCACAATGTCATTGGTCCTCTTCAAAAACAAAGAACACACAACAACAATAAATCTATTTAGTTTTATGATCATCTAGTCTTCATTTGCTCCATCTTTTCCATAAGAATAGTATGAGACACTTTATCAAAGGCTTTGATAAGCAAACTTTATCTACATCATTAAAAAATTTTAATTAATTAATATTTTAATAGGCTAGTTTAGTTAGCCTACTAAAAAAGGAAATAAGGTCAACTTGTCAATGACCTGGTCTAGAAGCCTTGTTGACTTTTTGCTCTCATCACTTCCTTCTCTTTTATAATTTTTTTAAAATTAATTTATTTATTTTTAGTGTTCAACATTCATTTCCACAAGATTTTGAGTTACAATTTTTCTCCCCATCTTTCCCCTACCCCCAACCCCAAAATATAAAGCCTACTGAATACCCCTTCCCCCAATATGTTCTCTCTTATATCCTCCCCCATCACCCCTCTAACTTTCTAGTATGGCAAGGTAGGTTTCTATACCCCAGTACCTGTATATCTTATTTCCCAGTTGCATGTATAAAATAAATCTTTTAAAATTTGTTTTTAAAGCTTTGAGTTCCAGATTTTTTTCCCTTCTTCCCTCCTCACTGTAATATAATGCCAAGGAAAGGCAACTTCCCAAGGTTCAGAATACCAGCATAGGTGCTCTCCATTTTATTCAGTGACAAACCAAGAACAGAGAAGATCAAAACATTACATCATTCCAAATACAGCATTTACTAAATGTGATTAAATAATCTCCAAGGACTACCCCACCCCAGGACCTTCCAATCATTCAATCAATTACAAAGTCTCTGTTCTAAATACTTCTCCACCCCTAGGCTATACCTTAATTAAGTCCACCACAAAGCCCCTCTTCTCAAATGGAGATTAGTTTCCAAACATAAGGTCAAAAGTTCCCCACCCCTGGATCACAATTGAATCTACCCCAGAGTTACATCAAGTTTAAACACAGCACTTAATACCCAAATGGAGGTCTTTTCTTCATCTTGACACGAGGCAAGTTCTCAGCAATCTTAGTTCCTGGGGAGACAAGGCTTAGCAAGGCCATAAGATACATTGCCAGTCCCTTCATGAATTTATCCTCTGTCTGTAGAACAGTCCTAGAACCCCTGAACACATTAGCCAAGCCCTCTCCCAGGATTTCTGTAAACATACAACAAGAAAATCCTTCTTCAGGGCTTCCGAACCAACAGAAAGGCTCCCAGACCCCTGCAACAACAGCGCTGTCCTTCACCAGTGGACAGTATTCACTCTGTCTGCAGGACAGTCTCCAGACCCCTGCAACAACAGCACTGTCCTTCACCAGTGGACAGCATTCACTCTCTGTCTGCAGGACAGTCTCAGGGCTTCTTAGTGAACAGCCAGGTTCCAGGACTTCTTCAACAAAAGGACTGTCTTTCACCAGTGGACAAATCTGGCAAAAGAACATCAAAACAGACAGACAAAGTACCAGCAAAACAGCCATGTCCCCTCAGTCCTTGGCAGCTCAGGGGGCAGGTCTCAAAAGTCGAGGGCAATTCAAAGCGGCCACCAGCAATTCTCTTAGTCTCTCTCTCTCCACGAGGTGCTGCTTCCAAAAAGATCTTCCGCCTCTCTCTTGTCTCTCCAAATCTATGTCACCAGCTCCTCCCAGTTCAGGACTTTCTTTTCACATCAACAAGCCCATCCCACAGGTGGGATTAACAAGCTCTGGGTTTTAACACAATCAATTTGAAAACCAAGCCAATACAGGGGGAACTTTAAATGCCATTACTATCACACTCACCCACCACCACTGGGAAGATAAGAAATTCAATATAGGTTGTACATGTGTAGTTACCCAAATCATTTCAAGACTAACTATATTTCCCTCCCTATTATCCTGCCCCCCACTTATTCTATTTTCTCCTTTGACCATATCCCCTTTCTTCTTCTCTCTATAAATTCCTCTCCCACCTCTTAATTTTATTTTTTAGATATCATCCCTTCATATTCAACTCATCCTGTGCCCTCTGTCTATGTATACATGAAAATACATATGTGCACACTCACATACATACACCCTCTTATACACACATATATATGTATGTATACTTATATACATATATTTCCTTCAACTATCCTCATACTGAGAAAAGTCTTATGAGTTATAATTATAATTTTTCAATGTAGGAATATAAATAGTCCAACTTAAGTAAGCTCCTTATGATTTCTTTTTCTTGTTTACCTTCTCATGCTTCTCTTGCTTCTTGTATTTGAAAGTCAATTTTTCTGTTCAACTCTGTTTTTTCATCAAGACTGCTTGAAAAGGGGGCAGCTAGGTGGCTCAGTGAATAGAGCACTGACCCTGGAGTCAGGAGGACCTGAGTTCAAATCTAACCTCAGACACTTTAGCACAAAAACTATCCATGTGACCTTGGGCAAGTCACTTAACCCCAACTGTCCTCCAAAAAGCAAAAAAAAAAATGCTTGAAAAATCCCTATTTCATTGAATGACCGTATTTCCTCCTGTAGCATTATACTCAGTTTTGCTGGGTAGGTGATTCTTGATTTTAGTCCTAACTCCTTTGACCTCCGGAATATCATATTCCAAGCCCTTCGATCCCTTAACGTAGAAGCTGCTAGGTCTTGTGTTATCCTGATTGTGTTTCCACAATACTCAAATTGTTTCTTCCTGACTCCTTGCAGTATTTTCTCCTAGACCTGGGAACTCTGGAATTTGGCTATATTATTCCTAGGAGTTTTCTTTTGGGAATCTTTTTCAAGAGACAATTGGTGAATTCTTTCCATTTCTATTTTGCCCACTGGTTCTAGAATATCAGGGCAATTTTGCTTCATAATTTCTTGAAAGATGGTGTCTAGGCTCTTTTTTTGATCATGGCTTTTAGGTAGTCCAGTAATTTTTAAATTATCCCTTCTGGATCTATTTTCCAGGTCAGTGGTTTTTCCAATGAGATATTTCACATTGCCCTCTATTTTTTTCATTTGTTTGGATCTGTTTTATAGTATCTTGATTTCTCATAAAGTCATTAGCTTCCAATTGCTCCAGTCTAATTTTGAAGGAGTTATTCTTTTTAGTGAGTTTTTGAAATTCTTTTTACATCTGGCAAATTTGGCTTTTTAAGACATTCTTCTCCTCATTGGCTTTTTGGGCCTCTTTTGCCATTTGAGTTAGTCTATTTTTTAAGGTGTTATTTTCTTCAATGTATTTTTAGGTCTCCTTTAGCAGGCTGTTGACTCACTTTTCATGATTTTCTTGCATCATTCTCATTTCTCTTCCCAATATTTCCTCCACATCTATTATTTGGTTTTCAAAATCCTTCTTGAGCTCCTCCATGGCCAGTAACCAGCTCATATTTTTCTTGGAGGTTTTGATGAAGGAATTCTGACTTTGCTGTCTTCTTCCCTCTCCATGCCTTGATCCTTTCTGTCCCCCAAAAAAGGATTCTATGGTCTGTTTGTGCTTCTGTTGCTCACTCATATTGCCAGCCAATTACTTGACTTTTGAGCACTTTGCCATGGTAGAACTCTGCTTCCAAAATGGAGAGAGCTATGTCCCAAATATCTGGGGTTTTCACAGCTGCTGGAGCTATTAAGAGTGTGCCCTCTCTACAGCCCCTACAAGCTCTGGCTCACTGGTCACACACCCCAGGACTACCACCCAAGACCACAATCCAGATCCAAGTAGGTTAAAGCAATAGGGATTACTCTCTAAATAATTGCTTGGTTCCCCTACCATCTGCAGGCCAGGAGCTCTTCAAGCAGCCACAGCTGCCATGTCTCTGGTTGCTTCTCACCCTGGGGGCAGGGGCCAGATGGTGCTCTTCAGTCCCCATCTGTTCCAACACGGTTCTGCACTTTGTCTTTGGAGTTTATGTGTTCAGAAGTCTGGAAACCACCACAACTGCTAGTGATTCACTCTCCTGAAGTCTGCTCAGGCCACTGCTGGTTGGGGCTACCTTGGGGCTAAAACTGCATGGCTCACTCAGGCCTGCACTAGGCTCCCAGCTCAGTGCAATAGACCCTTCCTGTGTGCCTGCCAGGCTTACTTCAGCAGGAGATTTGTTTTTCTCTGTCACTCTGTGGGTTCTGTAGCTCTAAAGTTTGTTTAGAGTAATTTTTTACATGTATTGGAAGTGATTGGAGGGGCCCTATGCCAAGTTTGTGCTTCTACTCCACCATCTTGGCCCACCACTTCCTTCTACACCCCCTCTGTTTCCTGTAGTAGTGGCTAGACGTTCAATAACTGTGTCTTTAATCATTCATCCTATAATTTTCCCCAGGAATCAAAGTCAAGATCATTGACTTCTATGTAATAGATGGATTGCAGAGTTTTCTTCCTCTCTCTCTTCCTGCCTCCCCCTGTCTCTGTCCCTGTCTGTATCTGTCTCTCCTCTCCTCTCCTCTCCTCTCCTCTCCTCTCTTCTCTTCTCTTCTCTTCTCTCTATGAAAATCAGAATAACATCAGTGCTTAGCCAGTCTTGCATCTGTACTTAGCCTCTCATCCTCCATGGTCTTTCAAATATCACTGGCAATGGCTTGGCAACCATATTTATTATCTCTTTCAAAACCACTACTAGGCAAGGGAACTAGTATCAATCAAAGGTAAAATTAAGTAGGCTTACTCTTAACTCTGCCCTCATTTACTTGGGCATCAACTCCCTGTTCATTTTTGTCCAATCCACCCCAATGCAAAGGTCATTCTCTTTGACAGAGAAAAGAGAAGCAGAATGAGCATTGAGCAGTTCTGCCCTCCCCTAATTGCCAGTTATCATCACTCCATTCATCCCAGTCAATGACCTCATCCCTTCTTTGATCCTACTCTTCTCCCTTCTCATAAAACTTCATAAAAATAAAATTCTCTTCTTCTTGTCCATAATTTTCCTCACCTGTCTCAGTACGTTCTGAACTGTAACTCTCCTGACTCTGTCCACAAGGGATTGTGCTTTGCCCTTATCTTGAATCAACTTCAATGGCTTCCATCTTTTGCAAATTTATTTTTAATCTGTTTGTTAGTGACTTCACTCTTAATCCACCTTGCTCTCTTCAGATACCTCCTGTTTTGTCTCCTCATTATTGTTTTCAGAATTTCATTCCTAAGAGTTTCCTGTACCTCTTAGGCAAAGGATTTTAGAATTTTACTCCATAGAATCCTCCCTGTTCTTTATCCGAATTTTTTCCTTTTTTTCTAGTCTAGGGTGCATGTCAGGCTTATACCTGGATGTCTTGCTTCCATCACAAACTCTGGAATGAAGTGGTCACTTCTCCCACTCAACCCTAGGTTTTCTGTCATCTCCACCTCAGAAACCAATTCCTCCCTGTTAATGGGATTAAGATCCAGAATAAAATCTTTTCTTGCTTATTTCTCCACCTTTTGAAGGATGAAATTATCATTAGGGCAAGTCAAGAACTTTTTAGGCACACTGCTTTGGGCAAAGAAAGAGATCACTCCACCAGATGCCTGAATAATTAGTCTTTCATCATCACTATGTCATGGCTATGTGTCAGACTTTTTATCTGTTCTGATAATATATTTACCATTATATCACCTTTCTATCCAGGTGGTCTTATAGATACTCTGGTAAAAAAAACCAATTATTTCTGTTTCTCCCTTCTCTTATCTTCATCTAAATGATTCACTGCCACAACTTTACCACCATGACTCAGCTACCTTCTTCCTGTGCCTTTTCTTCTACCTTTGCTCCCCATTTTCTCCCTATGGTGAGTTTTTCCTAAAATCTCTATTCTGAAGGGCTGAGGACAGCCATCTCATTTTTCTGATTTCTCCATTACTCAGTTGCCTTCTGTCTCTTCCCCTGGAATCCTTCTTCCCACTGATAAATTCTTCCCAGAACCACCACTTTTTGAGGACAGGTCTAAGACATCCATTCTTTGTTCTCTGGACTTTACCATCATCAGTACCTCTCACTCTCCCCAGCTTTTTAGCTCTGTTTTACATGATTTTTATTTTCTACCCTCATTATATTTACATATATGTGAATGTCATTTCTCCAAATAGAATGTAAGCTCCTTGAGGGTAGGGACTGTTATTCTTTTTGCTTGTATTTGTATTTCTAGAGTTTAGCACAAGATCTGGCACACAGTAGGTGCTTTATAAATGCTTATTGATTGGACTTAATTGTCCTCTGCCCCTGGATATTCTCACATGAATATACCTTAATAATGCCTCAAATTTCTATAGTGCCTTGAGTACTTGCAAAACATTTGGTTGTCTCAACAGTTCTAGGAGGTAGATGATATTATTATTACCATTTTACAGAAGAGGTTTGAGGGGGTTAAGTGATTTGCCCAGGAGTCACACAACTAGTAGGTATCTCAGATAGCTTTTGAACCCAGGTCTTTCTAATTCCCAGTCCTTTACTGCATTTGCTATGCCAGCTAGTTACCCTTTGTGATACGCAGTGCTCTCCCCGCTAGCTCACCACATGTACCTATTTCTGTTTCTTTTAAATTAGGTATACCCATCCAGGATCACAGTGTAGTCATGGGTCTCTTCTCTCCCTAGGAAAGGAAAGATATATATGAAGATATAAATATATCCTCCTTGCAGATCTACATGATCATGGTCAAATATGATGTCCCATTTCTCCAGCTTGTCGATGGAACTTTGAACATTTGTGTATAGACATTTTGAGACCGTGGGTTTTGTTGCCAGCTTCCTCCCTGGATTCCTGTGTGTGGCTATGATGGTAGTAGTAATGGGATGTACTCTATGCCTAAGGTTTGCTTTGGGATTTCCATGTGTGTATGGAAGTCAGAGAGGAAGATTGTGAGTCAGGTACTGAAGGCTTTGACAAAGGAGGAGAAGTGGCTTGGAAGCCTGGTACAGGTGAATGGATTAAATCACAAAGGACCAGAGGTTGCCAGAAAGAGGACTGAGGAGAAAGGAGGGCATTTTCAATTATCTAGTGAGGTGGCGAGATGTGTGATGAAAGCACCCTCACTAGAAATCGGGACACGAGTTAAAATCCTTCTCGAGTTGGCTGCGCTACTCTCAGGCAAATCTAGTTCATCGTTCACTGTCTCAGCCCCATGAGCTGCTAATTGTTCTCATTCACACCTTGTAGTTGGGCCTTAATTAATCCAATTAAGAAGAAGGGCCCATCTATCTAGTAAACACCCACTTAGTTGGTTGCTAATTAAAGGGTTTTCTCCTAGAATTTTACTATTTAAAAATAACAACTGCTGGGTGCTTTGTATATATTATTATATTTATGTTTATATGGTGCTTTGTACATATTATTTCTTTGGAGGCTCACAAAGGCAGGTATTGATGTGATTTAGAAGTGCAGGGTCCCCAAATACTGAGGTTCAGGGCAGAGTTGTCTGGAAAGAATTCACAGACTCAATCTTCCAGTCAAATGGCAAAATGTTTATTATAACACTAATATGGCAGGCAGAACTCCTTAGAGAACTTTCAACCTATGCTAATTAGGTGATGGACATATAGTTTTTGTATCTTAGACACAGGCATCATTGTCTAGTGGTATGGCCCAGAGGTGGAGAGGAGAGGGAAAGGAGGGCTTCTAAGGGGTTTGCACATCTGTATGTCTACGTCTAACAAGACAATGGCCTTGAGAATTTAAATCTATGGCCTGACCTCTAGATTGCATACATAACTGTGGGAATCAGTACATGATAGTTCTTCTGGTACGTAATAGTCCTGTTCATACAAGGAAAATTCTAAAGAGGTCAGTTTGTTTATTGCCAGAGATAGGGTCTTTGGGCTGGGGAGAGATATGGTCCTAGGACTGGGGTCAAAGGACAAGCATCTCATCTGTACCATTATCCTCATTTTATAGATGAAAGCTATAACCATTCCAAACAGTGTGGCTTGACTATTTGCATGCTAAAAGTTAGGGACGGCTAGGTGGCACAGTGAATAGAGTATCAGTCCTGGAGTCAGGAGGACCTGAGTTCAAATCTGGTCTCAGACACCTAACACAAAAACTAGCCGTGTGACCTTGGGCAAGTCACTTAACCCCAATTGCCGTCCAAAAAGCAAAAAAAAAAAAGAGTCAAGGGAAGGAAGGATACTTATATTCTAGACTAAGATATGAAGTTAGATGGACTATCAATCTCTATTTATGTCTTGATTGTTGTATATTCTTCATTCTTGAAGAGGACCATGACATCAGGAGGGTAACGCCATGACTTGCAAATGAGTTAGGGAGGGCTGTGCAATGTCACCAGCCTCACTTTCTTCTCCAGAGCCATTTGGGCCCAGCAGCAGGATATAGGTCAGGATGACTAGGAATGACCCCCATATATGTCTTGGATAGACTCCAGAAATGGACAATGATAGGGGACCAAAATTAAATAGGAAGAGAGACTGGATTGCTTTGGGGAAAATTCAAAGTTCTTTTCCTTTTAAATAAAATTATATTGATATATTTTTATCATCACTTAAAATTTCCCAATATATCCCTCTTCACTCTTTCTCCCAGAAAGCCATTGCTGCTAAACAAAGACTTTAAAAGGAGTATACGGGGCTATGGAAGTTCATCAAAACTAACCAACATTACAAAACTGTCTCACATTGCATGTAGTGTAACATAAGTAAATGTATCACCTCTGCAAAGGAACAGGAGGAGGTGTCTTCTCAAATCTCTTATATGAGGCCAAACTTGGTCATTATGATTCTGCATTATTTGGTTTTGACTGTTTTGTGGTAGTGGCTGTCTTTCCATTTACATTGTTGTAGCCCTTGTGCATATTTTTCCTCTGGTTCTTCTGACTTCACCTTGTATCAGTTTATATATGTCTTCCCATATTTTTCTGTATCACATTCATGGTTTCTTGAAACACAGGAAAATTCCATTACATTCATACGCCTCAACTTGTGTAGTCATTCACCATATAGATAAGTATTTACACAGTTTTGTTTTAATAACCTTGAAACAAAGCCTTGTGTTTTTAATCTCAGCTTTCTTTTGACGGTATTGTATGACTCTGGGCCTTGGAACACTACTGTTACTAAAAAATTGAAAATACGTGTTTCCCAGGTATCTTCAAGGATAATAAAGGAATATAATTACGAAGAATAAAGGAAATGAGGAAGGTGCCTGACAGGTTAGGTATCCACCCCACCGTGGCTAACCTATGAGAAATCATGAGCAAGACCTAAACAAGATAGGCAGAGAGGTAGGCATGGCAGACACCTTTGGAGGGAAGGCCTACCACAATGAGATCACAAATCCTATTTAATAAAGGGTATCTCAAAAACCATTAGAACTTAAAATTACACTAAGACTTTTGGGACAACCCTGTATCTGAGCATTACATATGGGGAAAAAAATAAAGCTCAGAGAGAGGTGATTTGCCCCTGGTCACACAGCTCATATCTGAGGTAGCTTTTGAACTCAGGTCTTGACTTCAAGACCAACACTCCCAAGCAAAAGGAAAGGGAGGACCCCTATCCCTGGGCAGTCACTGTACCATTCTCTATAAGTCCCCAGCTTCTTTCCCAGGGTCGTTAAGAAAGGAACATCTGAAAAGCTTAAGCTTTCCTGAGGCGTGTATTTGGAGGTCTCTATTTCTCCATTCTTGGTTGTCCTGCTCCTCCCCCCACTAATTAGCATCCCCTTTTAGAAGGTCTTTCCTATATACTGCCATTAGTGCTCAAGAATGAAATTCAATTTAACAAATACATTTTAAGCCACCATTGTTATGTGCTAGGAGCCCCCCATTATGGGACATGACTGAAATGACTTACATATGTAGGTATGTGTGTGTGCTCCTTAAGGGCAAGGGATGTTTCATTTTGGTCTTTGTATGCCCAGTGCACAGCACATTCCCTTGCATGATAGGTTTGTTGGCATAGTAAATACTTGTTGAGTTGGATGGAATGCTTAGGGAATATGTCTAAACAGACATAAATTCAAGGTAATTTGAGAAGGATGGGGGAACCATACCGGGGATGCTCAGATCAAGTTAAGAATTTTCAAGATGGAAAAGATGTATGTTTATTTGGAGGCAACAGGGGAGCAGCCAGTAGAGATTGAATATTAGTGGAACAGTGGAGAAGATAGAGGGGGCATGATGTTGGAGAACACAAGATAGAATGGGACTATTCCTTCTTGGCCTCCTCTTTATGTGAGATAAGGTGGAGAAGATGGGAGGAGAAAGCATATGGGTCATGTAATATGAAAAGGAGAGAAGAGGGAGATCTTAGCAAATGGTCTCCATGTTTTTCAATAAACTATGAAGCAAGATTCTCAGCAAAGAGGGTTGGGGGTAAGGGGAACCGTAGGAGATTTGAGGAGGAATTGAGAGATTTGTAAAGGCCACTGTGGTAAGTGGATAGTGAATTGATTAAGGAGGTATAAAAAGGTTTGCCTTGCTGTAGTGAGAGCCCACTTAAGAGTACATGGCTTAAATTCATAGTGGACCCAGTCAGCACGCTTTTTGTGATTCTCTTCAGTTCCAATGAACAGTATATAAACAGGGGCAATGGCTAAAGATGGTAGGAGTGACCCAAAGCAAAGGATAAGGGAATAAGGGACTCAAGGGGAGTTGGATTGCTTCACCAAGGGATCAAATGGGGAGGACAGTGTAGCTGGTATATGGGGTAATGGTCTGGGAAAGAACTGAGGGATGGAGAGATTGGGGGTCAAAGGGATAACAAAAACAGGGTTATGGGGTCATAAGGAAAAGGGAAAGATGAATTAATAAAAGATTATGATCAGATAAAGGAATTTCATGTATGTAGTAATAGGGATTCTTGCGGGGCAGGGGGGAGTAAGACTTTTGAGGGTCCTTTCCACCTCTAAAATTCTGTGATTATATGATTCCTCTGCACTCACTGCTTTTTTTAAAGTTCTGCTCCTACCAATGCTCCCCTATGCCCGTTCTTTAGCCTAGATCCTTACCTCTGAATACCTGGACTGTGTGCCCGAGATCCCTGCCCTTTGGTTCTGTAGTCTCCTAGGTTGAGTTCCTGATCTCTGCCTTAGCAGAGGACTGGACTTTACCCCTTTCTGCTGGCACGTGTGGTTTTTACCAATCCCCTACACTCCCCACCCCCACTTTCCATCCTCCCTCCCAGTACAGCTGAGTTCACTGGTCCATGGTTTGTTTAACACTGTTGCCGTCTCAGCCCTGGTATTACTTTGGTTCCCTTTCCATCTTCAGATTCTTTCTCTGTTCCTTAATGCTCATGTGGCCTTGGGCAAACCAGTTCTTCCTTCCTGGGCCTCAATTTCTTTTGCTATAAAATGAAGAGGTTGGCCTAGATGGCATTTGAGGTCCCTGACATATATAGGATTTAGAGCCAAAAGGGACCCTAAAGGCCATCAACTACAGCCTCCTTCATCAAGTGTACTGAGGCCCAGGAAGCTGTGACTTACTCAGAATCACACATCTAGTATCTGATGCAGAATCTGACTCGTTTTCTTGTCTCTAACACTCTATCCGCCATGCCACTAGCTCACTCTCCTGAGTATTTCCATCCCTGAGCCTTGCTTATGACCCTTTTGTTTAGTAAAATGAGCTTAAGTCCCATTTCTTCCACTTACTCACTAGGTGACATTGGGGTCCCTTCCTTTCTCTACGTGTGTCTCCTCACCTCTTTTTGAGAGGCATGGATGTTTTGATCTCTTAGGACCCTTCTGACTCTATGCTGCTGTAAGTTGATCTTTGAGGCTATCACCCCTCTTTTTCTGCCTCTTTCTCCATCCTTCCCTCACTGCCCTATTTCCATTTACTCACAGAATCAGAGAATTTTAGAACTGGGAGGGACCTCAGTAGCAGCCATCTGCTCCAACCCATACCTGAAAAAGAAACCATTCTACAAGACACCAAAGCATCCATCTGGCCTTTGCTTGAAGACCTCCAGTGAGGGAGAAACCCACTCCCCACCAAGGCAGCCCATCCCACACATTGGGTAGCTCTAATTGGTAGGAAGGTTATCCTTACTTCAGGCTGAAATATACCTCTTTGCAGGTGGGGAACAAATATAGAACATTGCATATACTCTCTGACTTGGCTGCTGGGTTCATTAGTTTCATTGAACTGAGTTTCCCCTCTTTTTTATTCTTTGTTAAATGGGATCACTTGATGGATAGTTGAGGAGGGAAAGATATATTTGGAAATTAAGGTAATATGAAAACAAGAGATCAATATAATTTCAAAAGGAAAACAAACAAATAAAACATGCACAGAAAGAAATAAGCCCTTTTTTGCCACATCCAATTCACAGTCCCAAGTTCTGCTCCCTAGGGTTTAGGCATTAGAATATTGCCTTTTCTAAGTAAAATCTTTACATCCTGTATTGAGAACTGCCAAGGGCACATTTGGAACCAACTGTCTCAGGGGCTTCTCCAACTCAACATAAAACAAAATGTATTCTCTTTCCCCTCAAACCTACTCCTCTTCCAAAGCTCTAGGGCACCGCTGTCCTTCTAATCACCCACATTCCCAGTCTTAGTGTGCTCCTCAACCTCTCGCTCACTCCAAATGTGCAGCTAATTGTCCCACCTTGCTTTTTCTGCCTCCACAACACTTCTCACATCAGATTCCTTCCCTCCACCCACACAGCCACCACTTTAGGATGGCAGCCCCTCCCCTCCCCTCACCTGGACGGTTACAAAGCCTTCTAATTGGTCTTGCCTCTTCACAGCTCTCTCTATTCCATTTCATCCTCCAGACAGCCTCCAAACTGGCTTTCTTAAAGTATACGTTTTATTATAGCACTCTCTCTTACTTAATAAACTCCAAGAGCTCTCTATGACCTCCAGGAGCAAATATAAACGTCTCTGCTTATCCATTAAAGTCCTTCATAACTTGGTCCCTTTCTAACTTTTCTTGTCTTATCAATCAATCAACATTTATTAAATACCTACTATGTGCCAGGCACTGTTGAGAGCTGGGAGTACAAAAAGAAGCAAAGAACAGTTCCTACTGTCAAAGAGCTTACAATCTAATGGGGGATACCATATAGAAACAAATATATATAAAGTAAGGTCTATAAAAGACAATTGAGAAATAATTAACAGAAGACAGGTACTGGATTTAAGAGGGGTTGAGGAAGGCTTCCTGTAGAAGGGGTAATTTTAATTGATTTTTAAAGGAAGCGGGGCAGGTCAGTCATCAGAGCAGAGGAGGGAGAATGTTCCAGACATGGGGGAGAGAGAAAAATACCTGGAGCCATAAGATGGAATTTCTTGTTTGTAGAACAGGCAAGAAACCAGAGTCACTAGATTGAAGAGTATGGGGGGGGGGGGAAGGTAAGATATAAAAAGACTGGAAAATAAGGAGGGGGCTAATTTGGCTTTGAATGCCAAACAGAGCATTCTGTATTTGATCTTGTAAACCATAGGGAGCCATTAGAGTTTATTGAATAGGGGAGTGACACATTTGGACCTGTGCTTTAAGAAAATCATTTTAGAGGCTGAATGGAAGATGAATTGGAGAGGGGAGAGACCTGAGGCAGGCAGAACTATCGGCATCTATTGCAGTAGCCCATGTGTGAGGAGACAAAGGTTTGCACCAGGAGTAGTGGCAGGGTCAGAGGAGAGAAGGGGGCTTGGAGAAGGAGAGATGATGCAGAGGTGAAATCAACAGGTCTTGGCTACATATTGAATATGGCAGTGGGGATGGGGGGGAGACAGTGAGGAGTCTAGGAGGTGATCCTGGGGTTGTAAGCCTGAAGGACTAAGAAGATGGTGTTGCCCTCTACAGGAATAAGGAAGGTGGGAACAGAGGAGAATTTGGAGGGGGGGGGAATGATGAACTCTGTATTGGACATATTCAATTTAAGATGTCTACTGGGCATTCAATTCCAGGTGTCTGAAAATCAGTTGGAGATGTGAGATGCAAGACTTGAAGTCAACAGAAAGTTTGGAGCAGGATAGGTTGATTTGAGAATCATCAGCACAGAGATGGTCATTAAGTCCATGGGAGCTAATGAAATCACTAAGTGAAGTAGTATAGAGAGAGAAGGGAAGAGGGCTAAGGATGGAACCCTAAGGGACACCTATGGTTAAAGGGTGGGATCTGGAGGAGGATCAGCAAAGGAGACTGAGAAGGAGCTGTCAGAGAGGTAGGAGGAGAACCAGGAGAGAGTAGTGTTCTGAAAACCTAGAGAGAAGAAAGTGTCAAGAAAGGTCAACAGCATTAAAGGCTACAGAGAGGTCAAAGAGAGTGAGGACTGAAAAAAGGCCATTGGATTGGATAACCAAGAGATGATTAGTAACTTTGGAGAGAGCAGTATCAGTGGAATGATCAAATGAAAGCCAGATTGTAAGGGTTTACTAAGAGAGTGAGAGAAGAGAAAGTGGAGACATCTGTGTAGATGTAGTTGGCTTTTCAAGGAGTTTAGTTACAAAAGGCCAAAGATATATAGGATGATAGCAGGGAATAGAAGGATCAAGTGAGAGGTTTTTTTCAGTATGGCAGAGACATGGGCATGTTTGAAGAGAGTAGGAAATGAGTCAGTAAACAGGGAGAGATTGAAAATAATTGAAAAAGTGGGAATGACAGAAGGGTCAATCTTTTGGAGGAGATGGGGTGCAATGAGGTCACTTGAATAAGCAGAGGGATTAGTCTTAATAAGGAGTAAAGCCACTTCATTATGTGAAATGAGGGTGAAGAAGGAGCAAATGGCAGAGCACTCTTTAAGTGATAGCAGATAAGAAAAAGAGGAGAAGAGGGAGTTCACAGTGAATGGTCTCATTTTTTCTGTAAAATATCAGGTAAGGATCTCAGCTGAGAGAGTGGGGGATGTCACAGGGGACTTAGGGAGAGATGAGAAGGTTTGGAAGAGCCACTGCGGAGAGGGGGAGAATGAGTTGTTAAAGAAGGTGTTGTACAATTGCCTAGCAGTAGTGAGGGACCAGTTGAGGTTATGGATCATAAACTTGTAGGAGATCCAATCAGAATAGTTTGTGATTTTCTCCACTTTCTGTCAGCAGTACCTCTGTAGCAGTGAAGGCATTAAGATGTTGGGAGTGATCCAAAGCTGAGCCTCAGAAGGGTGTAACTAGCATTATAAGAGAAGGAGACAGTGTAGATTTGAATTGGTTCACCAAGGAGTGAAGATGGGGAGGAGAGGAGAAAATGATGAGTGCAGGGGAGATGGTCTGGGAGAGAATTGAGGAGTCAAGGATTGGAGGTCACAGTGAAGATGAAAAGTAGGGTTGTGTAGGGGAAGGCAGAAAGAAAGATGAGAAGCCTATAATAGATTGTGCTTGGATAAAGGGATTTCAAAATTCTTGGATGTGGAGGTGGTACCTTTGTGGGTAATGGCAAGATCTAGAGTATGAACATCTTTTTGTATGGCTGAAGTGGGATGGAGGGATAGCTCATGGAAAGTGAAGTCGGTTAAAGAACTGAGTGGTTTGGATATTTGAGGAAAAGTCAGTATGTATGCTGAGGTCTAGTATGAGGGCAGGAGATGAAGAGGAAAAAAATTGTGATGCCTTAGGTATGGAACTCATTGAGGAAGGAAGAAGAGTGACCCCCAGGATTGTCGACAACAGCTGCCAGAATTTTGATTGGTGATAGATAAGAACAGCATGGCTTCAAAGGAAAGGGGGTTATGAGTGATGGACGAAGGGAGAGAACCCAGAAGAGGCAATGGAGAAGCAAAGAGTATTGCAATTCCCCTACCTCTACATTACTCCTCTCCACACAGTGCATTCCAGCCACACTGACTTTCTTACTGTCTCTCAAAAATGAGACTCAAGTTCCCACCTCTGTATCTTTGCACCATCTGTCCCTTATGCCTACAAAGCACATTCTCCTCATTCCTGATTCTCAGAATTCCTGGCTGTCTTCAAGGCTGTTAATTTTTGTCCTTGTGTCCCCAGAAAGCACAATGCCTAGAACACAGTAGGTGTTTAAAAAATGCTTTCTAAATGAAACCCTTCCTGATCCTCTCAAGAACTGTCTCTCCCTACCCCTCCCCAATTAGATTTTATATGTTGTTTCTAATCTATCATCTATCTATCTATCTATCTATCTATCTATCTATCTATCTATCTATCATCTATCTATCATCTATCTATCTATCATCTATCTATCTATCTATCTATCATCTATCTATCTATCATCTATCTATCTATCCACATACCCATCAATATCATCATCTATCTCTTTATTTTGGAGAAGGAGATGGCAAACCACTCCAGTATCTTTGCCAAGACAACCCCAAATGGGGTAGCAGTTGGACACTAGTGGAATGACTGAACAACAACAAAATAAATCTATCTATCCATCATCTGTTTATCTATCTCTATCTATCACTTATCACCATCTCTCAATCTGTCTTCCCTCACTATATATAAGCTCCTTGAGGGCAGGGGATGATTTTGTCTTTGTGTCCCCAGAGCCTAGCACAATGCTTGGAACATAGTAGGTGCTTAATAAATGCTTATTAATTATCTGATTGATTGATTTAAGGGTTTTGTCAGCTCTTAATACTATGCTTAAGTCTTTCTTTTTATGGAAAGAAATGACTTGATAAACTTTTTCATAGTAAGATATTTAGGTCCCAGTATATTGATAATATGAGGCTCTGTGACCTCACAAGTCACTCAACCACTCTAGAAAACTCTCTAAGAGTATAAATTGCAGAGCAGGAACCACTTTTCCACATCTCTCATTCTCTAGCCCCTGCCAATATGCATTGATTGCGGGACTTTCCTCGCTGAAAATTCCTTAAATCAATAAAATATTAGGTCTGATTTTGAAAATAATATTTTACCCTTCCCAAGGACACCAACATTTTAAGAGGATTGGGTCCATCTCGGGCTTCCTTGCTACTGGAAGCTCAACTCCTACCCAAGATCACAAAGGAAGGGCTTGTAGAGATTTGCTACACAGGTGGACTATTATAAGTAATCAATAGACATTTGTTGAATGAGTGCCTAAAGCCCAGTAGGAATCTTAGGGCAATGTGGATATAGTGGGGAGAGAGGAAAGAGAAGGATTGGAGCAAGCACACTGGCAACAGTTCATGTGAAAAAGATCTAGGCATCTTAGTGAACCAAAAGTTCAATATGAATCTATCATGTCACATAACAGCAAAGAAAACTAGCATGATCTTTAGCTGAATCTAGGAAAGCATCATATCCAGGGCTGGGCTGTCCACACTAGCACCACTGTCCTCTGCCATGCTCAAACCAGACCACATCAGGGATATTGTATTCAGTTCTTGGTACTACATTTTAGAGAAGACACTGACAACCCAGGGAGTGTCCAGAAGGAGGAGAGTCATCAGTATGGTGGGAAGAGGCCATTGCTGAAGAACCTGGGACTCAATTCTAGAGAAGACTGGAATGAGAGAGAAAAGAAACGGGTTAGCCATCTCCAAGTGTTCAAAGGTTCTCATATGAAAGAGAGAATAGATTTGTTCCATTTGGCCCCAGAGAACAGAGCCAGGAGCTGTGGGTGTAAGTTTCAGAGAAGCAATGTTGAATTCCTAACCATTACAATCTCAGAAAAATGCAATGAGTTGACTCAGGAGGTGGTCAGTTCCCTGCACCTAGTCTTCAAACAGAAGGCAGATGCCTGCTTCTCAGGCATAGGATCACAGACTGAGAGCAGGAAGGGACCTCAGAAGCTCTTTAGTCCAATGCCCTATCCCTCCCATTTTACAGATGAGGAAACTGAGGCCCAGAGAAATTATACAATTTGACCAAGGTCACCCAGCTAGTAAGATTTGGAACTGGAGTTTGAACCCAAATACTCTAACTAGACAGCTAGATGGCACAATGGACAGAGTGCTGGTGCTGAAATCAGGAAGATTAATTTTCCTTTCAAATCCAGCTTCAGACACTTACTAGCTGTGTGACCCCAGGCAAGTCATTCCACCCTGTTTGTCTCAGTTTCCCCATCTGTCAAATGATCTGGAGAAAGAAATGGCAAACCATTCCAGAATCTTTGCCAAGAAAACATCAGCTGGGGTCATAAAGAGTCAGACATGACTGGGCAAAACAACAAAACCTCTGACTACAGGGGTTCAAGGCACAGAATGTATTAGGTGGCCTTAGTGTCCTTTCCAACTTAGATTCCATAAAAATGTCATCTTTGGGCTACAATTGAAACTTAGCTGACAATGTGGCCAGCATAGACTCATTTCTCTAACTGAAAGATGAAAACAGAGCCCTGTTTTACATTCCAGGCAAGAATGAGGCAGGTTGGGGCTGGGGATGAGGAAGAAGGGGGACAAAGGGAAGGTGTGCCAGGAAATTAATAGCTCCTTCTTGTTCTGTCTAGGATGGCCAGCCTGTGGGCCACAGCAGGGAGAAATCTAGCCGGGAAGGCAGTTGTGAATGCAGCCAGTCTCCTTATCTGCCTTCCCACTGTCCATCAGCATGACAGAGATAAGCTGGAGTTGAGATAAGGCAGAGAGAATTGCTGCAAAGAAAAACATAATTAAAGAGTCTCCAATGGCAGGGCACCAAGGGGGGGGGGGGGGGACGGGACAGGAGAGGGTCTTGGCCAAGCTAGCAAAGGACACCTGACTGGGAAGCATACTGAGTGGCTAAATAGGGGGCGGATTCCCCCCTCCTCCCATCACCACCCTTAGGACAGCCCTGAAAATAAAAGTCAGCAGGCTGCCAGCCCACAGGGACTAATTCATCTAAGCCACAGGGTGGGATCCAGATGCCAGTGTTCACCCAAGGACTCAGCTGGACTAAGTCTCTATTTGCCCATAAAATAGCTCTTGCTTAGGTTTATGCCTGGTGTGTGGTAGGTGCTTAATAAACATCTATCGATTGCAATAAAAGAGAGACTGTCCTTTGTGAGCTTTACAATTCAACTGCTATTGAGTTCATCTGATTTTTGAGTAACAAGAATTCTGTCTTTGTTGGATGCAGCCCCTTGATCGAAAGGAGGGAAATATAGCTAGTCAGCCCAAGGATCCAGAAATGGGATCTTAAAAGTCATATAGTCCAACATTTTCATTTTACAGAAGAGGAAATTGAGTCCCAGAGACCTCAAGTCACTTACCCAAAGTCGATGATTAGGTGGCACAGTGCATAGATAGAGTGCTGGGCCTGGAGTCAGGAAGAATCGTCTTCCAGAGTTCAAATCTGGCCTCAGACACTTGCTAGCTGTGTGACCCTGGGCAAGTCACTTTACCCTGTGCCTCAGGTTTCCTCATCTGTAAAATGAGCTGGAAAAGGAAGTGGCAAACCACTTCAGTATCTTTACCAAGAAAACCCCAAATGGGGTCACAAAGGGTCAGATATGACTGAAAAGAACTGAACACCAACAAAGTAATATCAAGAGAGCATTCAAAACCTAACATTCAATCATGAGGTTCCCTGATTGGCTGGGAATTCTCTTGGGATGGTAGAATGGTCACATCAAGGGGGCTGAGTCTTTAAATTGGAAGAGATGAGTGTCATTTTACTCTCGGGCCACAGGAATACTGGATGAGCAAAGATTGGAGCTCATGCTCCATGCCAGGTCTGTGGAACTTAAGGAAAAGGTTAAGATCTAAGACTGGGTAAAAGTCTTAACTACTGAAATTCTGTCATATTATTTGTGAATTTGTATACCCTGTCTTTTCTTTTAAATAAATCCAAGTCAATGTATTCTTATGGTCTGGAGCATGTGGAGCCAAGGGAAAGAAAAGAGGGCTGGTGCAGCTGCCACTCTCCCAAGGCATCCAGTCACAATGGCACAATGACTAAAGAAGGAGGTAAAGGCAAGTTAGATATTGGAAGCAGCAGCTATCCGAGGCTAAGAAGCCAACCAGACTCAGGCACTTTATACACTTTTAAGTGTTATACAAATGCTAACTGTTAAAATTATATGCTAGTGTTCTCTGCTATAAATATTCTCCTACTAGCCTATAAGATCCAGGAAAGTGAAAACTAAATCTTATCTAATTTTGTCTATTCCCCAGAGTTAAGAATAGTGCTCTGAACACCATAGGTACTTAATCAAAGGTATGTTGAATGAATAAATAAGTAAATAAATTTCCCTCTTAAGTACTGCCACCTTACATTACAGGTGCGCACCAGAAAAGAGACAACTCAACTCCATCCCATGAGACCACGTTCCAAAAGGAAGACTTGATTTGTTTGTGGGATCTAGAATCCTAGAGTGTTGGAACTGAAAGAAACCATAGCTCATAGAATGTTTGGGGACAAAGGGAACTTAGAAACCAGTTGAAGTTCATTCTAGCAAAGGCTGGATTACTATTTGCTAGTAATGTTGTAGAGGATTCATGCTTCAGGTAAGGAAGTGACCTTGAATGTCTCTTTCAATTTTTTCATTAGTTCATGTCATTCAACTCTAAAATTCATCTAATCCTATAATTTAATGGTTTTGCTCAACTTCCTCATTTTACAGATGAGGGGCAAGCTAGGACCAGTAGGTAAGTGGCTCATCCATATGGCCCTTCATGGAGAAAGTGAAACCCAAAGAAATTGAATGACCTGCCTTCCAAGGAAGGAGAAAGAACTAGGACTAGAATAGCTTAACTTGGCCGAGAGTCAGTAAATGTGGGTTCTAGTCCCAACTCTGACCCTTGGGTTGCTGGGTGATATTTGACAAGTCATTTAACTTCTCTTCATCTGTGACAATGAGAGGCAAATTGGTGCCCTCCATCTCTAGCTCAGATTGGGTGCCAATGAAATGGGCTAGGTGATGGCATAGTACTTTTGACAATTGTGCCTACTATCCTGCTAGTCACCCAGGTTTGAAACATCAGTATCATCTTTGACTCTTTTTTTTCTCACCCCCTAAATCCAATCACTTGCCAGTCTTTTTTATTCTGCCTCCATAATATCTTACAAACAATTATTTATTAAGTACCTACTATGCTCAGTGCTTGGGATGCAAATATAATACAGTAAAAATATCTCTACTCTTATGAAGCTTATATTTGAATGAGGAAGATGACAGAATATATGTGATATACATATACATATGTATGTAGACACATATGTACATATTGAATAAATAGAAAGAATAGTATCAAATTAAAAGGAGTTTGACACAATTACGAAACACTTCACACAAATAATGACAGATCAAAACAGTTGTAGAAATCTTCATTGTTCATTGGTAGACCAATACAATATAATAAAAATGACAATTCTACCTAAATTAATTAGTAGTGCCATATCAATCAAACTGCCAAAGAATTATTTTATAGAACTAGGAAAAATAACAAAATTCATCTAGAAGAACAAAAAGTCAAGAATGTCAAGGGAATCAATGAAAAAAATGTGAAGGAAGGTGACCTAGCAACCAAATTTCAAACTATATGACAAAGAGGCAATCATCAAAACAATCTGGTACTGGCTGAGAAATAGAGGTGACTGATCAATGGAATAGATTAAGGACATGATATACAGAAGTACATGATCATGGTGGTCTAGTGTTGGATAAACCCAAAGATCCAAGCTTTGGGGGCAAGAACTCACTATTGGACAAAAGTTGCTGAGAAAACTGGAAAACAGTTTGACAGAAACTAGAGAAGGACCAATATCTCATACCATATACTGGGATAAGATCAAATAAATATAAGATTTAGACATAAAGCCAATTTTATAAGCAAATTAGGGAAGCATAGAATGTTTTACATAGCTAATTTATGGATAAAAGAAGAATTTATGATGAGAAAGAGAATATTACTGTATGGATGGATAGTTTTGATTACATCAAATTTAAAAGTATTTGTATAAGCAAACCCAATACCACCAAGATTAGAAGGAAAGCAGGAAACTTGGGGGAAATTTTACAGGAAAATTGTCTGATTAAAGCCTCATTTCTCAAACACATAGAAAACGGAGTCAAATTTATAAAAATATGAATCATTTCCCATTGATAAGTGGTCAAAGGATATGAACAGGCAGTTTTCAAAGAAATCAAAGTTATCTATAGTCATATGAAAAAATTATCTAAATCACTATTGATTAGGGAAATGCAAATTAAAACAATTCTGAAGTACTACTCAACAACTATCAGATTGGCTAATATGACAGAAAAGGAAAATGATAAATGTTGGAGGGAGTGTGGGAAAATTAAATACTAATGTACTATTGGTGAAGTTGTGTACTAATTCAACCATTCTGGAGAGCAATTTGGAACTATGCCCAAAGGGCTATAAAACCATGTATACCCTTTGACCCAGCAATACAACTACTAGGTTTGTACCCCCAAAAGTTTTTTTAAAAGGGAAAAGGATATATTTGTACAAAAACATTTATAGAAACTCTTTTTGTGGTGGCAAAGAATTGGAAATTGAGGGGATGTTCGTCAATCGGGGAATGGCTATACAAGTTGTGATATTATTGGGATGAACTACTGTTGTGCTATAAGAAATGACAAGCAGGATACTTTCAGAAAAACCTAGAGATACATATGAGAACTGATGCAAAGTGAGTGAGCAGAACCAAGATAACATTGTACACAGTAACAGCAATATTGTATGATGGTCAACTATTCTCAGCACTACAATGATCTAAGACAATCCCAAAGGATTAATGATGAAACATACTATCCAACTCCAGAGAAAGAACTGATGAAGTCTGAATACAGATCAAAGCATGTTTTTTTAAACTTTATTATTCTTCGTTCTTTTTTTCTGTTTTCTTTCTCAATATAGCTAATGTAGAAATGTTTTTTGCATTACTGCACAGTATAATCTGTATCAAATTGCTTTGCCTTCTCAAGAAGGCATAGGGAAAGAGGAGGAAAAATATGGAAATAATTTTTTAGAAATGAATGTTAAAATTTTTGTCTTTGAGAAAAGATAAAATAAAAATTTTCAAAATGAGTACATGATTTAGACATAAAAGGTTATATAAGCAAATCAGGGGAGCATGGAAAAAATGTACTTGTGAGATCTATGGATAAAGGAAGAGTTTATGACCAAACAAGAAATATAAAGGCTCACAGGAAATAAAATGGATAATTTTGATTATATGCAATTAAAAAGGGTTTGTACAAACAAAATAAATGGAATAAAAATTAGAAGGAAAACAGGAAACTAGGAGGAAATTTTTACAGGAAGTTTCTCCAATAAAGGTCTTATTTCTCAACTATATAGGGAAATAAGTCAAATTTATAAAAAGAAGGGCCATTCTACAATTGATAAATGGTCAAGGGATATATTAGCAGACAGCTTTCAGAAAAAGAAATCAAAGCATAGTCACATGAAAAAAATGCTCCAAATAATTAAAAATGAGAAAAATGCAAATTAAAACAACTCTGAGGTACTACCTTGTACCTATCACCCTGGGTAACATGGCAGAAAAGGAAAATGACAAACGCTGGAGGGGGTGTGAAAAATAAGCACACTAATGCACTGTTGGTGGAATTGTGGTGCAACTGGTCCGACCATTCTGAAGAATTAACTTGTATTATGCCCAAAATTCTAGACATTATTACTACTAGGTCTGTATCCCAAAGAGATTAAAAGGGGGGAGGGAGAGAACTTATTTGTACAAAATATTTATAGCAGCTCTTTTGTGGTGGCAAAGAATTGGAAATTGAAGGGATTTCCATCAGTTGTGGAATGGCTGAACAAGTTGTGGCACATGATTCCAGTGGAATACAATTGTACTTTAAGAAATGACAAAGAGGATGGGTTCAGAAAAATCTGGAAAGATTTAAAGGAACTAAAGCAAAATGAAGTGAACACAACCAGGAGAACATTATACACAGTAATAGCAGTATCACACATATAATCAACTGTGAAAGATTTAGCTGATACAACAATCCATGACAATTCCAATAGACTCATTATGAAAAATACTATCCATTTCCAGAGAAAGAACTAATAAACTCTATGTGCAGACTGAAATTTTTTTTCTCAAAAATAATTCAAAGGTGTTTGAGAGGAAAAGAACTGTTGCTGGGTGGGGTGGGAAAGATTTTGTGGAGAGGGGGTACTTGAGCTGCATCCTGAAGGAAGAGAGGGATTCTATGATGTAGTGTTGAGGAAGGAGGACATCCCAAGCACTGGAGACAGATCGTAGAGTAGCACAGAGATAGGAGATCGAACATTTCAACAGAGAAAATGCCGGTTAGCTGGACCATAACCATATGATGTCAGAGGAGAAGGGGGATGGGAAAAGAAACAAGCATTTATAATGCACCCACTGTGTGCCAAGCACTTTGCTAAGCACTACAAATGTTATGTCATTTGATGGGATGGGGAATGGTGTCCAAGAAAGCTAGAAAGATAGTTCGGGGCCAGGTTGTGAAAGGCTTTAACAGCAAAACAAGAGTTTATATTTGTTTCTAGAGGAAAGTGAAAGTCTTTGTTGCTTATTGCTTATGAGAGTCACCTCCTTAGATCTCTGTTTGGCAACTACATGGAAGATGGATTGGAGTGGGCCAGAGACTTGAAGCAATGGGACGCATTAGGAGAGTGTTCCAAAAATCTAGTAAAGAGGGGATGAGGTTCTGCACTATTGTGTAAGTAGAGAGAAGGAGGTAGATGCAATTTGGAGGAAGAAACAGCAGTATTTGGTGCTATTGATTGGATATGTGGGATAAAGGGAAGAGGGTGGAGTGGAGATTAATGTCAAGATTTTGAAGCTGGGAGACTGAAAGAATGATGGTGCCTTCAATAGCTTGGAAGTTTGGAAGAGGAATTAATTTGGAGAGGGAAACAATGATTTTTGTGTTTAACATGTTGAATTTGAGATGACTGAAATGTCCAGTTTGAAATATCCAAAAGGCAATTGATGCTGTAAGGTTGAAACTCAGGGGAGTCTGGGGCTAGCTTTCTAGGTATGTGAGTTATTAGAATAGAAATGATCATTAAACCTGTGGCTTTAAATTGTTTAAATACCTGTGATGAGGACACCAAGAGAAATCAATCAGCAAGCATTTATTATGCACTTTCACCTGTCCAAATGTTCTTTTCTCTGTTTCTCTTTCAGGATCTTCCTCCAAGTTATACACACTAACTGTGGGTATCCTTCACAGGCTCTGTCCTGGGTCCCTTTTGTTTCTACCTCTATGCTATTTTACTTAGTGATCTCATCAGCTCCCATTCTCAGATCTATTTATCAAGCCCTAACCTCTCTCCAGACCTCCAGGCCTTCATGACCAACTGCCTTTGGAACATCTTGAATCGGATTTCCCATAAACACCTCCAACTCAGTATGTACAAAACAACTCATACCTTTCCCTTCCAAACCCTCCTCTCTTCCCAACTTCCCTCTTAGTGTCAAGGACATCACGATCCTCCCAGTCACCTAGCTTCTCAATCTAGGTGCTGTCCTTGACTCCTCACTCTCACTCACCCCATCTACTCAACTCATTATCAGATCTTGTCACTTCTGCCTTCACAGCATCAATCCTCTTCTCTCCATTCCCAAAACTTCAACCCTAGCTGGGGCCAACCACCTGTCTCTTTCCCATCCTTCCGATCTTCTTACACTTAACTCTTCTTTATATACTCTTAGGGTGTAGAAACACTGCCCTGCTTGGCTTTCTTTGCACCCACCGCTCCATCTCTCCTCTCAGTTCCTCTATATAAGCTGTCCCTCACGTGCCCTCCTCTTTGCTTTGTACTTTTCCCCAACTTCTTTCAATCCTCAGCTCAAATTCCAACCTTCTCCAGGTTGGCCTTGCTCCATCCCTCCAGCTGCTATGACCTCCCCCTCTTAGAATGACTGACTTACTCCATATGGATCATAGCATATGTGCTCCTAGCTGTTTGAATGTGGTCCCCCTCATTAGACTGTAAGCTGCTTGAGGGCAGGGCCAGTGTTTTCGTTTTTCTTTGTATCCCAATGTTTAGCCCTGGGGCATGGTAAGTGCTTAATCAATGTTTGTTGACATGACTTGATTTAATCTACTATACCCTGTACCAGGTACTTCAGGATACACCGTCCAGAATGAAGTAGCTCCTGTCCTCAGCAACCTTACATTCTGTTGAAGAATAAGACATTTATGCACATGCTATATCCCCAGCAGTTGATTATAAGTATCTTCAGGGCAGAGACAATTCACATTTTGTCTTCATATCCCCAAACAGTTCGAAGATAATAAATATTTGCTCAATCACATTGAATCAAACTGGAAAATCCTATAGCAGCAAAGGGCTAGCTATGTGATATTGAACTTTTCCTTTATGAACCTCAGTTTCCTCATCTGCCAAATGGGAATATTTGTACTTTCCCCTTCCAAGGTTGCTATGAAAAAAGCCACACAGCAGTGGGAGTTGTGAGAGTGAGACCTGGGGGATAGGAATAAGGTGGATGCTGAGGAGACAGGAACCAAGAGAGAGTTTTCATTACTGCCATGTCTCCTGCAGGTCAAAGAGGTCCAGACCAGTGAAAGCAGCAGCAGCAGGATGCCTGGCCTGCTCAACTCTAGTACCTGGGAACCGCTTCCACTCACCTCTTCTGACATTACCTCCTGTGTCCAGGGCTTTGCCTTTGGCCTCATGGCCTCTCTCACCTATGGCAATGTGGAAGTCCAGCCTTTCCAAGGTAAAGATCCCCCCTGCTGCTACACACACTTTGCCCCCCACCCCATGCCAGCCCAGCTTGGATGCTGGATGTCCAGGACAGGTGAACAGTCTCATTCTCAGTCCCGGGCTATCACCCACTAAACAGTTGGTTGGGAGGATGACTCCATTCGGGTAGGGTGAGTCCCAACTATAAAGTCTCATGTCCCCTGTGTAGCACCAGCCCATCTCAGGGAGCCCTTATTTTATGTGAAGCAAACCCCACTGTCCTATGAGGGACAGAGCCCTGACTTGAAGTTAGAGGACCTGGATTTGAACCCCCCAACATTGCCACCAATCCTCTCTTTGTTACTCATTTTGTTATGAGTTTCTCTGAGGCTCCACCAGTAAGAGTGAATGGTCCCCCAAATGGAGGCAGCTGTGCTGAATAGGAAAGACCACTGACTTCTGTAATCACAAGGTCCTGGTCTGACCCCCTACCATGTCTATGACCCAGAGCAATTCCTTCTGTTCTCTTGACCTCAGCTGCAAAACAGGGATGATAATCATTGCCTCATATATCTCTAAGAGGGAATGCTAGGATCATCAAATGAGATGGTATATGTGAAGTTGTCTGGAAATGCCATCTGGGTTGGACTCACACTAAGATTCACACAGGATGGAGACCTAATGCAATCTGGTTCAACCCCTCCTTCTCTAGATGAGTCCCAGAGAGCACACAAGCAACTTGCCTAACATGGTCTAGGATAGTGGAGTCAGACAAACGGAAACAATCCTTCCTTTAGATATTTATTCAAAAAAACACAAATTAACATCATCTATGTTTTACTGTATTTTTATTTGTTTTGTTCAACATTTCCCAGTTGCATTTCAGTCTGGTTCAGGTAGCACTCAGGGCTTTTGTGTTGTATGAGGCCACAAATTTGATACCTCTGGCTAGTGGTGACATGCTCCAATGGAAAAGCCTTCACCACTCTGCTCTGAGCAGTCAAGCAAGAGAGCATTTAATGGCTCTGGAGGGACAAGTGGTAGGTCCACATTCTGCCTCTGATGCTATCTTTGTGATTTTACTTAAGTCACTTGACTTCCCTGGACCTCAGTTTCCTCATCTGTAAAAATGATGGTGCCAGAATAAATGGCCTCTGATTTGTGATCCCATGATAAAATACTGGACTTGGATTAAGGAAGACCTCAGTTTCCACCTCCAACTCTTCCTGGTTCTGGCACCCCTGGCAGAGTCGCTTAAGTTTTCATATCTGGAGTTTCCTCAGTTGGAAAATGGTGATAATGTCACTTGTGGATTACAACATTGTGCGGGTCAAGAGATACTGTCTGGATGCAAAGTGCTTCGCAAACCTTAAGGGGCTTATATGTAACCTGACATTTATATGTCAGGTGTCATGAGGGAGGAGTTCATAGAATCATAGACAATGCTAGGAGGGACAGTGGAGATCATTAAGCCCAATTCTTTATGCTACTTTAGAGGAGGGAAGTCCAAGGTCATAGAGCTGGTACATAGAGTCCTGGTCCTCTGACTCCAAACACAGCTCCTGGTGGCTATATCCTTATGGTTTCCGTGTACCACAATGGCAACCTTCGTTTCAGGGAACCTATGAGACACAGGGGTGAAGGGAACCTCGGGTGGATGCCATTCAGTCATTCAATGCCCATGGTGGGGGCGGGGTACCTTCCCCCGGCAGGCCTCTTCGTGTACCCCCTGGACGAGTATACCACAGTGGTCGGGTTTGAAGCGATCATCTCTGAGAGAGCCGTAACAGTACAGATCAAAGACAAAGCCAAACTGAACAGTGGCTACTTTGACAATCACCGACCTCATAATGGTACGGGTAAGAAGACCTTTTATTGAGCTTGGGGTTGGGACTGGGACCGAGAACCTTAACCATAACTAGGGTGGAATAACTAGAACTTTGTCCCAGGATGCCAAGTTTAGAAGGTACTAACCATACTTGCAATCCTTAATTAAGTAGAAATAGCAGAGCTTAGGACCTAGCTCTTGAGAATAATTAGTTAAAATAGGTAAGTTGGGGTAAATTCTGTAGTGCCCTGCCTTGCCCAACGCTGCTATCTCTACTTTCATGGGTGTCTGTCTCCTTCCCGCCTTCCCCTCAACCTAGGGTTTGTTTTGAGACAAGGAGCAGTCTGGTGTCTTTTGACCCAGACACATAAATTTCTAGCTATGGCTTTGCCAGGAACCTCACAAGTCAGTCATATTTTTAACATTCTTTTTCAATTTAGAGTTACAAATTCTCTCCCTCCTTCTCACTTCTACCCCTCCACCCACTGAGAAGGCAAGCAATATGAGATCAATTATACATGTGAAATCATGCAGAGCATGCTTCCATATCAGCCTTATTGCTAAAATTAAATAAATAAAGCAAGGGAAAAAATGGGAAAACTATACTTCAATTTGCACTTTGAGTTCACCAGTTCTTTCTCTGGAGGTGGACAGCATTTTTTTTATCGTAAGTCCTTTGGAACTGTCTTGGATCATTATATTGATCAGAGTAGCCAAGTCATTCATAGTTCATCATTACTACAACATAGTTGTTACTTGTATAATGATGTCTGGGTTCTGCCCACTTAACTTTGTGTCAGTCCATATATGTCTTGCCAATGTTTTTCTGAAACCACTCCCCTCATTATTTCTTATAGCACAATAGCACTCTATCACAATCATACGCCACAACTTGTTCAGTCATTCCCCACTTGATGAGCATCCCCTCAGTTTCCCTATCTTTTCACTACAGAAAGAGCTATGAAAAATATTTTTGTATATATAGGTCCTTTTCCTCTCTCTTTGATCTCTTGAGGATATAGACCTTCTTAATGGTATTGTTGGATCAAAAGGCATAGCTTCAAATTGTTCTCCAGGATGGTTGGATCAGTTCACTACTCCACCCATAGTTCATTAGTGTGTCTATTTTCCCTTATCCCCTCCAGCATTTGTCATTTCTGATAGGTGAGAGATGGTACCTCAGAGTTGTTTTGATTTGCATTTCTCTAATCAATAGTAATTTAGAGCATCTTTTTCATATGACCATAGATAGTTTTGATTTCTTTTTCTGAACACTGCCCATTCATATCCACTGACTATTTATCAATTAAGGAATGGCTATTCTTTAGTAAATTTGACTCACTTCTCTCTATATTTGAGAAAGGAGGCCTTTATAAACCAGAGAAACTTGGTGTAAAAAAGTGTTTATATAATTTCATTGCCTATGGTATCCTTTAATAAGATGTAATTTCCCTGATTATCTCTTTTAATTAGGTCTATTTTTGCTTTTGCTTTGTCTGGGATCACAATTGCTACCCCTTCCTTTTTTAATTCAGCTGAAGCATGTTAGATTCCACTCCAGCGCTTTTTCACTCTCTGTCTTTCTGTTTTGGGTACGTCTCTTCTAAACACCATATTGATGGATTCTGGTTTCTAATCCATTCTGCTCTTGGCCTCCTTTTTATAAGTAAATACATTCCATTCACATTCACAGTTATTATCACTGTGCATTTCCCGATTCCTTCTGTTTATTATTTTCTCTCTTTTTATCCTATCCCTCCTCAAAAGTGTATTTTGCTTCTAACTGCTGCCTCCCTTAATCTGCCTTCCCTTTTATCATCCCCCACTCTTTCTCTTAACCTCTTCCTTTCCCATTTCTCTATTGGGTAAGATAGATTTTTATACACAATCAAGTGTGTGTGTGTATATATATATATATATATATATATATATATATATACACACACATATATATTCTTCCCTCAGTGAACCAATTTCAATAAGAGTGAGGTTCAAGCATGCCCTCCACCCCTACCATTTCCCCCTGCACTGTAAAAGCTCTTACTTGAGTGAATGCCTCGTTTATGTTTTTATATCTTTTATTTTTATATTTTATTTTGTATTTTTAATATATAAGTATATTTTATTTTATATCTTTTATTTTTATATCCCTTCTACCTCTCCCTTACCCTTCTCCCAGTACAGCCCTATTTGTCACCCCCTCTTTTTTTGGCAGATCATTCCAACATAATTGACACATATTCATGCCCTCTGTCCATATAGACACCTTCTAAATGCAATAATAATTATAAAGTTCTTAGGAGTTACATGAATCATCTTCCCATAAGAATGTAAAGAATTTAACATAAGAATTCTCTTATAGTTTCTCTTATATGTTTACCTTTTAATGTTTTTCTTAATGTCAAATTTTCTATTCAACTCTGGTCTTTTCATCAGGAATGATTGAAAGTTCTCTGTTTCATTAAATACCCATTTTCCCCCTGAAATTATACTCAAGGATTAAAGGATTATACTCAATTTTGCTGAGTAGGTTGTAATACTAGCTTCTTTTCCTTCCAGAATATCATATTTCAAGCCCTCTGTTCCTTTAATATGGAAGTCACTAAATCTTGTGTGGTCCTTACTGTGGCCTCATGATATTTGAATTGTTTCTTTCTATCTGCTTGATATATTTTCTTCTTGACCTGGGAGCTCTAAAATTTGGCTATGATATTCATGGGAGTTTTCATTTTGGGATTTCTATCATGAGATGATTGGTAGATTCAATGTCTATTTTACCCTCTAGTTGTAGAATATCAGGGCAGTTTTCCTTGACAGTTTCTTGAAAGATGATGTCCAGGTCCTTTTTTTTTATCATAGATTTCTGGTCGTTTAATAATTCTTAAACTATCTCTCCTCAATCTATTTTCCAGATTGGTTTTTTTTCTTGATGAGATATTTCACTTTTTCTTCTATTTTTTCATTCTTTTGACTGTTTTATTGTTTCTTGATATCTCATGGAGTCATTAGCTTCCACTTGCCCAATTCTAATTTTTAAATAATTGTTTTCTTCAGGGAGCTTTTGTACCTCTTTTCCTATCTGTCCAGTTTTGCTTTATAAGGAGTTCTTTTCTGTAATGAATTTTTATGCCTCATTTTCCATTTGGTCTATTTTGCTTTTTAAGTTCTTCAGTGATTTTTTGTGCCTCTTTTACTAGACCAATTCTGTTTTATAAGTTGTTATTTTTTCAGTATTTTTGTGCCTCTTTTACCAAGCTGTTAATTCTCTTTTCATAATATCCTTGCAGTAATCTCATTTCTTTTCCCAATTTTTCTTCTACCACTCTTATCTCTTGATTCTTCCCAGGAATTCTTGTTGGGCATATGTCCAATTAGCATTTTTCTTTGAGGTTTTGTTTGCATCTGTTTTCATGCTATTGTCTTCTTCTGAGTTTATGCCTTGGTCTTCCCTACTACTGTAGTAGCTTTTTTTTTTTTGCTTTTTGGAGGAGATAAGGTAGGGCAATTGGGATTAAGTGACTTGCTCAAGGTCACATGGCTAGTTTTGTGTTAAGTGTCTGAGAACAGATTTGAATTCAGGTTCTCCTGACTCTAGGGCAGGTGCTCTATTCACTGTGCCACCTACTCTCCCCCATAGTAGCTTTTAATGGTCAAATTCTTTTGTGTTGTTTTTTTCTTTTTTCCCAGTCTATTTCTTGATTTTGAACTTTACATTAAAGTTGGACTCTGCTCACCTAGAGGTGGGCAGGCACTATGCCAACCTTCAGGGTTTTTATCCTGCTGTTTTCAGAGCTAGTTCTGGGGGTCCACAAATTTTAGTGCTTTCAAAGTAGTGTGATTTGGGTAGAAGTACGGTCACTGCTCTCCTGATATGGGCTCTGATCTTTACCCAGAAAGGGCCCCTACTCCCTGGCAGCTGCAAGCACTAGCTCTCCTCTTGACCCCAAAATTGTGACCAGGACCTCTGTCCCCTTATGACCAACCAGGACTCCTTGTGCTCTGGAACTGTGACCCAGAACTGTATATGGACAATAGAGTTGCCAATCAGCACCAGATGTACCCAATGCCAGAAGCAGATCCCCTGTAATCTCTCAAAATTTATCCAACCCCCTTACCATCTCTGGACTGAGAGCCCCTAAAGCTGCTGCTGTCCACCCCAATGTGACAGACCTCTCTAGTAGTCCTCCTAAGTTTTCTTAGGCCAGAAAAATGTCTCACCCCCAACTTTTGTTGTCTCTGACACTCCAAAACTTTATCTGAGGCATTATTTTAAAGTTGTTAGGAGGGGAATGTTGACAAAGTTCAGCTCAGTTGCTGCCTCTGATTCATCATCTTGGCTCTGCCTATATCAGTTTCTCAGGAAGCAACATAATGTCATAGAAAATGCCCTTGGTTTAGAGTAAGAGAATCTAGTTTCAATCATAGCCCCTGCCATTTTAATAACTAGCTGTGTGACCTTGTGTAAGTGAATTAATTTCTCTAGACCTCAGCATTCTCATTCTTTTTTTTTTAAAGCAATTGGGGTTAAGTAACTTGCTCAAGGTTACACGTCCAGTTATTTCTGGGTGTGGTGCTGAGTGTCTGAGCCTGGCATTTGATCCAGGTCGTCCCAACACTGGAGCTGGTGCTCTTACTTGCTGTGCTACCTGGCCACCCCTAAGCAATTGGGGTTAAGTAACTTGCTCAAGGTTACACGGCCAGGTGTTTCTGGATGGGTGCTAAGTGTCTGAGCCTGGGATTCGATCTCCAGGTCTTCCCGACACTGGAGCTGGTGCTCTTACTTGCTGTGCTACCTGGCCACCCCATTCTCATTCTTAAAGTAAAAAGGTTAGGTCCTTTAAAAACCCTAAATACATCATCTAGTGATGCCTGGGATCTAATCCTGTTACTACTTAGCTGTGTGACCCTAGGCAAGTCTCCTTACTTCTCTGAGACTGTTTCTTCATTTGTCAATACTAAAATATTTGGATGGATCTTGGATGTCCTTGATACCGGTCCTCTTTCCACAAGTATGGAATCCAAGCCATACGCCTTGCTATCCTTGTCAATTAATCCCTGCCTCTTCTCTAGTAATGAATTCTCTGTGTCTCCTTTTCCTCATCTATAAGATGAGACCTAGGTGATCTAAGTCAGTTTCCTTCTGTTCATCTCTGATAGTATCTGGGACATAGTAGGTGCTTTAAGATGCTTTTTTCATTCATTCATTCATTTGATGAGTCATTCCTCTATACTTGGATGATCTTTCAGCATCTCAAACTCAACATATCCAAATGGAACCCTATGACTTTCCTCCAAATGCCATCCCCTTCCTAATTTCCCATTACTATTTCCCTATTACCACTATCCTTCCTGTCACCTCAGTCATGTGTCATCTTCAACTCTTTCCTCTGCCTTACCTCACTATCACCCCATGATCAACCAGTTATCAAATGTTATTGATTCTATCTCTACATCTCGGGTCTCTGTCCCCCTCTCTCTACTTATAGAGCCAGCGCCCGAGTTCAGGCTCTTATCACTTCTCCTCCCTCTCCTCTGGGCTATTGAAATAGTCTCTTAACCAATCTCTCTGCCTCTGTGCTCTCCAGTCCTTCATCCACATAATGCTTAAATTGTTCTTTCTAAAACACCAGACTGACCATGGTTGGTCCCCTCCTCAAGCAACTTTGGAATCTCTCTTTTACCTCAAGGATGAAATCAAAACTCCTCCATCTGGCATTTAAATCCCTGTAGGATCTGTCCACAACCTATCTTTCTGGGTTGTCTTCACATTACCCTAGAAAAATTAGTCAACTTGCAGCAACCTGTATTTGATAGTTCATCCCTCACCTCCATACCTTTGCACAGACTCTTCCCCATGACTGAAGTTCTCACTTCTCTGCTCCAACGACTTCATACAGGATGGTAGTACCTGAACTAGGCCTTCAGAGATGAACAGAATGTCCACAAATGGGAGATGGGGAAATAGCCATTGATCCAGTTTGGGTGGAATGTGGCGAACATGAAGTAGTATGAGATAAAGCTAGACATGTAATTTGGAACAAGATTATGGAGGGCCTTGAATGGCACACTTTTTTTACTTTTATTTGGTGAACAGTGGTAGTCATTGAAGACATTATAATCTAGGATTGTCTCTCCTCCTTTTTCTCTCCCTCTTTTCTTTGTCTCTCTCTTACTCTTTCCCTTTGTCTCTCTTCTGTCTCTTTCATTCCCTTCTTTCCTTCCTTCCTCCCTCTTTCCTTCTCCTTCAAAAAGATTTTACTGATATGTTTGGTTTCTATATTATTTCCCAATAGAGAACCTCCCTTAAAACAAAGGGGAAAAAAAAGAAAAAGAAGCCAGTTCAGCAAAACTAGCCAACATCCTGATCAAATCCAATATTGTATGCAGGGAATACTTTAATTATAATCTTTCTCCCTCATCCCCCATAGGAGGCCCTCAGTAAAAACTAATTAATTGAATTGAAATAGACTAGACTGAATTGAATTCAATTAAATTGCTTTCAATAAATTAAATAACTGACCTGAATTGAACTGAATTTTACTACTTGAACTGAAATTCATGGAAACTCAGTTCATTTCAACTCAGTTCACTTCACTTCAAGTCAGTTGAGCTCATTTGAGTCCCATCTCCAAGGAAGTTGTTGTTTCCTGGGTTACTCTTTTCATCCCGTGTCATTCTCGTTAGGCAAGATCACTCTGGATGAAGACCTGGAACGGATTGTGTTTGTGGCCAACCTGGGTACCATTGGCCCCCTGGAAAGTGTGTCCATCTTTATCAGCACCTCCTCAGAGCTTCAGACTCTTCCCAGTGGAGCCCTGAGGGTCCTGCTGCCGGCTGTGTGTGTCCCGCCAGTCCGTCACTCAGATAACAGCATCTCTACCCAACAGCACCGAGGGTGAGTGACCCCTTGGCCCTAGAGCTAGGAGGCTGACTCTTCACAGTTTGGAGGACAGCAGCAGTAGGATCTGCTCCCATTGCTTTCATAGTGTGAACATTGTGGGGATGGGGAAGGCAATCCTTTCAGACCCTCTTCTGAAAGAGATAAGGTCCATGAAAGCAGCTAATGCCCTCCGGAGACCAGATAAGGCAGGCCACTGGGGAAAGGGAAATGATCCCTCTGGACCAGCTCTGGAGCTTGCACACCTGAGGGTCCATAGGGGACTTCTGGGTCCAAACAAGCTATGAGTATGGAGCAGGGGGACCCCTCTTATCCTATGTTGAGGTTCTCTCCCACTGGCATCTGCCTTGCCCAGTGGAGTTTTTTGGGGGGTAAATAATGAGTAAAGAATACAGGTAAAGGGATGCCCATGAAGCTACTTCTAACCATTCCATGTAGAGAGGGGTAAAAGGTTCTGCTAGACCCTGACTGTCAGGGCAGACAGACTCTCAAAAGTGGAAGTGGGAGGATCGACTTTAATATTAATAAACACCAGCATCCGAGGATGCCTAGTGTGGAGTATCAATGGGCATGTAGGTTACTGCCCACTGCAGTCTATAACAGACCAGCCAAGGCAGTTACATCCTAGCCTTCTGCCTTCCACTCCCATCTCAATCACTGAGGCACAGATCTGGATTTTCAGAAACAATGGTCTTGAGTTATCAAAAGGGTGGAGAAGACAATTCATTATCAGAAGTAGAGAAAAAAAAACACTTAGGGTTATAAGAGAAAGAAACTCCTTTTTGGCTTTATGTGTTGTGTAACTCTGTCAGATACAATCATCCCCTCCACACCATGACTTTCCTCATTGTGATTTTGATATTTCACAGATTGGCATAAGAAATTAAAAGGGAATTTTTGGGAAGTTTTCCAGAAGCCACAGACAACTTGTGAAGGCCAACAGATGGCACAGAAAAAGTTTAGAAACTCAGGAATGCAAAAATACATATAGTATTATATAATATCAACATATTTTATCTTTTAATACCATAATAATTCAGACTTCTTCTCTGGTACAAAGGGAAGACAAAAACATTTACATGGATTTTCCAAATCACAGGATTGCCATGTCCCTAACCCCCACCATGTGGAAGGGATAACTATAAATTTACCACAATTTAGAAATCATGAAGGCAAAAACCTAGGTTTTATTATTACGTATTATGCTCAGGCATAGGTTCAGGCCTCACAGAAAGCCTATAAACATCATGAGGATTCTGACAAAGCTCCTTAGAGGCAAAATTACATCACAGTGACAGAGAAATTATTCATTTACATATTGCAAACTTGTATGTTCCTCTCAGGCCGTAGAAGTTAAGAAGATAGATCTATAATGCTATAATGACATCCTTTGATGTCATAAACGTTGAACAGTCATAATCTCATACATCCCCTAAGAAAACAAATTTCATCAAAAAAAATCTAGAGGTAAACTAAGTCAGGTTGCAGATTAACTACATTTAGAGGATTCACAAACAGACTGAGGAAGATTTGCATGAAGCCAAAAAGTCAGGGACATTTAAGGTTCCTCCTCTGACTTTCTATCTAAGTAAAGTTTAAAGCTCTATGTCAATTTACACATCCCATGGGACAGGTTAGGGTCAAGCGAGGTTAATATTAACTAAAATTTGCAAGAGCAATGGCCCTGGGAACTGAATAATAAAAGGAAATTTAAGATTTCCAAATAAGGGAACAGAAGATCAAAGGGTTTTGAGTTGGAAGGAACCTTGGAGATCAATTAATTTCAACCCCATCATTTTACAAATGAGGAAATGTGGCCTGGAGAGATGGCAATTACATGAATCACCTACAATCATAGGGGTTAAAAACTGGACCCTGTGATTTCATTAATAGAGGGAAGTCCCAGATGAGGAAATGCCTTCTGCCAATGCAGGACAACATCCTCTCTGCAACTGATAGTCTTGGAGATTTGTGTAAGCACTCACTGAGAAGTTAAGTGACTTGCCCTGGGTCACATGGCCAGTATGTGGAAGGTGAGGCCAGGTCTTCCAGGCCCCAAGGTCAGTTCTCTATTATTCATGACCCCTCAGCTATCTCTGTACCTAAGAGCATAGCAAGAGTTCTTGGCAGGGGGATGGCTAGGTGGTGCAGTGAGTAGAGTGCTGGCCCTGGAGTCAGGAGAACCTGAGTTCAGATCCAGCCTCAGACATGTAACACACACACACACACACACACACACACACACACACACACAACCTAGCCTTGTGACCTTGGGCAAGTAACTTAACCCCAATTGCCCTCCAAAAAGCAAAAAAAAAAAAAGAGTTCTTGGCAGGGATAAGACTGGAACCTGGTTTCTCTGACACCAAATCCAGCATTCTGTTCAGTAGAATAGACTGCCTTCCTGATCTTTGGTATAGATAGGACATCAATCAATGTCATCATTGGCAAATCTCAAAACCCCAAACCCTGACAACTATCATGGATATTAAAGGTTGAATGACCCTTAGAAAGCAGAATGTCAGAACTGGGGGTTGGGAGGCTTCAGATCCCAGGCTGGGAGGGGCCTTAGGGACCTTCTGGTCCCACCCATTGCTTTGCAGGGGAGGACCCTAAGACACAGAGAAAGGGAAAGTGCCCTGCCCAAAATGATACTGTTTATCAGCAATAGGAACTCAGGTCCCTGACTCCTAGTCCAGGACTTTTCCTGTTCTATCCCAGTGCATCTCATGGCCATGGACCACCCTATGTCCTTCTGTTCCCCCCACCTTTAAAAGAAATCCATCAGGGACCATAGAACCATCTCCATAGCCTCCACCTGAGTCCCATGTACTCCTGCCCCACATCTGTTTTCTGGCTTTTTAATTCCACTCCAATGCATGGCCTCTTTCCCCCCAGGATTTCTCTTATCCATTCTTGGTAACTAACCCTTTTGGGGAATACTGAATCAAGTCTACCCCAATCCCAGAACTATATCAGGACTGGAACTTATAATGGGAGGCAAAAAGAATCATAGAGCTACCTGCTAGCCCATTGACTGGCTCCCTGTGCCACTAACCCCCTGGTCCAGTCTCCCTGCCTACAAATGGCCTCTTCCCTTCCCTGTTGCTACTGTCTCCACACCCCGAAGCTCCTGAATTCTTCCCAAACTGCTTGCCCTTTCCTTACAGAAGCAAACATATTTGTATGCCCAAGAACTTTGAGCACTCCAGCAAGCCCCTGTGTATAACACAGCTGTTAGACAATGAAATCACCAACCCCATGGAGTATGACTTTAGCTTCCAGCTAGAGATTCGCGGACCTTGCCTCCTCGCAGGTGAGTAGCCACCTTGTCTTTTCTTGGCTCCCACTGCCCTTCTCCAGGGACCTACATAAACCATCCATTGGAGGGAAGGGTTGAAGGATGAAGGGATTTGAACTCATAAACATGACTATAAGAAAAAAGGAAAGAAGGAGGAGGAAGGGTCATTAAGGGTCATTCCTACTATGTGCCAGGCACTATGCTTTACAAATATTCTCCCATTCAATACTTACAACAACCTTGGGAGGTAGGTGCTATTATTATGTTCCTACAGTTGAGGAAGCTGAGGGAGATAGAGTTTAAGTGATTTGCTCAAGGTCACACAGCTAGTATGTGTCTGAGGCTGGATTTGAACTCACGTCTTCCCAACTCTAAACCCAGCACTCTATCCAATTTGCCACCTAGCTAGTGGTCTCTATAAAGCACATTGTTTCTTGTTCTCAAATCATAAAGGCTGCCATGGCTACCAACCTCTCAGGCTCCCAAGTGGGCACTTAGTGAAGATGGCACATTAGTCAGTTGCCTCCACTGGAAAATCTCAAGTCTCCATACCATGATGGCAATCACAGAACGTTAATATGAAAAGGAAACTTGGAACACATATCGTTAGAACATGGCCTGTCAGAGTTGGAACAGACCATAGAATGCGGAATATCAGAACCCAAAAGAGCATTAGAGGTCGTCTGGTTCGATCCCTTCATTTTTACAGAGAACAATGCCAATGACCAGAGAACTGAAGGGATTTGCCTATGTTCACACAACAAGCTAATGTCAGAGCAAAGACTTGAACTCAGGTCACTAGGTTCCCAGCCCAGACCTCTTCTCACTCCATCATGGAGTCTCTCCTCTGGTTGTGAATTGCTATGTGTCCTTATCTCCCTGCTCCCCTCCCTCTGAACCCATCCCACCACACCACGTGTGTCTCACTCTGTGTCTTCCTTTCTGTCCCATTCAGGAGTTGAAAGTCCCACCCATGAGATCCGAGCAGATGCTGCCCCATCTGCCCGCTCCGCCAAGAGCGTCATCATCACTTTGGCCAACAAGCATACCTTTGACAGGCCTGTGGAGATTCTTATCCACCCCACTGGTAGGGCAGCCTTGAATCCCCCAACTCCTCTCCCATGGCCTTAGAGTATCCCTGAAATGGGCCACTTGTCAAAGTTGAGGGTCCTGCTATTGAGTGCTCATTGACAGAACCCACACTTCTGCCATATAAAAACAGCCAAATTTTGTACCATATTAGTGAGTATAATAATTTGAATAAAAAGCTAAGAGGTGGCACATTCTTTCCTCCAAGTTATTACACCCCAAGTGAACACCTCCTGGCCCATCTTTAGACATCATTAGAAAGATAACACCATAGATTTTGAGCTAGGAGAATTACAGGCCATTTAGTCCAATCTACTCATTTTATATATGGGGAAACTGAGACAGGTAAAGCTTAAGTGACTTGCTCAGGGTCACACAGCCACTAAGTATCTGAGGCTGGATTTGAACCCAGGTCCTCCTGGATCCTGAGCATTGTATCCATTGTGCAGCTTCTGTATTGCTTTGATTGTTGACTTTAGGGCTGAAAGGCCTTTATGCACTTAAAAATTACTGAGGACACCAAAGAACTTTTATTTACGTAGGTTATATCTAGTAATGTTTACTATACTAGACATTAAAACTGATAAAATTTTTAAAGATGTATTAACTCATTTTAAAATAACAATACTAAACCTGTTACATGTTAACATAAATAATATATTTTAATGAAAATTATATTTTCTGAAACAAAAACTTGAGAATTGTGGTATTGTTTTGCATATTCTTGCAAATCTCTTTAATATCTGGCTTAATAGAAGACAGATATTAATGTATTCTGCTCCTGCATTTAATTTCTTGTGATATGTTTTTTTTTCAGTTGAAGTGTATGAAGAAAATTTGACCTCCCAAAGATATGTAGTTGGAAAAGGGAGGCGTATTTTAGTAGGCAAATAACATCTTAGTGTGCTTGTTAAAAATAGTTTGGCCCTTACAGTCCCTCTGAAAAGGTCTCAGGGACCCCTAAGGGTCTTCACACTTAGAGAATCTCTAATCTAGACCAACCCCCTTGCTTTCAGAGGAGGAAACTGAGACCCTAAGTAACTTACTCATGGTAACATAATTCAGAAGTGGCAAAATCTGAGTCTGAACCCCAGGCCTTCTAACTCCCAATCATCAGACCATCCTGCTCTTGAATGTGAGTGGCTCATCATCAGACCCTCCAGGCCAGAGTGGGCAAAGAATGATCTCCATCTTTTCAGAAATACATAATTGCCTTCCCTGACTTCTGCTCCCTGAGCTTCCTCCCAGTGTCCCTCAGCTCCAGGATTCAACTTAATTGTGTTTGTTCTCCTGACCCTTTTCTTCCTCCTTCCTTCCTCACCTAGAGCCTCACATACCACACATCCTGATGGAACAAGGGGACATGACCCAGGGGCAGTTTGAGCAGCACTTGAAGGGGAGAAGTGACTTCACCAAAGGGAGCACGAAAATTATCAGCGCTCAGAGAAAGGTAAAATAGATGACTGTCTTGGGTGGGCAGAAAACGGGAGGAAGGGTGAATGCCATCCTGGTCTTTAAGAAATGAGGTACAGAATTTTAGAACTACACAAATTTGGAGTGAAGATGGTCCTCAGAGATCATCTATGGAAACCCTCTTATTTTTTCAGAAAAGGAAATTGAGGTCTAGAGCACAGTACAACAAAATTATCCATTCATTCAACATGTATGATGCCCCAGGAACTATCCAAGGTTCTGGAGATATAAGGACAAAAATGACACAGTCCCTTCCTGCAAGACATTTACATTCTACTAGAAAAATGTACTTAGAAAAGTAAATACACACACATAATGTATTTTGCAGGCATTTTGGGGGTGGTGGGGAGGTCAGGATGGGCTTCCTATAGAAGATAGCACTTGAACTGAATATAGAAAGAAGCTAGGGATTCTGCCACAGGTGCTATGACATTAAATGACTTGCCAGTCGATGTCAGATGCAGATTTGAATCTATGTCTTCCTGACTCTGACACTAGTTCTTTATTCACCATACCATACTGCCTCTCAGTATAATGATAAGAGTAACAAACTGAAAGTAATACTTGTAATATCTAGGGGGCCCAGTGGATAGAGTGCTGGACCCAGATTCAGGAAGACCTGAATTCACATCTAGCCTCAGATACTTACTAGCTATGTGATCCTGGGCAAGTCACTTAATCCTCTGTCTGCCTCAGTCACCTCATCTATGAAATGGGAATAATACCAGTACTTACCTCCCAGGGTTATTGTGAGAATCAAATGTGATAATATTTGTGAAGTGTTTTGCAAACTTTGAAACACTATATAAAGATTTGCTGTTTTTAATATTAGAGCCTGTCATAGGAGAGTTATGAGGATCAAATGAAACCAAGTCTGGTCATCACTTTTAAAACTCTGCAGTTCAAGAGACAGAGACAGAGAGGCACTGTTTTTAGAAAGGAGTTTATACATATAAATATGGATATATAGGTAGAGAATATACATATATGATATATAGCATATGCATATGCACAGGTAGTATGTATATATATAGTGTGTGTATATATTGTATATGTGTATATCTCTCCACACACACACACACACACACACACACACACACTCTTTATGATTAGGCTGTGCCTACACAGTTGCGGGGGGGTTAGAGTCAAGCATTGAGGAAGCTAAGGTCAGGGGTTCAATCCCCCCTCTGGGCCCAGTCATGGGGCTCTGGCATCAACCATGACTACCACCACCCTACCCCACTCTCACCATCTTGCAAACTCCCACTATGGGGAAACCAGGCCAGTGACTTCAAGTGACTCTAGTGGATTTCATCCCCCCCATCCCCTGGGAGCCACATTTCAGAGTGTTCTGCCAGGGTGAGGCCAAGCCTTGTCTCTGCACTGTCTGGCTGCCCGGGCTGGAAAAGCCCCAGGCTAGATTCCCTTGGAGAAGTAGATGGACAGAGCCAGGCCTCTCAAGACTCCCCACATCAAAACTCTAACCTTCGGGCATAAGCAGAGCTGTCTGGATCATCAGAAGATTCCTGACCAACGGGTAGGGGAAGCACCCCTTGGGTCTCCCGAGCTGCTGTTTGAATGAGTTAGCTCAGGAAATTCAGCCTCAAAAGGGAATTAATTTGTCACCTTTGGTTGGTTATGCAAATGCCTTGAATTCTCTTTAGCTCAGTGGTGAAGAGATGAGTTTATTGTAATTGGATAACAGCAGAGGGAGAAGTGATGTCAGGGAGACACTGCAGAATCTTCCCCAGTATATGCCCTGCTGGGTCCACCTCAGAAGCCACCTACCTTCCTTGCTTCAGAAAGAAATCTTCCCTGAGACATAGGAATGGACAGCCACCAGATGTGACTGTGACAATCAAGGAATCTTATTGGCATCATGGAGTGTTGGAGTTAGAATGCTAAAACATGCAATGTCAGAACCAGCAAGGCCCTTGGAAGAGTAACTGTGCAAACTTGGAGAATCTGCCTTAGAACAGAGAGTGTCAGAGCTGGGAGGGAGCCTTAGAACACAAAATGGTCAAATTGGAAGAGGTCTTAAAACACAGAATATTAGAACAGCAGAACTCTGAGGGCACTTAGACTATTCAACAGACATGAGACACCCCAGTGGATAGGAGACAAGAAGGTCTGGGTCCAGAGCCCACTTGAGACACTCGCTGACTCTGTGATACTGAGCAGGTTGGGGAACCTCTCAGTCTCATTTTTTCCATATGTGAATCTGTGAGAAATGGCACCGAATCCTCACAATTGCCAGCATCAAATGAGATAATATAGGTAAACCACTTTGGAGAAATGCAGTACTAGCAGTAATGAATAAAGAATATCACAAAATGATTGAGCTGAAAGGAATTGGAGAGGAAGGATCTTGACCAATCCTACCATTTTATGGAAGAGGCCATTGGGAGCCAGAGAGGGGAATTGACTTTTCCCTAGATCCCCTAGGTAGTTAGTAGCAGAATCAGAATTCAGACCCTGGTCCTCTGACTCCAAACCCAGTGTTCTTTTCACCATACCTCCCTGTGCCCTGACCCTACAGAAAGACAGCTTTCAATCGACCATTTTCCTGGCATGGGTGAGAATTGCAAGAAATCAGAGATTATCGAGCCCAGAGAATCCGCTCTCTTCAAGGTTATCGGTCCAGAGGGTGATTTAACATTTCCCATCTGGACAAATCATTTCACTTTTCTGACCCTTCATGTCCTCGACCATAAAAAGATGATAATTAAATATGTACTATCTTCTTTCCTGATGGAGTTGTTGTAAGAATCTAATGAGATAATTATGTAAAGTACAAAAAGAATTATGTAAATATGAATCTTTTTTTAATCTGGACCTATGATTTCATCAGTGTGGAAAACTGCAGATTTGAAAAGTCTTTCCTCTAGTGAAAACTGAACATTTGTAACTTAGAATCTTACTGAGCTGCTTGGGAGCACTCTGAAGTTAAATGACTTGTTCATGGTCACACAAGCCAATATGTGTCAGAGGCCAGGTTTCCTGGCTCCAAAGCCACTCAATTGGCCATATCACGCTCTTTCTGTTTTTACTATTTAGTAAGCCTCATTCTTTAGTAAGGGCTCCTTTCAAGATGGTTCAGCATGACATGAAGTTGATCCTTAATTCTCAAAATCATAGAATCTCAACACTAAAAAGAACTTCAAAGGCCATCTAAGCAGGGATCACTGCCAGATGGTCAACACAGTCTTTACTTGATGGTCTCCTAAATGGTCTTCAACATTGGACCAAATTGATAGGGTGAAATTTAACAGAATCGAGGTAAAATCTCTTCCTCGGGCTCAAAAAGTCAACATCGCACCTACACAATGGGAGAAGGCATGACTAGATATCAGAGGGTTTAAGTGAACTGAAAGTTCAAAAGCTGAATTAATAATGTGACATGGCAACCAGGAAACAATTACAACCTCAGACAGTATTAAGAAAGATGGAATGCACAGAACTAGGAAAGTTACAGTCTTGCTGTTGGACTGTGACAAGAATGTTAGGTTCTTTTCTGGGCTCAGGTTCAATTTTGGTAACGACATTAAGAATCTGGAGAGTATCCAGAAAGAAGACAACCAATATGGAAAGGAAAAACTCAAGTTTGTGCCATGAGGATCATTGAAAGCAATGGAATAGTTAGCCTAGAGAAGTCTTGAGGACTGGGGCAAGAATTGATACCAGTATTTAAATGACAGTCCACTGGTTCCAGTGGGAAGAACAGGACATGATAGGCAGAAGTTTTAGAGGCCAGTTCAAGCTTGATGTCAGGAAAACCTTCCTAACTATGAGAGCTAGAATGGGTGGCCTCAGGAGGTGTAGATTTTCTCTCACTGGATGTCACCAAGCAAATGCCACACATCCACTCATTGTGCATGATATAGAGAAGATTATCATTTAGGTACTGATTGGTCTAGGTTTTAAGAACCCCTGAGGTCCCTCCCACCTCTGAGATGTTGTGATTCTGTCCAGGAACTCTGGCTTTTGGACAGCTCTAACTTTTCTCGAAGACACTATTAGCAGAGCACAAGAGGTATGACCTCTCAAAGGTCTTACCAAGATGGGAAGGCGTCAGTAATGGACCCAATGGCAATATGGGTATCTGCTACCTACCCAAGTGTAGGAAGATATTTCCAGAGGGATGGCCACCAGGGGATGGAATTTTTTAGTCACAGTAACTCATAAAAACCTCATAAGACATGGAAGAGAGGATCTCCTGGGGCATAGAATCACTAGCAAAAATCCCTTAGTAGGCACTAAATGTATGCTTGTTGAATGATTGACTTTGAAGATTTTTCTTCAGCCAAAGTAAAGCAAAGTTTATTAAAGATTCATCATATTGGGTAGATTCTTAATGACCCTCACCATTGTCTAGATTCTTAAGGAATCCTAGCATTTGTGATGCTTGTATTGACAAGTGGGTCAGATAGAATCTCAGCTAGATTAAATCTCAGCCAGATTGAATCTGAACTGACTTATGAAGTTTTGATTTATGATCATAATAGCAATAGATAACAGTCACATAGGGCTTTCCAATTCTGATGGACTATCCATACAACATCTCATTTGATTCTCCTAACAACTCTGTGAAACTGGTCCAAGTATTACAGATTAGGAAACTGAGTTTCAGTGAGGTTAAATAACTTTTCTATAACCAAGCAGCTAGTAAGTGTCAGAACCAGGATCTAAGCCCAGTTTTCTCCTAACTTCAAGTCCAGCGTTATTTTCATTATATCACACTGCCTTTCATAAGACCATCTGCTTTGTAGCCAAATTTGTTCTATTAACTGACAGGGAAAAAAAAGGAGGGTGCAAAGACACAGAAGGGATATGGTCTTAAGTAGCTCACAAAAGGCAGAACATATTCCCATGTACAAAACAACCAGAGATCACACAAAACAATTGACACAAAATAAGTACAGAAATACTAAGAAAGAAAGTGGAGGAGTTATGTGGAGTCAATCCTGAAAGACTTCTTGGAGGAGGCAGATAAGTGGTGGCAGGTGTCCTGGGTTGGGTGTCTTCCCCTTTCATAGTACTTCCTGATAGGCATGCTACTCTCCAAACTGGGGTCTGACCAGCACAGACTGGTCTATTCCATCCTCCCCAAATGCTATTTTTTCCACCTCTATGCTTTTTCTCAGTTTCCTACACCTGATATGCCTTCCCTTCTTGTCTTCACCTGGTGAATTCTATGACCCATCTTTTAAAGCCCAAATCAAACACTAGCTTTTCCAGGAACCCTTCCCTTATCCCACCCATTAGTAATGTTCTCTACACTCACCCACACCTCACATGGTATTTTACCTTACACCTCTCTGATTCTCCAATCAGGTGATACTGTGTATGGTGGCCATCATATCCTCCTGCTAAACTGTGAGCTCCATAAGGGCAAGAACTGATCTAAATTCTCGGTGTCCTCCATAATTGCCCACTAAGCACTGTGGGTGCTTCATCAGTGTTTGTTGACTGACTCATGACTGACACGTGGCAAGCTGGTGTAAGTTCCAGAGGGTTTGCTCCAGCCCTTCGATAGTTTTCGCAAACCAGCTATTCTCTTTGTCCTCCAGATGGAAATAATCAGGAAACGTCTCCACAAGGATATCCCTCATCACTCAGTACTCATGCTCAACTTCTGCCCTGACCTCCAGCCAACCCAATCAAGCCTTCGGAAGACCCATGGAGAATTCATTTTCCTCATTGACCGAAGTGGAAGCATGAGTGGAAGCAACATCAACCGAGTCAAGGTATCCATGAGCTTAGGGTTGGATTTGCTAGAATATCAAATCAAATTTACAGTATTATTCAATTACAAGGATCTATGATTTATTATCATGTTTTTTATGATGAATGTTCATGTTCTTTGCTATTATAAATAAAAGTTATGAATATTTTTAAAAATCACCTAAATATCAAATCACTTACTAATAATCACCACGGCACTTTACAAAGGAGAATCACCGAAATTAATAGACAAGTAACAAATGTTTGATTCCAAATGTTTTTTCTCACTAAAGGCAATATGCACCCTGGAATATTGTCACCATCCTTCTGATATCTTTGAGTTTTAACCCTTCATATAGTGACACATTTTTCATTATGCTTCATTTTACATAATTGTATACTTAACAGTATTATTCAATGACACGAACATCATCATTTATTGTCATACTTTGTTAGAAACTTTCAGGTTTTTTGCAATTATAAATAAAACAACTATTGATATATTTTTTTAAAACCACCCACATACCGAGACTAGGACCTTTAGACTCCATCAGAACTTTGGGATATATAACAGCTTTGTTTTTGTTTCCAAACACAATAGTGTTAGAAAGACCACTCCACTGATGCTAGAAACATAGCTGTCATAACATTCCAAAGCTGGAAGAAAGGACCGCAAATGGCATCTAGTCAGGCCATTATATGAAACAAGACCCCTCCCTTTATAATTGCCCTCATAAGTGATCATCTAATCCAGGAATGGGGAACCTGCAGCCTCAAGGCCACATGTGGCCTTCTAGGTCCTTAAGTGCAACCCTTTGACTAAATCCGAACTTCACAGACCTGTTCAGTCAAAGGGCCACACTAGAGAGCCTAGAAGGCCACATGTGGCCTTGATGCCACAGGTTTCCCCATCCCTGATCTAATCCATGCTTGAACACTTCCAGGGATGATAGCTCACATCTTTTGAGATATTCCATCGTCAGCAAGCATTTATTAAATGCTTACTATGTGCCAGGAACTATGCAAAGCACTGGAGATGCAAGAAAGGCCAAAACACGGGCCCTGCCCTCAGGGAACTTACATTCTAATAGGGGACTTATCAATACATAGATACATATAAGATGCATAATAATGATACATGCGATGCATAATAATACAATTTATATTTGCATCAAGGTTTGCAAAGACTACATGTAAATTCATTTGATCCTCATAATAACCCTGTAAGTACTATAATTATCCCCATTTTACAGAATAGGAAACTGACTGATACATAGAGAGGTTAAGTGACCTGTCCAGGATCACATAGTTAGTGGCAAGATTCAAGGCAAGAATCTGAGGCAAGATTCAAACTCAGGTCTTCTGGACTCCAAGTCTTGTGCTCTCTCCACTGTTGCACAGAGCTTCTATAAAAGAGATGGATGATGATTTTGGAGGGGAAGGCTACAGTGCCATTTGAGATGAAGCTTGAAGGAGGCCAGAGACACTGAGGAGAGAAAGAGAGCATCACAGGCATGAGAAACAGCCAGCTTAGCTCTGATTTTGGTGAAGGTATTCCTTCTCTTGAGTTGAAATTTCTCCCCTTGTTAAATGCCTCCTATCAAGCCTGGTTCTGCCCTACTCTATTCCTCAAACACAGGACTTAGAGCTGGAACGATGATAATAGTAATTGCATTTGTATAGCACCTTGGGACTTGCAAAGTGTTTGCAAATATTACTTTATTTGATTTTTACAAGAACCCTGGGAGGTAGGTGCTATTATTGCCCCCATTTTACAGGTAAGGAAGCTGAAACAGAGATTAAGTAACTTGCCCAGGGTCACAAGTTACTGTGTTAGATAATTTGAACTCATCTTCCTGAGCTGAAGTCCAATGTTCTGTCCACTGTGCGTCCTAGGTGGGAGGCACATTACACATCTACTCCAGCCTTCACATTTTTGTAGATGAAGAAACCAAAGCCTAACAAATGTATATGATTTGTTTGTTCAAGTTCACACAATTATTCTGGATTCAAATCCATCTTTTTTGAGAAAGGCATTATAGTATAATGGAAAGAGAATTGAATTTGGAGTCAGAGAACCTCTGCTTATGTCCTAACTCAGAGACTCATTATTTGGGTGACTTTACCTCTCTAGATAGGAGCTTCCTCACCTCTAAAATGGGGGAGGAGGAGATTTGAGGGTTCAAGATATGATCTCTAATGTCTTTTAAGTTTTGACTATCATAAAATCCTATCTCCTGAAATCCATTATTCTTTTGACTACAACACACTGGGTTGTTATGTTATAGGGTTATTTACTGTGGATTTATTGCAGAGTTCTAGGATCAAAAGAATCTTGATTTAGATGAGAGAGGGGAGGGAGGGAGGTGAGAGAGAGAGAGAGAGAGAGAGAGAGAGAGAGAGAGAGAGAGAGAGATGGATAGATAGATAGATAGATAGATAGATAGATAGATAGATAGATAGAT
>NW_027187400.1:13307377-13362097 GCF_028583685.1 Petaurus breviceps papuanus | reverse complement strand
ATAGATAGATAGATAGATAGATAGATAGATAGATAGATAGATAGATATTCTGGGACCAGCTACTTTCAGTAGAAGGGATGTTCTAAAGAGTCCATCAGATTGTGCAGGGGAATTCATCCTAGAAAAAAATGGAAAAAAGGTAGAGATAATATTCTATTTTACAGAGAATATTCCTCCCTACTGGCCAAATCACTTTTTTCAGGAAACATTATTCTCACATTATTTTAGAGTGGTGGCATAATGAAGTGATTCTCAAAGTCTGGTCCCTTTCAAGGATTCCACAAGGTCAAAGCTATTTTTATAACAATATTAAAACGTTTTCATCCATAATACAGTAAATATTGATAGCTATAATCTGTATAAATAAAAGTGCTTTGAGCAGGGTCCTCAATAATTTTCAAGAGTGCAAAGGCATGCTAAGACCAAAAAGTCTGAGAACCATTGATGTTAAGTTAGTGGAGAGATCATTGGGTTGGAAGGCAAGAGATCTGAGCTAAAATCTCTTCATTCTGCTATTTCCTAAATATGTTACCTTGGACAAATCACTTCCCTTCTCAGGATATCAGTTCCCTTACATGCAAAATAAGTGGGGAGGCCAAATTGATCCCAAAGGCCCCTTCCATGACATTCTATGTTCTAATGTCCCTTTACATCTAACATTCCACCTTCCAATTTATCTTCCAGATCCATCATCTGATTTGATGAGAGTATCTTTATCTTTTCTATTTCATTTCACTGAGGTTAAAATGATTTCTTCAGTGAAAAACACTGAATTCCCAGTCTGAACCTGGTCCTTTAGAAAGTGTCACAGAAGTCATGGCCAAATGTCACTGGGACCAGTAGCCTACTTATTTACATCTAGAAATTGCTGAGGACCCCTGAAAAACCTGGTGGCCCTCCTGGCAGGACTCCCAGGTGGGACTGAATGGGAGTTGGGAAAGGAGGAAAGCCTGTATAGCCTGAGTTCAGCCAATTTGATTTCCAGCTGCAAGTCCCATTCTTCAGATGTTATTCCTTGAAAAAAAAAAAAACCACTTTGGAGGGGCGGAGCTCTAATAGGTGTGAGCAGAAGCAATTTGGATGAATCAGCAGAGGCTGCTGGTAAATTAGTGGCTAATGGAAAAATGTACCCATATTGACTTATTTGGTGGAGAAACAGAATATATTGACCCAAGCAAGGAAGAGAAGTGGAAAGAAAACTTAGGTTAATATTGACAGCAGGGAATAGGGGCAGGGAGATCTATTGGTCCCTGAAACCAGGGAAACTATGTGATCTGAATGTTGTCATGATGCTTCATTACTGACTCTTATTCTCTAGATTACTATATGTAACTCTTTTTTCCCCTGAGGCCATTGATGTCCCATTTCTGCTCTGAAGCAAGACAGAAGCTTGAGTTAGGATTTGGATGGCTAGAAGTTTTCATTGAAGGAAACAGGCATTTATCCCTTCCTCTGGCATTCACAGTTTAAACTATGTGTGGGAACTTCTCCCTCAATTTCAAGCAAAGCATAGGATCATAGAATATTAGGGAACTTGGAATTCAGAAGGTCAGAACTGTAATGGAATTTAGACTATGGATAGAATAGAATGCTACAACTTGGAGGATGTTGGGATATAGAACATTGGGGCTAGGAGGGACCATAGACCATTGAATGTTAGATTTGTAAAGGACATTAGAGATTATCTAGTCCAATCCCTCCATTCTGTGAATTTCAAAACTGAGGTTCAGAGGAATGAAGTGACTTATCCAAGGTAATGCAATATATTGACCACAGGGACTATAACTCAGGTCTTCTTATTTCTAGACTGGTGTTTTGTTTTGTTTTAACCACACCATATTGCTGGTATAAAACTAGCATAGTAGTCATTCCCTCCTCCCAAGTATCACGTATCCCAGATGAGGGCTAAGAAGGCTAAAAGGATTATGTTCTTAATGGATAATGAAAGGGAAAGTGGTGATCTAGTGACAAGCCATTTGATGACTATTATTTGTCCTTTGTTTTTGAAGTGGACCAATAATGACATCATAGTGTGATGTCTTGACTTGCACATGAATCGGATTTAAGTGAGGCAGAGTGTCTCAAAGTCATCAGCCTCACTCTTCCTGAATCATCAAAGTTAGGAGCAGAACAAAAGTCAAGATGACTGGCAGTGCTCTGGGATACAGTGGATGACTTTGGCATCTTTGATGCCTAACCAAGCTCTAAGTCCTCCACAGCACCTGCTTCAGTCACCTTCATGGCTGTTGGAACAAATTGTCCTCATCCACCCATTCCACCAGGGAAAGTCTTCACATGTTTGTGGTAGACATCCCCCTGACTCACCAATGGATTTGAGGCTCATTGGTTACCTGGTTTAGCCCAGTTGCCTAGATGGTTTACCAGGGTGTGGCTGCCGTGCATGTTGCAGCTTCTTGGAACCACAGATGAAAGTTGGGTGAAGGTGGACATCAAAGGTGAATGAGCAGCCCTAAAAAGGGCTTGACAAGCCCCCAGCAGATGTGTTTGTCCTCCCTAATCACCCCACACATCCCAATGACTACTATATACTTGTGGTGATTCAGGTGGCACAAGCAATATTGCTAGAAGGAGCAGAGGGTGCGTTACTGAAAACCATGAAGTATTGTTAATGGCGCTGGCGATGCTTTTGCTATTCCCACAGATCAAAGACCCAAACTTCAGAAGGGAAAGGTGGATTTGAGAAGCGGACATATGGTTGAGAAGGGGGTGTTTAAGAATAAGGTTTTGGTTTCTGGATAAAAGCCTAAAATATGATTATGATAGGCTCCAGGAATGGAGTACACAACCAAGGGCTGGTAAAATTTATTTGTTTGGAGCCTTGGAGATCTAATTAAGAAGACTTCAAGTTGAGAAGGAAGTTGGGGAGAGAGCTGCCTATGTACAACCACGAAATTAACTACCCTAGAGAACAGCTATAATTTAAAAAGAATAATGACAGGCAGGCATACCCACAGGAGACAACATCTAAGGAAGGACACAGACCCCCCGACCCCTGGTCTCAGATGTCTACACACAAACACACAAAGTAGAGATAGTGAACAAAGATGAACTAGAAATTCTAAGGCAAGGGACAGATCTGCCTCATTGGTATTACTGAGACTTCATGATATGAGACCTATATCTGAAACATGGTACTAGACTAATTCAAAAGAAACAAGATAGAGAAAGGGAGGGAGGGGGGCAGAGCAATGCTGTACATTAAGAGAATGTGCTTATGTGAAGAAAACGAGGAACCATATAGGAGAAACACAGGGGAGAGTATCTGGGGGCACCTAGGTGGTGCAATGGATAGAGCACCAGCTCTGGAGTCAGAAAGACTTGAGTTCAAATCTGACCTCAGACACTTACTAGCTGTGTGGCCCTGGGCAAGTCACTTAACTCTGATTGCAGAGAGAGAGAGAGAGAGAGAGTATTTGGGTAAAGACTAATAGAAATAGAAAAAAGGAATATTTGTCATCAACAAAATACATGACAATCTTGCTTTTGTATTTGTATCCCCAGTAGTTAACACAGTGTGTGGTACAGTAAGTGCCATTCATTCATTTATTCATTCATTCATTCATTCATTCATAGATGCCACTTGAATAGAAAGAGGAAATAAAGGGGTAATTTAGGAAACATCACAAGCTTGACACAGCAGCATCTTATAATAGTACTAGGAGGCTTCAATTTTCCACATATATTTCAGCATTCTCTCTCTGCCAAAAGTAGGCCTGCTAATCATTTTTTAGCTTATGTTAATGATAATTTCATCCTTTAAAAGGCGGAAGAGCCAAGGAAGGGAATTTCAATTCAGGATCTGATTCTGACCAGCAAGGACTAGAAAAGGCAGAACAAAAATGGCTAATAAGACATTGAAATTGAAGATAAATAGGGAGGAAAATGTGAAGAGAGCTTCTAGCTGCACTTTATGAGTCCCAGGGTCCAGGCCAAGGTGAGTCATATTACCAGGTCCTACCCACCATATTTAAGGATACAGTCTGGTACATCAGATAGAGCACTGAACCCAGCATCCGTAAAAACCTGGCTCTAAATCCTGATTTAAAGTAGGTTTGGATATTTGATGTTCTAACAAGCCACAATTTCTCTGATCCTCAGTTTCCTCAACTGTAAAATGGGAATAATAATAACACCTTCCTCACACATTGTTGTGAGGAACAAATGAGATCACATATGTAAAGTGTTCTGCAAACTTCAAATCACTGTTTTAATTATTATTGTTTACTTTTTTTTGATAGGGTTATTAGACTCATTGATCAGGGGAAGGCTGTAATTATAGTGTAATCTAGATTTTAGTAAGACATTGGATAAAGTATCTTGTGCTATTCTGGAAAGGAGAGATGTGGGCTTGATGCAGTTTAGTGACAATGGAACTGACTGAATGGCTGGACCCAAAGTCTTCTTAGAAAGGCTCAGATGTCACCTTGGAAGGAGGTCCCTGCACTGGGTCTTGTGTTCATTATCATTTTTATCAATGACTTAAATAAATGAATGGATGGCTTGCTCGCCAAATTTGCAAATCAATCACACAATGCTAGAAGGCACAGCTAACACTTAGGATGACAGAATAGAGATTCAAAAATGTCTCACTAGGCCAAAACATTGGCTCAAATTATGTATATATACACATATATATGTATAAAACAACATGAACTTTAATAAGGATGAATGTAAAGTCTGATGCATATACATTCACAAAATCAAACATTATCTTCTCAGCAATACAAGGATCTAAGACAACTTCAAGAGACTCACGATGGAAAATGCCGTCCACAACCAGACAAACAACTATGGCGTCTAAATACACATGAAGCAGACTATCTGCTCTCTTTGTTTTGTTTTGTTTCTTCTTTCTCGTGGTTCTTCCCATTGGTTCTAATTCTTCTTTACAATATGACTAAAACAAAAATATTTTTAATATGAATATATATATATATGTAGAGCCTATATCGGATTGCATGCCATCTTAGGGAGGGTTGAAAGGGAAGAACGTTTAAAACTCAAAATCTCATTAAAGTGAATGTTGAAAACTAAAAGTAAAGAAAAAAAATCAAGTATAAGATTCAGGGAGGCCTGGCTAAGTAACAGTTCATCTGAAAAGATCCTAAAATTTTAGGGGACTCCAAGCTCAATGTGAGTCAATGAAATTGATGTGATGATGTGTAGAAGAATTGATGTGTAAAAGAGCTAATGCATATTGTCCAGGAAGAGAGGGAAAGTGATAGTCCTATTCCACTCTGTCATTGACAGATCCCAAGCAAAGGATCATGGTCAATTATAGATATCAAATGTTAAGGGAGAAATGATAAATTGGAGAGCATTCAGAGGAGGCTGACCAAGATGGTGAAGATCCTTGGAATCATGCCAGATGAGCATCCATTAAAGGAACTGGGAGCATTTTGTCTAAAGAAGGTGCAAGAGGGAGACAATAGCTATGTTCAAGTATTTGAAGGACTAGATAGGAGTCATTAACATCTCAGACTCTTTGAACCTTATCATCTCAAAACCATAGGCTCTGAGAGCCTGAGAATCATAGTATCCTGAACATTAGAAATATGGAATATTCTGACATTAAAATCATAGACTCCTAGAAGCATGGAATCTGGGTACAGCAGCACTTTAGAATCTTAAAATATTAGATTTGGAAGGAACTGAAGAGGTCTTTTTGTCTCGCTTTTCTCCAAAGCCTGCAATCCTATTTCATGGTTGGACAGTTGGCATTGCTACTGTTTCCTCTATTGAGTTGAGGGAGGGAAACAAACTACTGGGAGTTAAATGACAGGAGGATGGCCATTCTGTGTCCAAACTATGCCAGTCAGACACTGACCCCCAGAGTTCTAATAGCTCTTTTTTCCCTATCCAGGATTCCTTGATCCTCATTCTCAAGAGCCTCATGCCAACGTGTCTGTTTAACATCATTGGATTTGGTTCCACCTTCAAGACCTTATTCCCTTCCAGTCAGGTCTACAGTGAGGTAAGAGGCAATGTGGCTGATGGCCACCAGACTGAGTAGTAAGGAGAAGGGAAGACTGGAATGTTACGGATTTTGTAAATTCGTTGAGAACAAGGACAATTTTTCATGCTTAGAATAGTACCTAACATGTAGTTGGCATTAAATGAATACTTCTTGACTTGACTTGACCTGAACTATCTCAGCTAGACAACACAATGGATAGACGTGGAGTCAGAAAGAAATGAGTCCAGATCCTTAGACACCAGCTGTGTGACCCTGGGCAAGTAGATTAACCTTTCTGAAACTTAGATTCCTCATTTGAAAAATGAGGTTGTAGGACCTGATGGTCTCTAAAATTGCTTCCAGCTCTAAATCTGTGATCAATAGTCTAATGAAGTGGCATTCCAACTAGGAACCAAGCCAAGTGCAGGGGCTCAGTTTTTGAAGAAACTGCTGAAGGTTTCATAGTCCTCAAATTCATGGCCCTACTGGCTCCATTCATTTTAAATGAGACTATGCCCAAGCTTACATATATGCAGATCCACCAAAAGTTCTAAGCCTAAGGCAACTGTGATGTCATGGACAGAACATGGGGCCTGGACCTCAGTTTCAGTCCCAGCTCTGCCACTAACTCACTGTGTGATCTTAGGAAAGTCACTGAGCTTCTCTGTACCTCACTTGTATGACAAAGACATTAATACTTGCCTGCCAAACTCATGGGGGATATATGGTGAGAATATAATGAGATAAGATAATATGTATAAAATGCTTTGTCAACTATAAAGCAATGTGAGCCATGTGGGGCCTGACAAGTGGTGAAAACTAGGGAGGGGCAATCAGTATAGCTACATCAAGGCACAGCATGGAAGGGTCACGGGATCAAAGGACCATATGATGCTTATCTGGAAGAAACATAGAATGTTTGAACTGAAAAAGGTCTTGGAAGAGAATTTTAGAGCTGGCAAAAACCTTAGAAATCACCAAGTCCAACTGCCCCATTTTACAGATGAGGAAAATCCAACTGAGAGAGTTAAAGTGACTTGCTCAATGTCACACAGCTTATAAGAGCCACAAGTACTAAGAATAGTGTGAAAAGGAAGGCAGATGGGGGGATCTTTGGAGAGGAGGGAATGCTAGCCTCCACACCTAGAAACATACCTTCTGGGGTCTTGAAAGTCCCAGATAAGTCCAAGAAATTTTGATGGTAGCTGTTGGGACAATCTTCTCCATCCACCTCTTAAAAGCTCAGGGACCTGATCTTCTTGACCTTGGTCTGGACCAGATCCTGGCTCCTAAGCTCTTCCAGATCATAGGTGAGTGAGATGCCTTGGAAGAAAGAGGAAACCTAGCTGATGTTCCCCATCCCTCAAGTTTTTGGACTTAGCTTGTCAACTTAGCCAGTGGGAGCATATGATAGCTTGTGAGCATGAAGCAATGGAGTTCCTGATTGGAAGAGGGGGGATTTTCTAGACTTCTCTTAGGAGAAGAGTTGGTTGAGAAATGAAAGTGCTTTATGGATGGCAAGAATCTACTTTGTCTTTCTCTTTGCCTCACAGCTGGGGTCTGGCTACTCCCCACAAGGAAGGAGAGAAGGTGGGTGAGAGGCAGGGGATGTAGGTTTGAGTCCTGATTCTGTCTCTACCAAGACCATTCACTTCTCATGGCTTCACTTTCATCTATAAAATGAAGTTGTTGGGCTATACCCCTCCTAAGGTGCCTTTCATGTGGGACAATGTGTTCTAACATTCTTTGTTCTAATGTCCCATTTTAACATAGAAGAGGTGGCATGGTGTGGTGAAAAGGACATGGGACTTAAGAGTCAGAGAACCTGGTTTCAAATCCCATCTCTCCCACAGATTATCTGAATGACCTTGGACAAAGCACTTAATTTTTCTGGGTCGCAGTTTCTTCATCTATAAATTTTGAGGGAGGCTAGATTAGATCTCTGAGGTCCTTTCATGCTATAAATCTACTATCCAATGATTCAATGAATCTGCTAATGGGGAAGGTAGACTTTGGTCCCAAAGGCCAGAAAAGTCTTGGAAGCCGGGGAGAATCAGTATGTCAGTACCCAACAGTCTTAGGAAATGATCAACTTTTGGGTGACTCCTAAAGTCTTTCTGCCTTTCCCTCTGTCTCTGTCCCTGTCTCTTTGTCTCTGTGTTTCTCAGTCTCTCTGTCTCTGACTCTCTCTGTGTCTGTGTCTCTCTCTGTCTCTTTCTCTCTCCCTCCTTCCCTCCCTTCTTCTGGCTCTCCCTTCTTCCCTCTATTTCTCTGTCTCCCTCTATAGAGACTCTCTTCTTCCTGCCTTTCAGGAGAGTTTGACTACTGCATGTGACAGCATCCAGCATCTTCGGGCTGACATGGGTGGCACCAACATCCTGTCCCCCCTCAAATGGATCACCCAGCAGCCCCTCCATGTAGGCCACCCACGCCTACTCTTTCTTCTCACTGATGGCTCAGTTAACAACACAGGGAAAGTGCTGGAGTTGGCCCGAAGTCATGCTTTCACCACCAGGTTAGTTGGGAGGAGAGGACGGGGAGTGAGATCCAGGCTTGTTTAGGAAGATGATTCTGGGAAGCTCAGACAGAGAAGTCCTGAAAACGCACAGGGAGGGTCAAGATTTTCATGGCATTCTGTTTACTCAGTAAGTTCAATGTATATTAAATTGTGGAATGTAAGCTCCTTGGGAGCATGGACTGTTTTCCTCTTGCATTTGTACATGGGAGGTGCTGGATAATTGAATGATTTTATTAATTTAAAAGTATTGACTAAATGCTTACTATATACCAAGCACTGTGCTAAGGACTGAGGCTACAAATACAAAATTGAAGATAGCTCCTGCCCTTAAGGAGCTTGCATTCTAATCTGAGAGGCAATATGTCAAGGAATGGTGAGCCAGTAGGAATATTTTGGTTTGGAAAATTAAATGTATCTCTGGCGCCAAGAAGTTGGTTTTTTTTTTTAATCTTACACATGGTATAGGGCTAAAGTAAAAATTCTTGCAGTCAGGGACTGCTTAAGGCCTTTCCAGGGAGATTTTTGCTCAATTCTCCCTAAGTGTAGGGAGAAAAGGGGAATAGGAATTACAGCCTCACTCCTCCTCTCCTATCTCCAACAGATGCTATAGCTTTGGGATTGGTCCAAAAGCCTGCCCAAGGCTGGTGCAAGGGCTGGCAGCTGTGTCTAAAGGCAGTGCAGAGTTCCTGGTACAAGGGGAAAGACTCCAGCCCAAGGTAAATTGGAGGGCGGCCATGACCCTGAGCTCTCTTGCCTCCCCCATCTTCCTTATTCTCTCCACCTCATCCCTTCCACTCTTTCCTCTCCTCTCAGGCCATTCTGTCAGACCAGTTGCCTATTGCTACAAGGTAGCCCATCTTCTTGGGTAAATGGGGCGTCAGCTCCTTCAAAAGAGTTGAGAGGATGGGGCAGATGTCTTTCCTCTCTGAAGGGCCAGGGGCAAGCTTTGGTGGCTCTCATTCCCATTTTTCAAAGAAGATACTGAGAGTCAATGAGCACATGAAAGCGTTCAGTCAGCTGAATGACAATAACAACCCCAATCTTCACTCTTGCAAATACTGTCACATTTAGCCTTTAATTGAATGCTTAGCTCCCTCCTCAAATCTCCAAGAGGTCAATAGAACAAGGATTACTTCCCCCATTTTTGGTATGAAGTTGCTGAGAATGTTCTAAGGCCCCTCTCAGTGGATCTGTGAAATTAGGCTATTTGTTCAATAATGAAAGTCCTCGGGGGAGAGTCTTCAGAGGGTGCTTGTAAATGCACAGGAACCAGACTCATTGCTGATCAGTTCTCACATGGAGTATTCTCTCTTGTACCCACTCAGTTCACACTGGCAGGTTGGATCTGCAAAGGGGAAGTAACTCCTGTTCCCCTTCAGTCTCTAAAGAGAACCCTGAGTTGTGACTCTTAAATGCTGTCATTCATGAGCCCCTCTCATGTGTGTTCCTCCAGTATCAGTCAGTCAGTTGACATCTACTAGCCTTTACAAAAGACAGTATAAGAGAATGAAACATTTCCCCAAACTGAGGGTGTCCTCTCTCCTGTGCAGTCTCAATTCCTAGGGAGGATGGGTTCAAGCATAAGCCACCAATGTACATCACATGTTGAGCACTTAACAACATCTAGGCCTAGGAGTCCTTTTCCCTCATTGAAGTTCACCGCAGGCAGTGATTCACAATGGATAAGTTGCTGTTTTGGTCAATCGGGCTGGCATTTTATAGAGCACATATACTGTGACTACTGACTCTGGATGGACACTGGGTTGACTTTTGGTCAACTCTGTCTCCTCATTCATTTATGTAAGATGAGGCAAGAGTAAACACAAGAGAAACGAAAGGAACAGAGGCACCATGCATTCACAGACACGTGGTGGCCAGGTGGGAGAATCCAGATGTCTGCTATCCCATCCCAACTCAACAATCTGCCCCTCCCCTCCAAGCAAAGAGGGCTGAGGGCTAAGATTGCCATTGTTATCTCCAGATAGTTCTGCTTTAGTAGCTATGTAAAAGACTTCATCACAATGCATCAGGAACTTCTGAGTCATCTTGACTATCAAGAAGCAATTAGAGAATACTGTGCACGGCCTGAAGTGGGAATAAGGGCTTCTCTAACACCCACAACTGGAGCAGGCCTACCTCAAACTTCCTGGTACTTGCCTGGAATTCCAACTGAGCATGTCCCAAGGTGGGGAAGTCAAAGGAATCACTACACATGCGATTAGTTGATGAACAGGCACAATCCCGGATAAATTCCCCTGGAAAGAGACAAGTAGGTAAAAGCCTTCCAGATATTGGTGACATCCTCAGCTAAAGTCTATGTGATGTCATGGAAAGAACCTAAGACCCCGGTAGAATACCTCAGTCCTATTTTAACACTGCCACTAACTAGCTGATTTTAAACACATCTTTTCAGTTCTCTTGGCCTTAGTATCTTCCTCATTTGTTAGATGATCTCTAATAGCCCTCCAGGTTCCAATATTCTATATTCTAAGGTTCATTTTAGCTCTAATGTTCTAAGGTCTCCCCCACTCCTGACATTTTGTGTTCCAAGATCTATTCTTGCTCTGACATGTTCTAGGGTCCCTCCCACTTCTGACATTTTGTATCCTACAGTCTCCCCCAGTACTGACATTCCATGCCTTAAGGCCCATTGCTGCTCTGACAGTCAATGTTCCAAGGTCCTTTCCTATTCTAACAGACTCTGTTCTGGCTCTCAGAAGTAAAAAGAAATGTAGATTTACATATAAAATTTACACTTTCATCATCAGCCCCCCCCCATATTTCCATGTATTCTGTTCCCAAAATGATGCCTTCTTTTTTCCTGTACATATCCCCTGCCAGTTTCTATGCCAATGCATGCCCTTAAATATGGATTCTACTCCCTACCTCCTACAGATGATCAAATCTCTGAAGAAGGCCATGGCCCCTGTTCTCAGTGATGTTACTGTGGAGTGGAATTTTCCAGAAAATGCTGAAGTCCTAATTTCGCCTATCAGCTCCAGCTCTCTCTTCCCTGGAGATCGGTTGGTGGGCTATGGCATCATGTGTAACTCTACTTACCAACCCAGCTCCAGAGTTGTAAGTAACCAGAGACAGATGGGACATGTTACTTGACAACTCATCTTTGACCTAGCTGTATCTCTCCTTCTGCCTTAGTCCTCAGTACAACTATTTACATTCCACACAGAATTGAGGGTGGAGAAGTCAGACCAATTCAAATCCTTGGAAGAGCAATGGATGCCATTGGAAGACATAAAGAGAAACAAGGGCTAGGACTTTGGTGAATGGGATTTGAATCTTTGTTTTATGCTGCAATCTTAAGTAATTCACTTATTTTCTCTGAATCTGGATTTCTTGATCTTTTAAAAGATAGAGTTGGAGTAGATTAAGATTCTTCTACCCCTGACATTCTATGCCCTAAGGCTTGGAAACCCCTCACCATTCCTGACTTCCTGAATTCTCCTAAATCAATACTTGTCTTCAAATATTTAATAACAGAATTTTAGAGTTAGGACTTCAAAGGCCCTTTAGTAAAACCCGGCCACATCCTACCCGATGAGTATCTAGCCTTTACTTAAAAACCTTCAGTGATGGGAAACCCATTACCTCCTAAGACCATCCATTCCACTTTTGAATGGCTAGAATTGTTAGAAATTTTTTCTTATGTCAAGTCTAAATGTGCTATTTTGCAGCTTCTACCACTTCCAGCTCTGGGGCCAAATAGAACAAAATTAATTTCTCTTGCTTATGACAGTCCTTCAGATACTTGGTAGCTACATGTACCCTTAAGTCTTCTCTGCTCCAGGCTAAACACCCCCAACTCCTTCACATAGTTATCACATGACATGATCTTAATTAAGACTTTGCATCCTCTTCCCTAACTTCCTCTGAATACTCTCCAAGTATGTCTTTCATTAACTTTGGCACCCAAAACTGAACACAGTACACCACATGTGGTATTACCAAATCAAGCAAGAGGGAGATTATCACCTCCTTTGAACCCTGTTCTACTAAAATCCAGAGTGCATGGTAGCCTCTATTCAGCTTTCTTCCCCCCTCTCTCAAATAGCAAACTTTATTTCAAGGTTCCCATTGCATTGAGCACAGCAACCAGTTTATCCTTCTTGGTACAAAGCAACCTTGAATTAAAGTACCTACCTTTGATTCTTCTACCTTTTGAAGGAAGAAATTATCATTCAACCTAGAAAACATTAACTGTTCCACTTAAGTCAAACAGAAAACTCTAGCAGCTAGGGTGTCCAGGTCATTGATGTTCCCCATCACCACTGGATCATGCTACCTTGACAAGTTTCTTATCTGATCCCCAAACTTCTCCTCTATTTCTTTTTCCCATGTCAATCATCTTGTTGCATACCCCAATAGCAGTATTTTTGTTTATCCAGTTGATCATCACCCAATTTCTTTCCACCATATTCCACACCTATGGTATGTCCTTCCATCCATAATTCACTCAGGAGATCATGTCTCACCAAGATGTCTTAGTGATACCAACGAAGTCTACTTTTTTCTCAGTGTATTAGCATCTCTCATGTCTTTTGCTTGTTAACTCACACTTCATGCACTTTTGTGAAGTCATCTGAGACCATGGACTATATTTTTGGTTTATTCCTTAAATTTTGTCCTTTGTGAATTTGTGGATACCTCTACTACCATTCTTCTTTCTTCCTACTCTGTAGAGTCTATTTTGGTGCAGGGATTTTTCTTCCTCTCCATCATGTTCAGTCAAAATATCTTTTGATTGTAATTGCAAGACTCCAGACAAATATATTTTTACCAACTTTTTTAACATACACTCCATCTTGGGTCAAAAGCCTGTCATTCATACATTTTATGCTGTGGTTCAGAAATCCAAATCCCATTCCCAGTCACTATTTTTGTAACCAATTATTTGCTTCCCAAATCTGCTTTTCTCTTTTAAAGCCCATGCCTTAAATAATCAGTAAGGAAGAAATTGCAATTTATACCCCAAAGTGTCCAGTTACATGTCCAAGACGTTATAATCTTCAGGAATTCTTTCTAGATTTCTTCAATCATTATCATTTCCCCCACATGAATCACTAGAATTTGTTACTATTTATTTTATCTGACTAGTCTTGGGAGGTTCTCTGTCATAACATAGATACATGACCCAAGAAGATGGCAGACCTCTCTGCCTCAGGACCTCTCATGAGAAAAGTAATCAACCCCCACTTATCGTCCCTTCTTCCTCTGCCCTTTGGGGGGTCTCCCATCTGATAGTACTTGTAGGTCCAAGGTATTCCTTGGAGAACAGACAGCTTGCTTCTCTTTGTTAATTTCAACTGCTCCAGCATCCTTCTTGAATCTCTGCTCTGCATCATGTTCTCCAAACTCCTGGCATACATCGGGATTTTCTTTTTCCTCTCCAGCAACTTTTTCATCTTTGTTTTTGCATTGAAACCCTTTCAGTTTTGTTTTGTCTTGTTATGTCTTATTTTGTTTGTTTATTTTTTTTTTTCATTTTTAAGGAACAATCCTTCTCTTCTAGAAGGGAACCTAGCCTGCACTTTTATCATGGATAGAGGCTCTTAGACATTGCAGAAAAACAAGTATTGCACAGTCTTGCAATAGGTCATTGCAAGAAAGGCTGTCATGGGGGGCAGCTAGGTGGTGCAGTGAATAGAGAACTGGCCCTGGAGTCAGGAGGACCCGAGTTCAAATTTGACCTCAGACACTTAACGTAAAAACTAGCCATGTGACCTTGGGCAAGTCACTTAACCCCAATTGCCTTCCAAAAAGCAGCAAAAAAAAAAAAGGCTGTCATGGGGAAGAGGAGGAGCTAGAATCGTTGTGGGAGTAGTAGGAAGATCACTGGTCTAGGGATCAGATGGACCCAGGTTCAAATCTACATTCTGCCCCTTACTAACTTTGTGATTATGGGGCAGTTAAGTGATACAGCAGATAGAGCAAAGGCATACACTCAGGAAGACCTGAGTTCAAATCCAGCCTCAGACACTTATTAGGTCGCTTAACTTCTGTTTGCCTCAGTTTTCTCTTCTGTAAAGTGGGGACAATAATAGCACCTACCTCTCAGGGTTTTTGTGAGGATCAAATGATTAAAATCAAATCAATCATCCAATTTTTATTAAGTACCTAAGTGCCAGGCACAGTAAGGATACAGCTATAAAGGATGAGACAATATGCACTAGCAATGAGTAATGGGGATTATAAAAAATATGTGCATGAATATAAAGTTTACATATATATACTGACATTCATATACATATAAACGTACATTTCTATATACACACAAAGTAGTTCAATTTAAGGTTCTTTGGGAGTGAGGGCTACAGCTTTGAGATCAAGAAAGTCTTCATGCAGAAGTTGGTGCCTGAACTGCATCTTTAAAAAGAGGGAGACTCTATGAGATGGAAGCAAGGAAGGAGGAGGGCATCCCAGGCATGGGGCATGGCCATTGCAAAAACATGGAACCTGGAGGCAGAATGCCGTGAGTCAGGAGCAAAAAGAAGGCCAGTTTGACTGAGTCACTAAGAACAGACAAGGAAATGAAATCCAATGAGGATGAAAAAGTTTGGGGATCAGATTCTTTTTAGGGTTTTAAAAGTTAAATTATGGATGTTATATTTTGATATGGAGCCGCTGGGGTGGATTAAGTAGAGAAAGCATATGGTAAGAAATTTTCTATGGCAGAATTGATGTACACATAGACTAGAACAGAAAAGGAATCTAGGCAAGAGGTAACGAGGACCTGAACTGAGGTGATAGACAGCAAGAAGGGAAACCTTTCTATCTGTGAGTATTATATATGTATATTGTGTATGTGTAGTGTAGGGGTGTTCAGCGAGGACTAGCACCTCTGGGGTGGGGGCTTGCTGAGCCCTTTCAGGGCTGCTCACCCACCTTTGGTGTCCACCTGCCAGCCAACTCTCACTGGTAATTCCACGAATCTGTAGCATGCACAGCGGCCACACCCCAGTAATACCTCTCTGCAAACAGGCTAAATCTGGTTGAGGGTAACAAGCCTCAGACTTTTTTGGTAAGTTAGGGGGGCGGGTATCTATCCCAAGCATATGAAGACTTCCCCCCGTGGAATGTTGAGAATCATTCCAATGGCCATGAAGGTGACTGAAGCAGGCACTGTAGAGCTCTTAGAACTTGGTCAGACATCGATGGTGCCAAGGTCATCCACAGTATCCCAGGCCATGGCCAGATGCCTTGACTTCTGTCCTACCACTGGACTTCTATGTCTCTGTAAGGGAGAGTGAGGCTGATGACTTTGCAGCTTTATCTCACTTAAATCCAATTCACTTGCAACTCAAGACATAGTCCAGTGTTGTCATTAGTGTTCTTTGAAAACAAAGGACAAACTCCACCGCCTTAAAGAGTCTGTACTTATGTCAATGATTAATAGACTTATCTCCCTGCCACCAGACAGAAGGATTATGGACAATGGGTGGAAACTGTAGAATCAAATTTAGGTTTGATGTAAAGAAATACTTTCTAACAATCTACTGTGCCAAAGTAGAATGAGTTACCTTGGGAAATCATGAGTTCCTCATCATTGGAACCCTCTAAAGCAGAAGGGGGAAGATCACTTGTTGGGGATGTGAAATTTAGCATTGGAAGATGCTTCAGAGATTCAGCCCGCCCAACCATTCCCTCAGTTTTATAGTTTAGAAAACTTGGGTCCCAAGAAGTTGTGACTTGCCTACATTCACACAGGTAACAGAGCTTCAAGATTCAGACTCTGGTCCTAAAACTACAAATCCTGTGTTCTTGACATTACAACACAATGCCTTGCTGGATGTGATTGAGGGAATTCCTGCTCAAATATACAATGGCAAAAATGTGAACGTCAATCAGAGGTTCAGACTGGATAAGGAGAAGCTATGGCAGAGTGGGAAAAGAGCCCAGGATTTAAAGTCAGACCTGGGCTCTAATCCCACCTCTGTCTACTTACATGATCTCATTACATGAGTTACTTTAATTCTGTGGGTCTCAATTTCCTCATATGTAAAATGATGGAGTCCCTTCTAGTTCTAAGTATATGATTTAATGAATCAGAAGGAAAAGTGAACTCAACAACTCATTGTGCAATAGATCTGAGAACAGAAATTAGAAGGGAGTCAGATAAGGTACTTCTCCAGCTATGACTAGGGGGAAATTCTGCAGCTAAACAAGGTATAGCAGTTATCACAAAAGATAAAGATATAATTTTAATAGTATTTTATTTTTCCAATTACATGTAAAGATAGTTTTCAAATTCATTTTTATAAGATTTTGAGTTCCAGGGGCGGCCAGGTGGCACAGTGAGTAAGAGCACCAGCCCCAGCATCTGGAGACCCGGGATCGGTTCTGGCCTCAGATACTTGGCACCCACACAAAATAACTGGCCGTGTAACCTTGAGCAAGTTACTTAACCCCAATTGCTAAAAAAAAAAAAAGATTTTGAGTTCCAAATTTTTCTCCCTCCCTCCCCACTCTCCTCCACAAGATGACAAGAATCTGATATAGGTCATATATGTATAATCATATTGGACATATTTCCATATCATTCATGTTGTGAAAGAAGAAGCAGAACAAAAGGGGGAAAACACCCCCCCAAAAGTGAAAATAGTTCATACATGTATACAAACATATATCACTTCTTCCTATGGATGTGGATAGCATTTTCCACTATGAGTCTTTTGGAATTATCTTAGATCTTTGTATTATTGAGAAGAGCTAAGTTAATCATAGCTAGCTGATCATTGCACAATGTTGCTGTTACGGTGTACAATGTTCTCCTGGTTCTGCTCCCTTCACTCAGCATCAGTTCACGTAAGTCTTTCCAGGTTTTTCTGGAATCCACCTGCTCAACATTTCTCATAGCACAGTATTATTCCATTACATTCATATACCACAACTTGTTCAGCCATTCCCAAATTTATGGGCATTCCCTCAATTTCCAATTCTTTACCACCATAAAAAGAGCTGCTATAAATATTTTTGTACATATAGGTGCTTTTCCTCTTTTTATGGTCTTTTCGAGATACAGACCCAGTAGTGGATATTGCTGGATTAAAATGTATGGACAGTTTGATTGCACTTTGGGCATAGCTCCAAATTGCTCTTCAGAATGGTTGGATAAGCACACAATTCCACCAACAATGCATTAGTGTCCCACATCTTCTCCAACATTTATCATTTTCTTTTTGTGTCATATTAGTCAGTCTGAGAGGTATGAGGTGGTACCTCAGAGTTGTTTTAATTTGCATTTCTCTAATTAATAGTGATTTACAGCATTTTTTCATATGACTACAGATAGCTTTAATGTCTTCATCTGAAAGCTGCCTGTTCATATTCTTTGACCGTTTATCAATTGGGGAATGACAAAGAGATCATTGATTACATAGAATTAGAAAGATTTTGCATGAGCAAATCAGCACACATAAGACAGGAAGGAATATTGACAAGTACAGGTTAGACTAGATGACCTCTGAAGTTCCTTTCACCTCCGAGATTCTAGGAGTCCAATTGGAAAGTCAAGACTAAAGGCTTGCCCAAGGAGACTATCCATTCCATTCCATCTTGTATATACAGTTAGATACAATATTCTATGATCTTCTCAGCATTAGGGAACGGCAAACACATTTTTGTGCAAAATCCAAAAGAAAAAGTTGTAACCAAAAGCTGGGATGAAGTAAAGCTTCACGGAGGAGATGGAATTTAAGCTGGATAGTAAAGGGTGGGTTCAGTGGGAGAAAAGAAGAAAGGCATAAGAAATGGAAGGAGAAAAGGCATGGAGAAGAGAGAGGACAAGGTGTCCTGGGGCAGAGTCAGGGGGGGCAGATTGTACCCCATATAACTAGGGGGTTGAATGAGTTAGGAGGTGATATTGGTGGTGCAGTAACAAAGTTGGCAATGGAGAGTGGCACCAGACTTGCCCTGCAGATACTTTGCTAAATCAAAGCTCCTTGGCCAAGATGGAGCCCCAGGACATGACCCACTAGGGCTGAAGGTAGTCAAGGAAGCTAATCTAGTCCCTGCCTCTTACCTCTAGGCAGGATTTTAACTAAACCACTAGCCTAATGAGTTCCTCTGATGACTTGCAGTTCTTCCTGGATTCTCTCCTAATTCCTGGCCCTTTGTTTTCTCTCCTGCTGTTCTCTATGGCCAGATTCATCATCACAGTGCACCACGGTCCCAGACTTCTGTGTTCTACCAATCCCAGGACAAGGGATCTGCTCCAGAGAGTGGGGACTGCACTCAAGAGGCCCTGGCATTCAGTGCATCCCAGAAGGTCCAGGATACACCAGCATTCATTAGGGATGCTAACCTGATCCGAGGTCAGTCCTACAGACACATCCCCCTCCTCCTAGGCAGCTTGAACCTGAGCAAGGATTGGTTTAATTAGGGATGGGCAGGACTGACCCAAGTGTGTCTTTAGTTTGGGGAGGAGGGTAAGAGGTCTTAGAACCTGGGAGTGTCTTTGGGAAGACACCAGGAAGCAGTCAGTGAAAAAACTCACTTCCAACTGTGCCATTAACTTGTTCTATGAACTTGGGGAAGATGCTTTTCTTCTTTGGGCCCCGTTGTTCCAATCCATATACATTGACAGGTCTGGACTAGATAATCTCTCAGGTGCTTCCGAGCTCTAATATTTTATGTCTTCCAGCTCAAATATGACGTTCTATGTCCTAAGGTCCCTGCTATCTCTCAGTGTTCTTTGTTCTAATCTTTTATGTTCTAGTAGACTTTCCAGTTCTAACATTCAATGTTTTAAGGACTCCTTCCAGCATTCATATTCCATGTTCTAAGTTCCCATCCAGGTCCCTTCCATTTATAACATTCTGTGTTTTAAGATGTCTTCCAGCTATGATATTCTAAGGTATGAGGTCCCCTCCAGCTCTAATACATTGTATATTCTAAAGGCCCTTCTGTCTCTGATCTTCTATGTTCTGAAGTCCAACAAATTCCACAGTGTCTGGCACATAGTAGGTCCTTACTCAATGCTAGCTTACTGACTGAAGTTGCTCCCAGCCACAGCCTTGCCCACTCCATTCCAGACCTGTATATTCGTATAGTAACCACTGTCCTGTTGTTTGATCTGTTCTGTTGGGGCTGCCCCAAGCACTAAAAGCACTCAGCCTACCCATTTTGTAACCAGAAATGACTTCATCAACTTTGGGGTAGTATTGTAATTTATTGTCTTTTATCCGATTGGCACCTTCAACTTGGTTGGAGGGTTTTCACAGCCATTATCTCTTTGAGTCCTCACAACAATACCATGAGGTAGTCAGGGATAGGATTATTATTCCCATATGACAGATGAGCAAACTGAGACCCAGAGAGCTAGTGAAATAATTTGCCCAAGGTCACACAGCAAGTTAGTTTGCAAACAATCAGGACTAAAATCAAGGTGTTGGAAGTCACTGTATTCCCTCAGTAGCCCTATTATGATATGTCTTAGATTGCTGTCAGCAAAAATAGCCTAGGAAAGCAGCTCTGTGATATGAGAAATAAAAGTCTGGGGACCTCAGGGCCTAATACCTCTCAATAATCATGGTCCACATTTCTGTATTGCTTTGAGATTTATAAAGCATTTTCCTCATTGTGCCCTGGAATATATGTAGGCAGTATTTTGTAGATGTGGGAAACTGAAGTTCAGGCTTGCCTAAGGGTAAAATCAGGAGAAAGTCTTTGACCTAGGATTCGAATCCAGGTCTCCTGACACCATAGTCAGTACTTTTGCCACCATTGCAGCCACTAACTTCTCTGAGACTGTCTTCTCATGTGTAAAATGGGGCACGGACCCAGATGATCTCTGATGCCTCTTTCAGCTCCAAATCCTCTGGTTCTAATATGCTTGCAGATTCTAACTTTACATCCTGTAGTTTGGCTCCATGACAGACTCATCCCTCCGATTTCACCATCCCTATTCCTTGGGTCTCTAATGCCATCTCACCTCTTCTCCAGGGAGAAATCGCTCTGTGCGCCGTCGAGCTTACAGTACCAACCAGATTTCTGAACTCAAATCGTGCTTCAGGACCCCTACCACCAGTGACTCCGCCATCGTAGCAGGGAAGCACCTCCTTCGGAAAACGCAAGGGCAGGACCTGCTAGACTATATCTCCCCAGAGCCCTGCCTGTGGCAGATTGAGTCCCAGGTACTGGGGAAACAACTTCCAAAAAAATTACTCATTAAGAAGATGAGATTAGAACGAGAGGAGCCCAACACATATCACATATCTGATAATCTCTATTCTGTGACTATGAACAGGCAAGTCACTCACCCTTGGCCTGAATGTCCTCATCTATAAAATGGGAGGATTGGTCAAGATGACTTCTAAGGTCCTTTCTTGCTCTAAATCTCTATGATGATCCTGTGATTTCTGAGGCCCCATCTACCTCTGAGAGAACCAAAGTACCATGAGCTATTCGGTGACAGAGAAAGATGCCTTCTAGTGGCAGGGGAGAAGGTCAGGAAATCAAGAAAGGCTTTATGGAGGAAGTGGTACCCCTGATCTTGAACTTGGAGGTAGGAAGGAAGGGCGGGGGGGAGGGAGGGAGAGAGAGAGAGAGAGAGAGAGAGAGCCAGTGGGGAATCCATTTCAGAGAACATGATGAGTAAAGACCCAGAGGGGAGAAACAGCTGATGGCAGCATCCCAATCTGACTGAAACAAGAAGCTTGTGAAAGGAGAGCAGTGTGGGAGGAAAGCCCAAGAGGCTTGATGTCATCTCCCAGCCCTGAGTACAAAGCTATTAATGACAGAAAGCACTGAGGACATCCTAGGGAGAAACTCTCTCTATGTGTCTTGGGTACTCTCCTCCTTCACTCTCGAGCTCTTCCTTCCCTATCCACCATTTCTCCTCCTCTCCCCACTCCTCCTTTCTCACTCCCCTCCCCAAACACCCTCTTCATCTTTCCCTTACCCCCAGTCATCATCAGGCAACCAATGACAGAGTGCTAAACTAAATTTCTGCGATGGTGTCTCCATCGTCAACTTCAGATGAAAGCATATTTGGCATGCTTTTGTGTCAAGTCTGACATAAAGCTAGAAGGTATAGCTAATTTTCTCAAAAATTGGATTAAGTGAAGAGCCAAAGAGATATTGACAGGCTAGAATACTGAGCCAAATTGAATAACTTGATATTTTAGAGGAATTAAATATATTATAATCTTACCCTTTGGATGGGGAAAAAAATCAACTTTCCAAGTAAAATATAGGGAAAATGTCGTTAGCAATTCTTCTTTCAAAAGATCTGGAGGTTTTAGTGGACCACAAGATCAGTAGGATTCAACAGTATGATGTGGTAGCCCCAAAAACTAATATAATCTTGGTCTGAATTAAGAGATGCAGAGCTCCTAGGAATGAGGCAATGAGTCTTTGTGTACTCTGCATTGGTAAAACTGTTCAGGACTGGACATCACAATTAAAAAGGAGAGCAACCAGGATGTGGATGGGTCTAGATCCCATGCCATATGAGGAGTTCAAGAGAATGGAGATACTAGTCTGGAGAAGAGAAAACTTGAGGGGAAACCACAGACATCTACAAGGATTTGAAGGGTTAAAACACAGGGAAAGGGATAAAACTTATTGCTTGGCCCCACAGAGCAGAACTTGGCACAGTGGGTGGATGTCTCAAAGTAGGAAACTTATTCTGGACATCAGGAAAATCTCAACAATCAGGGTTCTCAGAAAGTGGGATGGGCTGTCTTGAGAGTTGATGGGTTTCTCCTCCTTGGAAGTCTTCAAGCAGAAGCTGAGGGACCCTTTGGCAGGAATGTTATAGTAAGGAGAGGGGCTCCTTTTTGGTAGAGGGTGGACCAGATGGCTGCTGAGATCTCTTTCAACCTTTAGACTCTGGAATACTCGGGCTGACAACATTCTAGTCTATTAACCCAACAAATGTGAAATCAAGTCAATAATCCGTGATTATTCAAAGGAGGTATTCCGATTTATTTTAATATTAGTCTCAGCCCAACAGAGTAAGGAAGACAGATTTGCTGTAGACACAGGGAGGTACCCTGTAGCCAAGTAGATCGCAGTAGATTGCTTTATGGATTTTCCTCAGTTCCCCAGTTTCCCTGAGGTTTTCTGTGGCATTGTTTCTTCCAGGGGCGCCTGTGAGTTGTGGACTCAGTAGGGCACACTGGGGCGGGGCAATGGGGCTGGGGAAGGCGGTGACTGGCGTCAGAGTCCCTCCGCATCAGCTCCCCGCATCGAAACACATTCTCACTCTCCTGCCCCATCACAGCACTCGAGATGTACCAGCCCAGAACTCCAGCCACTCAGGGTCGTGGGGAGTAGTCGGAAGACCTTGCTACGCCCAGGCTACCTGTCCTTCCCCCGCGGGCCTGAGGGCCAGTCCCGGGGCTCAGTGAAAGATGAGGACCAATGGGACACAGTCCTCTCCTTGAAATCCTCCTCCTCCGACAGCCACAGCCTCGGGGACCAGGGTGAGAAGGGCGAGGTGGTGGTAAGGAGACTGGTAGGCGCAGCTGTGTGTGAAAGCGCGTAATAAACTGGGCTGGAACGGGGGAAGCTACAGGACCCAGGAGGGTTGGAGGCTATCCACATCTGGGTGGGTCCCAGCTAGGGAGAGTGGGTAGGGCCACAGTCAATGGGGGTGGTCAACCAAGGGGCACCAGTCAGTGACAGCAGATGGAAGCAAACACAAAAGCTCTCCTTTCCCTTACACACCAATACACAATCTCAGAAATAGTGTGGGTGATCAGGTAGCACAATGGACACAGTGCCAGGTCTGGAGTCAAGAAGCTTCATCTGGCCTTAGACACTTCCTAGCTGTGTGACCCTGGGTAAGTCACTTAACTCTGCCTCAATTTCCTCATCTGTAAAATAGCAGAAGGAAATGGCAAACCACTTCAATATCTTTGGAGAGAAAACCCTGAATGGCAAAGAGTCAGATACTACTAAAAAAAAAAAAAATAACCAATAATAATGATGAACCTTCTTCTGTAAATGTCTCTTTGGGTTCCAGGAGAGCCCTTTAGTAGGTTGGATAGTACCACCTGGTACTATCTTCACCTGGATTCTGTCTATTCCCCATCCATAGCATCATCTCAGGACCCCTCCTGTTCCTTCGAGTCAGAGCTGGAACCAGAGCAGGAGTCCCCCTCCAAGGGGGATGCATCATCTCAGGTCATACAGAAGGCACGTCTGGGCCCCCTGGCCTCCCGACCTATCTGCAAGGCTGTGGTCAAAGGCATTAGAAACAACAAGCCTGTGCAGTGGGAAGTAGTCTTCGACCTGGGAACCATGGACCAGGAGCTGCGGATCTCTGACAGCATGGACAGCGAGTGTGATGGTGACCTTTGGGGAAGGACCTTCCACCACTTGGCTGCCAAGGCCATCATCAGAGACTTTGAGCAGCTGGCTGATATGGAGTGTGAGATCGAACCTGGTGAGCACTGCACCCTGCCCATTCTCTCCCCTTCCTCTCCTATGCTGCCTTCCTACCCCACCCGCTTCCTGCCTGAAATTCTCCATCCTTCAAGGCAGCATCTCCATCTTCACTCAGCCATCCATCCCTGCTCCTTGCCCAGGCGCCTCCTCCTCTTCCCAAAGCTTCTCGTCCTTATTTTCCAGGGCTTCTCTTTTTTATCCTTCATTCCATAGCCCTCACTCTAAGTACTTCATCATGGATCTTCTGTCCCCACTCACTGGCTCTTCTTCCTCCAAGGCTTCTCCTCCTACCTCATTGCCTCCACTGCACTGCCCTTTCTGTCTTCTGGCCTTGTCTCCCTGTGGTGCTGGTACAGTGGAAAGAGAACTAAAGGATCTGAGTTCAAATCTCACCTTTGGCACTTATTTAATGCCACATTCATTCATTTGACTTCCCTGGGACACAACTTCAATCAATCAACCAATCGATCGATAAACATTTAAGTGCCTACTATGTGCCAGGAACTGTACCTAGGGGTACAAAAAAAAAGCAAAAAAACAGTCCCTACTCTCTCGGAGCTTGCAGTCTAACGGGGGAGACAAGATGCAAACAAATTTATAGAAAGCAAGCTATATGAAGTATAAATAGGAAATGATTAGTAGAAGGAAGACACTGGAATTAAGAGAAACTGAGGAAGGCTTCCTGTGAAAGGTGGGATTTTGTTTGGGACTTAAAGGAAACCTGGGAGGTCAGTAGTCAGAGCAGAGGAGGGAGTGTTCCAGGCATGGGGAACAATCAGAGAAAATGCCCAGAGCAGAGAGATGGAGTGTCTTTCTCTCAGAACAGCCAGGGAGCAAATGTCACTGCATTGAAGGCCACTTTTCAGGAAGTAAGGTGTGAGAAGACTGGAAAGGCAGAAGGGGACTATATTATAAAGGGCTTTGAATGCCAAACAGAGCATTTTATATTTCAAAACTGAAGACAATAGGGAGCCAGTGGAGTCTATTGAATGGGGGAGTGATATGATCAGACCTTCACTTTGGGAAAATCACTTTAGTGGTTGAACAGAGGATAGGTTGAGGTGGGGAGAGATGAGGAAGGCAGGTCTATCAGTAAATTATTGCAATAGCCCAGGCAAAGATGATGAGGGTCTTCACTAGAGAGGTAGCAGTGACAGAGGAGGGAAGGGGCATATTTGGGAGATGTTGCAAAGGTGAAATCAGCAGGTCTTGACAACAGCCTTGGATATGGAGGATGAGAGATGGCGAGGAATCGGGATGACACCTAGGTTGTGAGCCAGAAGGACTGGGAGGGCAGTGTTGCCCTCTAGATGACTAGGGAAGATAGGAGAAGGGGAGGGTTTAAGAGGAGAGATAAGGAGTTCTGTTTTGAACATGCTGAGTTTAAGATATCTGCTGGACATCCCCAGTTCCAAATGTCTGAATGGCAGTTGGAGATGTGAGGCTGGAGGTCAGCAGACATCAGGATTGGTAGATTTGAGAAATCATCAGCATTGAAATGGTCATTAAATCCATGGGAGCTGATAAGATCACCAAGTGAATCAGTATAGAGGTAGAACAGCAGAGGGCCCAGGACAGAGCCCTTCAGGACACCTGTGGTTAGAGGGCATGATCTGGAGGAGGATCCAGCAAAGAAAACAGAGACGGAGCTGTCAGATGGGTGGGAGGAGAACCAGGAGAGAGAGTATCCTGAAAACCTAGAGAGAAGAGGGGATCAGGGAGAGTGATTAGCAGTGTCAGAAAAGGCCACTGGATTTGTCAACTAAGAGCATTAGTAACTTTGGAGAGAGCAGTTTTGGTGGAAAGATAAGGTCAGGAACAAGCTTGTCAAGGGTTTAGAGAGTAAGAGAAAAGAAAGTAGAGACAGCTATTGTAGAACACCTCTTTCAGGAGTTTAGCTACAGAGAGAAGAAGAGATAAAGCACAATCATAGGGATGGAAGGATCAAATGAGGGTTTTTTGGGACAGGGAGCCATGGACATGTTTATGAGCAGTGGAAATGAGTCAGTATAAAGGGAGAGATTGAAAATAAGTGGAAGAATGGGGATGACAGAGGAGGCGATCTCTTGGAGGAGATGGGATGGAAGAGGATCACTTGAATGACTAGAATGGTTAGGCTTAGAAAGGAGTAAGGAGACTACATCGCGTGAGACAGGAGTGAAGGAAGCAGCAGCAGAAGGCACTTGAGATATAGGAAATGGGGAACAGAAGAGAAGAGGGAGAATGTGGAGAATGGCCTCAATTATTTTCCCTCTAAAATATAAGGCAAGGTTCTCAGCTAAGAGAATGGGAGGGGGAGCCATGGGAGATTTGAGGAGGGATGAAGAGGTTTGGAAAAATGCTGTGGAGAGTGGGATAGTGAATGGATAAGGGAGATATAGAGCAGGAATGGTGAAGTGGATAGAGCCCCAGACTTTGACGCAGGAAGACCTGAGTCCAAATCCAGGCTCAGACACTTGCTAGCTATGTGACCCTGGGCAAGTCATTTAACCCTGCTCGCTTCAGTTTCTTCATTATAAAATGAGCTGGAGGAGGAAATAACAAACCACTCTAGTATCTTTGCCAGAAAAACCCCAAACGGGGTCACGAAGACTTAGACATAACTAAAATGACTGAGTGACAACAAAAACAGGGGACATATAGTAGGATTGCCTACCAGCAGTGAGAACCCAGTTGAGGTTGTGTAACATAAATTTGTAGTGGATCCAGTCAAAACAGCTGTGTGATTTTCTCCACCTTCATTTAGTAGCACGTGAGTAAGCTACAAATGGTGGGTGTGATTCAAGGCTGAAGTTTGGGTGGGCATAATCTACGATCTGATAAAGAGTCCAGGGATTCAAGAGAGGGGGAGAGTGTCCAGTTGTATACCAAGGAGACAAGATGGGGAGAAGAAGAAAGAGTGGCTAGTGCAGGAGAGATGGTCTGAGAGGGAATTGAGGAGGTCAAGGGATTTGAAGTAGATAAAGGCAGATGAAAAGTAGGGTTTTGTAAGGGAAGGCAGAGGGAAAGATAAAAACCAATAGACTGAAGTCAGATAAGGGCATTTTAGAACTCTTGGACATAGGGGTGGTACCTTTGTGGGTGATGACAGGATCTAGGGTATGGACATCTTTGTGTGTGACTGAGGTGGGGTGAAAGAATAGGTCGTAGGGGATGAGTAGGTTGAGGAACTGATTAGGTTAGGATATTAGAGGCATAGCTAAAGTCCCCTAATATGAGGACAGGAGTTATGGAGGAGAGAAAAATTGTAAGCCACATATCAAATTTGTTGAGGAAGAAAAGGGACCTTGGAGGTCTTTAGACAACAGCTATAAGAATTTTGATTGGGGGGTGGGAGTGGGGGTGAGATATGAATAGAATGAACTTCAAAGGAAGAGAGGATACTGAGTGATGGAGGAAGCGGGAAAACCTGGAAATGGTCATATGGAGCAAGGAATGCTCTAATTCCCCTGCCTGGACCAGTGAGCTGAGGAGAGTGAGTGGAAGATCAACCTTGAGGGTGGCTAGGGTGGCTTGGGAGGTTGTGCCATCATGGGGAAGCCAAACTTTAGCAAGAGAGAAGAGACTATCAAGGAGGAGAGAGTGATCAGCAGAATAGAAGGCTGCAGAGAGGTCAAGGAGGATGAGGATAGAGAAAAGGCCATTGGATGTGGCAACTATGAGGTCCTTAGTGGGTTGAATGATAAGGTCGGGAGCTGGATTGTAAGGGGTTAAGAAAAAAGTGAGAGAAGAGACGGTGGACACACCTATTATAGACAGCCTTTTCATGGAATTCAGCTACAAAGGGCAGAAAGATGTAGAATGAGTTTCCTCATCTGTAGAATGAGGGGGCTGGAGCAGTTGACTTCTTCGGTAGTCCAAAATCCTATGATACCTCAAATTCCTGTTCCTCCTTTACCGCCTTGGCCCCTCCCCCTCTGCCAGACAATCTTTAGGACTGAGCTGAAGACCTGGTCCCTCTTCTGTTGAATTATGGGTCAGATGATGAGTTGGGGGTATTCACTTCTTCACTAACTCATTCACTCAACAGAAATCTCCTGGATGACTGCCAGATGAATCATACTTGGTCCATGCCCTCATATAGATCAGCATCTATCAATTCGATCCAACTCTCATGTATTAAGCACCTACTACATATCAGTCACTGGGATAGATGCTAGGGATACAAGGACAAAAAAGAAATGTTCCTTATCCACAAGAAGATTACATTCTACTGGGAGGGGAAGGGATATGAGCACATAAAAAATCAAATGTGAAATATGTATATGTTATAATCTAATAAGATACAGTTTACATTAGTTATCAATTAAGCCCCAACAAGGGGCTAGCTATCCTGATTCCAGCACTGAATTGTCCACGTGCCACCATCTTAGCGTGGATAGTGGATATGGAGCTAAATGTGGAGTCAGAAAGAACAAAGTTCAAATCTGACCCAGACACTTATTAGTTATGTGACCCTGGACAAGTCAATTACCCGTTGCCTCTTGCTGCCTGCCTCAGTTTCTTCATCTGTAAAATGGGCATAATGCTAGCACCTGCTTTCCAGGGTTGTCATTAAGACCAAATGAGACAATGTCAGTAAAGCTCTTTGCAAACTTTAAAAGTGCTATGTAAATGCCAGCTAGCTATCTTCATCGTGACTTCTGGCTCGGAAACGCAGCTCTGATCCAGGCACATGTGGGGGTACAAACGAAGGAGCAAGCACTGTCTCACATATCAGCAAAATGTCTTGAATCCCTGCGAAGACAACCTGTAGTATCCTAGGATTCGAGTTCGGGGAAAGAGTCATGGGTGCCAGCCATTAAAGGCTATCTAATCTAACCCATTCATTTTACAGATGAGAAAACCAAGGCCCATAGAGGCTAAATGACTTGTCCAAGGTCACTCAGACAGTAAGCATAAAGGGCAGGATTTGAACCCCAATCCTTTAAACCCAGAACCAATGCTTTTTTTCCACATATGCTAAGTCCTAACTAAACCCTTAAGAGTGTGGCCTTGGGTAAGATGCTTCCTCTCTGAGCCTTAGTTTTATCTTCTGTAAAATGAGGGATGGTATTTGGACTAAAGGATCTCTGAAGACCCTCCCAGCTCTGACATTCTGAATCCTAAGAGCCCTCCCAGCTCTGACATCCTGTGTTCTAAGGGTCCTCCTCTCTCTGAGATCCTGTGTTCAAAGGGCCCCCTCAGCTCTGACATTCTGTGTTCTAAAGGCCCTCCCAGATCTGACATCCTGTGTTCTAAGGGCCCTCCCAGCTCTGCCATCCTGTGTCCTAAGGGCCCTCCCAGCTCTGACATTCTGTGTTCTAAGGGCCCTCCTATCTCTGACATTCTGTGTTCTAAGGTCCCTCCCAGCTCTGAAATTCTGTGTTCTAAGGGCCCTCCAAGCTCTGCCATCCTGTGTCCTAAGGGCCCTCCCAGCTCTGACATCCTATGTTCTAAGGGCCCTCTCAGCTCTGACATCCTGTCTTCTAAGGGCCCTCTCAGCTCTGACATCCTGTGTTCTAAGGGCCTTCCCAGCTCTGACATCCTGTGTTCTAAGGCCCCTCCCAGCTCTGACATCCTGTGTTCTAAGGTCCCTCCCAGCTCTGACATTCTGTTCTAAGGTCCCACCCAGCTTTGACATTCTGTTTCTAATGAGTCTTCCAAGGTCAATATTCTCTCTTCTAACATTCTATTTTCTGTGTCCTAAGGTCTCTTCCAGTTCTAAAGTTTCACGAGTCTATAACTATGAGTCCAGGTGTTCTGGAAGTTCAGGGGAGGGAGTAATCACTATGGAGCTTGGTAGTAATGGAAGGCTTCCCAGAGGGAGCATCCATTGAACTGGGCCTTGGAGGACAAGTAGTATCTGAGTTAATAGAAAGGAGTGAATTGAGTCCTAGTAGCCTAAGGAAAGGCTCAGAGAGAGGACAAGTAAAGAATATGTTTTCAAAGCAACCAATCACTTGGCATGTTATGAGTCTATGAATACTAGAGTTCTGAGGGGGCCCAGAGAGAGGGAGTGAATCCGGGCGGATAGGCAGGGTGGAGGGTGTAACAGGAAAGGCTTCCAATAGGGGAAACTGTGACCAGAGTTTCTCCTGCCCTCAATCCCCCACCCCTACCCCTTGCCAGGCTCTGGCCATCGATACCAGGCAAATGCCGTGCACACCAGCAGAGCTTGCAATATCATCAGCAAGTACACAGCCTTTGTGTCCATGGACCTCAAGAACCGGGGCTACCTGCCCACCATGGTGGAATACACCAACACAGGTAAGGGGACTGGCAAGGTGCTGCCTACACCCAGGGGTGGGCCATGGGGATGGGGTTGGAGACACAATATAGGAGGGTTGTGGAGACTTTGGACTTGTCCCAATCCAATCCATGGTATCATTTGAACGGCTCTAGATTTCAAATCACGAGACCTAGGTCCAAGTCCCCCTTTCTAATTCTATGGCCCTGGGCAAATCATTCACCTTTTTGAACCTCCATTTCTTCCTCTTTGTAATAACCCTCATTTACCTTCACCATCAAACTGTTGGGAGGAGCACCTTTGAAAAGAATCAAATGTGAAGGATGATGATGATGATAATAATAAACACTTGCACTACCTACCAAACAAGGTTGTTGCAGTTTAAGGAAAGCACTCTGTAAACTACAAAATACTCTAGAAATGTGATCTGTTCTTATTAGTCTCAGTTGTGCCGTTGCCACATAACTGGGTGACTTTGGCTAAGTCCCTTCCTCTCTCTGGCTTTCATTTTCCTCTGATGTAAGATAAAGGAGCTGGCTAAGTGATCTCTAAAGGCTTCTGCCAGTGCTAACTTTCTCTGTTCTAAGTCTAGAACTTAGACTTAAGTTCTAAGTCTAGACTTAGAAAAGTCTAGATCTCTGTTCTAAGTCTCCTAATTCCAGCACTAATGTTGTATGTTCTAAGTGTTCTAACAATACCATTCTGTGTTCTAAGTCTTCTAACTCTAACAATAACATTCTGTGGCTTCTAACTCTAACATTCTGTGTTTTAGGTCTTCTAACATTAATGTTCTGTATTCTAAATTTTCTAACTCTAACCCTAACGTTCTGTGTTCCAAGTCTTCTAACTCTAACAATAACATTCTATATTCTCAGTCTTCTAATACTAACATTCTGTGGTCTATGTTCTAACAGTTCTGTTCTAAAGTTCATTTCAGCTCTCACCTTCTATGTTCTATCAAGCACTGTTCTATGGTCATCTTCACGTCTCATATTTTAACTTCTAATGTCCTCCCTTCCCAGCTTTCACATTCTATATTCTCAAACTCTGCCACACTCCCTTCTAAAGTCACTTTTAGCTCTGATATTCTATGTTCTAAGGTACTTTCATCTCTGACACTCTCCCTTCTAAGGTCCCTTCCAACTCTGACATTGTGTGACCTAAAGTTTCTTTAGTCTCTGACATACTCTCCTCTAAGGCTGCTCCCAGCTCTGACTCTCTGTGTTCTAAGGGCCTTTTAAGCTCTAACATTCTAGATACTAACATTCTGTTCTATTAACTTCCTCCCCCCAACACACATGCAAGACTCTAGAAGTCTGTGATTCTTTGAAGTAAGAAGATAAGATGGTCGGTGAGTACCTTTGTGCCTTCCTCTCTCCATTTGATCTCCTCTCCCTGCTCTGGAGACACTGGAATACCAACTGTCTTCATTGATCTTGTCAAGGAAGTTCATCCAGATCCAGCAGCTTGAAGACCTCAGTCATTGGGAACCAGAAACAGAAGGGGTTAGCCATCAGTTTCAAGCAAGCACAGTTCATCTTCAGGCAGGACCTAGTGATGGAAGGTGGATTATACAGCCTAAGTAAGCCCTTCACCTTGTCTCTTCTTGGTTTCCTTGGCAACTTTCTCAGGAGAGCTCAGAGCCCTCTGGCTGAGCTCACCCAGGATAGGTGGGTGGGTGAGCCTGGGGTGGAGACAGGGGCTTCTCTTCCTTTTATGCTCTGAGCTTTAACCTGAGAGTCAGTCTAGGTTGAGAGCCTCCCCCAGCAACAAAGGAGGGACCTCTAGGGCTACCTGCCTACAATGGAAATAGAAAATCCATAACTCAAAGAACTCTGAACTTGGAGACCGGAGGTCTGCGTTTGAATCCTACCTCCTGTTACTGCCAGCTGTGTGACAGTAAGTTGTTTTTACTAGAGTTTCAGTTTCCTCATCTGTAAAATAGAAACCATAATCCTTACTTATCTCATTGGGGGTTTTTTGGTGAGGAAAGTGGTTTTGTATATCTTATAGTGCTATCGTCTGTCTCTCTCTCTCTCTCTCTCTCTCTCTCTCTCTCTCTCTCTCTCTCTCTCTCTCTCTCTCTACCTCCCTCCCTCCCTTCCTCCCTCTCTCTTTCTTTCTCTCTGTCTCTCTTTCTCACTCTTCTCTCTCCCTTTCCCTCTCCTTTCCCCCTCCCTCTCCTTCCCCCCCTATCTCTTTCCTTCCTTCCCTCCCTCTCTCTCTCAGCTCCCATTTCCTGGCCCTCAGTCTCCAGGAGTGAAAGCTTAGATGAAAGAAAAATCTTGACCCTGTGGTTAACCAGTATAACTAAACATCGCCCTCTACAAACAGAATCCCTTGTCCCCTTGTCCTATCATCACTCATGCCTTATCAAACCGAAGCCCTGGGTGGCCTCCACCATCTGCTTTCTCTACTTCCTTTCAAGCACTGCTAAGCATCACTGGAGGAAGTCACACAGTCCTGCTGACTAGGGCCAGTGAGAATTCATATTACCAAATATCAGCTTGCCCTCTCTTCCCTGATTGATTCACCATTATTCTCCTCAAAATGGCTATTCTAAACCTTCTTTTCTTTGGTCAAGCCTCCTATACCTTCCTCCCTCTCAGCAAAGTATCTTGCCTCCTACTTAATGATCGAATCTAACCATCTTGAGTCCCCTCTTTTCCCCTCTTCTCTACCCCAAAATTCTTCTGCATCATTTTCTATTCTCTTCCCCTTTGTTCTGGTCTCTAATGCAGAGTTGTTCCCTACTCCTTCTCTTTCCTCCCAGAGCTTCTTCCTTCTAATATTACCCTTTCTCTTTATTCTTCAATCTCTTTATCTATTGGTTCCTTCCCTGTTTCCTACAAACATGCCCAGGTCTCCCCCAACCTTAAAAAAAAAAAAACCTTAAGTCCAAACCCATATTCCCCAAACTGTCCTGCTATACCACTCCTCTCTTTCAAAGTCAAAATTAAATCTCTGAGCTTTGGAAAAACCAGGCTCCCCCACACCTCATCACCTACTGATCTGGTTTGGGTTGAGGACACCACCATCCTTTCAGGTGTCCAGACTGGCCTCCGTGGAATCATCCTTAACTCCTTCCCGCCTTTATCCTCTCCTAGTTCCTGTATCTGACAAAGGGGAATCCATGAAAGGCAAAGGGAAAAAAATCTCAAACTCTATTAATACTCAAAAAAAAGTGACCAAGAAAATATCAGTAACCTCTGGCCTACATGCCTGTTTTTCTATCTGTGTGAGAACTTTACACACTAACTGAGGACGTCCTCAGTGGTGATGATGCCAGTTGGGGAGGGGGGGTGGCAAACAGGCTTTTGAAAGCAGCCCCCAGTGGACCCCACCTTTACTGCCTCACAACTTACTGAAAGAGGCAGAGAATATAAGATTCCTCTAGGCTTGTTGTTTGTTGATTACATGATTCCATATTCATCAAATCAGATAATATGGAAATTGTTTTGCAAACCTTAAAAAGAGCCATATAAATGCTACCTTTTATTATTGTTGTTGTTGTTACCAAAAAAAAGTATTGAACTCAGCAGAACAAAATGCCACCTCACAGGCTCTTTCCCAACAAGCTGTCTCCCATCCACATATCAAGGTATCCCAGGATTCCTTGGAAGATGTAACAACAGAAATAATCCCATTTCAATAACTCTCTGATGATAAACATTAGGCAAGGCATAAAATATGGAGATATACCCATTTAATACTGTGATAGGAGAGAGCAGTCTGGGTCAAGGACAGAATTCTATCTAGAAGTCCAGATCTTCCTGTTTGTGGATGACCTTGTGTTGGGGATATCAAATCCCAAGAGCCTTGGAGAATGTAGAACATCCTTGAAGAGATCTGTAATCACTCAAAGGAGTTTGGCCTCTCCATCCACACAAGAAAGATCAAGTGGATGCATAATGTTTGTTGCCCGGATTTCAACATGTGTCTGCATGAATATCCTCTAAAGACCCTCTAAAGCTCATCCCACAGTGGGTATATCAGGGACAGATGGCACAGATAAACAATGAACCAGGTCCAGAGGTGAGAAGGAAAGTGGTTAGAATTGCTTTCAGGAAAATGCAGAGCTTGTTGATGGATTCCAAGTTCCCCATAACAGCAAACGCTCCTCTTTTCAATACAAACATTTTGCCAGTGTTACTGCATAGCAGCAAGACTAGACTATCACTGCCTCTAAAGAATTATAGATGAGCATCAACCAGAGGGCAAAAGAGAGGTGCAATGGTGAGCATTAGCAGGCTGCAATGTCTAAACAATGAGGAACTCCCAAGAAGAATGGGAATAAAGGATGTCAACAAAGAATTGTATGATAGAATGAGTAGACAGATGGGCTGGACACGCGGCCAGAGTGGACAGTCAAATGGCACCAGGGGACGAGATGAAAGATGGACAGCCACAGCGCACATACTGGTACCCCATGATGTTGGGAAAAAACTTTTTAATTTGTTTTGTTTTGTTTTCCCAGCATGTTGGTCAGACCCTCATGAGAAGTTTTGGGGAGGATATGTATGAGAGTCACATGGGATGGGCAGGCATGGAGGGTTTTGATCTGCATAGTTGGAACGAACTTTCAAATCGCTGAGATCACAAATCCTTTTGAACAGCCTACCTCACAGGCTTTTTGTGAACATCAAATAAGTGCCTTTTGTGTCAAGTGCTTTCTACAGTTTGTAAATCAATGTCAGATAAAAGGAAGAAAGAAGAGAAAGAGGCAGGGGAGAAGGAGGAGGGAAAGGAAGAAAAGGAGAAAGAAGAAGAAGAGGAGGAGAAAAAAGATAGAAGGGGAAGAAAGAAGAAGAAAAAGGGGGAGGACAAAAGAAGAAAGGAGGTGAGAGGAGGAGGAGGAAGAGGAGAAGAAGAAAAAGAGGAGGAGGAGGAAGAAGAAGGAGGAGAAGGGAGAAGGAGAAGGGAGGGGGAGAAGGGAGCGGGGAGGGGGAAGAGAAAAAAGGAAGAAGAACAAGAAATTGACTTGGAGCCAGAAGTCACAGGTTTAGATACTTAGATACTGCCTTAGATATTTAGTTCATGTGTGACCTTGGGCGACTGCATTCTCCGAGTCTCAGTCTTCTTACATACAACAGAGGATAATAATATTTATACTACCTACTTCACAAGGGTTTGTGAGGAGATTACTTTGCCAATCTTAAAGTGTTATAGAAATAGGATTTGTAACTATTACCCTGAAGGGGGTCATTCTTTATCTGAGTCGGGAGCAGGGTGGAGAAAAGGAATAGGTTCCAAAGAAGCCAGGCAAGAGGAAGACAGCAGGCCCTGCTGAGTTGGTAACAGCGTTTCTGCAGAGGCTGAAATCTTAAGGGAATGCAATACCAGAATAGCTAGTTGCAGGTGTAAAAAAGACCAGGAAAACAACAAATGAATAACACCCAAGTAAACACAAAATAGAAATTTGGTGGGAAAAGTTTTAAAAAAGAAGACAGAACAAATATAACTATTGATGTGGTAAATAAAATTTACAAACTGTTGTCTAATTTTTTTATTTTAAAAGGAGAGATAGAGAAAAGAGAAAGAAAGAGAGAGACAGAGAAGGGAGAGGGAAAGAAGGGGAGATGTTGGCTTCAGGAGCAGAGACCCTGGCGTAGGTGAGGGCAATACTTGATCAGCCAGCAAGATATAAAGGTGTATTTGAGGAAATGACCGACTCTTTGTTTGATTCAACTTATCTGCCAAAGTATTGGCTTTTTTTTTTTTTGCAGCTGTGTGCTATGATCCTGGGGCCATGTCCACAGACTAAACTATTCCAGTAAGAATGTGAGCCACAGGCTATAAGTAAGGATGCAGTAAGAATTTAGGGCAGGGGTCACTTGGTGAGTGCAAGGACAGAAGAAGCCAGACGATGGTCAATGGTCAGAGAAAGCAGAAGATCAAGAATCCAGGCAGGTGGGGTGAAGGTTGAAGAGTTTGAAGTAATCTTGCAGAAAAGAGGGCTGATGCAAGATATCTGCATTAAGAATACCTTGAGATGATCCAGGAATTTAGTCAGAGACAGAATCATGGGATCATAGAATTTGGAGCTAGAATGACCCTTAGCAGCCATCAGACCAAATTCCCCATTTTATAGATAAGGAAACTGAAGCCCAGTTTCTTGGATATTCTTTGGAAGTCAGCATGATATAAAAGAAAGAATAAGCTTGGAGTTAGGAAGACCTCAGTTCAAGTTTTAACTCCAAAATGTATTGGTTCTGTTACCTTGGACAAATTACTTCTACCCTAGCCTCCGATAACCCAACTATAAAGAACATCATAATACTTGTATACTCATAGAACTCAAGAGGAGGGTATATTGTAAACCATGAATTTTTATAGGAATATAAGATTATGATTATTTCTCCCAGGGGGCAACCATCGAATGAGGCATGAGAAGGTATTGATAATAACAAGTAACCAGAGTAGAGATTCTGGCTTTGTGAACTTTGTAGAGAGACATTAATGATTCATATTCATAGGCCCCTAGCTCTAGGACTGGAAGACATCTCAGAGGCCATGTGGTTCAACCCCTTCATCTTACAGATGAAGATATTGGAGCCAAGGGAGGTATAAAGACTTACCCCAGGGCCACACAGATAGTGGGCATCAAAGGCGGCATTTGAATCCAGGTCCTCCGATTCCAGAGATAGTGGTCTTTCCGCTGTACCATACTATCTAAATTCAATCATTGGAGTTCAGCCATTAGAACAGCTAGGTGGTGCAGTGGACTGAATTCCAAGTCTGGAGTCAGGAAGGCTCATCTTCAGGAGTTCAGATCCAACTTCAGACACTTCCTAGCTGTATGACTGGGCAAGTTACTTAACCCTATTTGCCTCAGTTTCCTCATGTGCAAAACAAGCTGGAGAAGGAAATGGCAAACCACTCCAGTATCTCTGCCAAGAAAACCCCAAATGGCAGGGAAGTGTCAGACATGATTGAAAACAACCCAACAACAAAAATCCTTCCCTCCTTGGCTCGCTCTAGTTCCACCCATTTCTCCATGCCTCCATCCAAGGACCTGGAAGAAACAATAGCCCCATCTGTATCCCCTGTTCTTTCGAACCCAGGCCCCTGGACCAAGTATACACAGGTTTACTGCACTGAAGGAAACAGTTTTGAAGACATTGATGAATCAGTTCTGAAGGAACTGAAAGAAGGGAAAATGCCAATTATGCAAAAAAAAAAAAAAAAAGCTTAGGCTGTATCATTATAAAAAAATAAAGGGGACAAGCAAGAACATACGAGAAACTACAGACTACTGATGTGTCTACTGTCCCATCTGTATGAAGGCATCCTTAACGGATGGCATAAAAGAGGAATGGACTTCCACAGAAGATACTCCGTGGTGGGCCACATCTCTGCAATCGCAGTGAAGCCAACTGAAAAATGTAGAGAATAAAGGATCCTACTGTATTTATTGTTTGTTGGCTATTTTAAAAAATTGATTTAGTTAAAAAAACCCCACCTTAAAGGTTCTCCTCCAACAAAGGTACCTTCTATACAGATGCAGAAACAAATTTTTGAAAGATTAATAGCAGACACAACTTTGTTTGATGAACATCTGATTATTAAAATATCAAGCAAGGCATGAGGCAGGAAGACATATGCTCACCAAAAGTGTTTGTCACTGTCACGGAGAAGGTCTGATGTGGAGTCCAGTTTCCAGAGGAGTTTTCTCTCCATGGTGAGGTCTTCCAAATGTTCCTATTTATGGATGGCACTGTATTGTATCAATTGTATCAACTTAGGATGGTATCAAGCCTCAGGACTTTGCAGAATTCTATAAGTGACATCCATAATACATCTAAAGGGTTCAGTCTACCTATACACATGGGAAATACCAAGTCAATGAAGAATGCCTAAAACATAGCTGGATAGACAATCAATCCATCAGCACTTTCATCTTGGACAGACACTACTGTGATCTAGGCTCATAGTCAAAGAGGAGGAAGAAAGAGGTCTGGATTGTGTTTGGAAAGTGATGCAGCACCTTTATTTTGAAGGCCTCAGTCTCAAGATAAAGGACCATCTTTTTTTTTTTTTTTGCTTTGTAGAAGCAGGAGGGCAGGGCAGTTAGGGTTAAGTGACTTGCCAGAGGTCACACAGCTAGTAAGTGTGTTAAGTGTCTGAGACAGGATTTGAACTCAGGTCATCCTGACTCTGGGGCCAGTGCTCTATTCACTGTGTCACTTAGCCACCCCAAGGGCCATCTTTTTAGACCAATATTCTCTCAGTGATGTGATATGCCTTCAAGTCAAAGAATGACACAGTGACTCCAGAATTAAATGAGAGGGTCACCCAAAGGGCAGGGGAGAAGTGCGTGGTGGTCATAAGCAGGCTATAGTACATTTTGCCAATCGTGGATAATATCTGAGAATTGCTGTAAAGAATGACTGGGGGAAAAAAGGTAGGCTTATTATTAGGTGGGAGGGGATTCTGTGAAAGTATGGATTCTAATTCCAACTCTACAACATGTTTGACTTCTGACCTCAAGCAAATCATTTTAATATATTGGAGCTTTGGTTCCCCAAATTATACAGTGAAGGCATTGGAGTAGATTGTCTCTAAAAAATGAGAGAGGGAGAGCCAACAGACAGACAGCCCATGTGCTCCACTGGTTACCTAATGTCCAGAGAACTTGCTGGAGGCCCTTGGCACCTAAAGAAGGACTCTCTGTGGTCCATTTACAGGAAGACATAGACAAGAGACTCTAGCATACATGAATTGTGTTTGCCATCTTTTGTAGGAGCAATGCCCATGATGGATGATTAGAGTACAGACCCATCAAAACATCAAAGCAAGGCACAGTCTACACCCACAAGTTGGTTGTCAAGAAAGTGTTTCAGCAGCCTTAATCCAACTTAAAAAATGTTTTTGTCATTATGGTTGCAGCCTTGGAAGCAGAGAATTAGATCTTTTGATCACTGTGTCGGCCACTAGATGGCAGGACTGCCATCAAGGTGTTTGTGTTACGTGCCTGAGTCTGTGGTGACCTATATGTTGGCATAAACACACTTAATTTTTCATTTGATTCCATTAGAAACAACCAATGGAATCTTGCTTTTTCCCTTGCCCTCTTTTGCCAGATAGACAAATAGAAAGGATAGGAGACACTGATATCTTTGGGCTTTTCAAGTAATGTTTCTCTAAAAAATGAAATGTCCCTACAATTCCAAGGGCTAACTCTCTACACCTAGAGTTGTACAACTTCTTTCCAGAAGGTTGGGAACATTCTTAGGATGCCTAACTAGGGAGTGGCTAGGAAAAGCAATTCTAGGGATTACCAGGGAGATCGGGGAATATGGGTAGTAGTGAATTTGGAAGTTGGATGGGAGCTTAATATATTGAGGAATCATAGGACTAGAAGGGGCCTTAAAAGCAGAATGCTAGAACAAGTAGAACCTAGAATATTAGAACTAGAAGGAACCACAAAAGAGAAGGTTGGAACTCCAAGGGACTTGAACACCTGACTGTCAGAACCGGTATGACCCTTAGGGAGAAAAAACATCAAAGCTGACAAGTACCTTAAAAGAGAGAGTGTCCAAACTAGAATGGAGCTTAGAACATAGAATGTCAGAGCTAGAAGACATTTTGGACCATAGAATGTCATAGGAGGGAGAATCATGGGCTTGGGGCTGGAAGGAGCCTCGGAGGTTATCAAATCCAATTCCCACCTTGTACTAATGAGAAAGCCAAGGCCCAGAGAAGCAGAGTAACTTGCCTCACAGATCCCACAAGTACTAAGGGGCAGATCTGATATCTGAACTGAGGTTTTACGACTTGGTGCTCAACCCTCCCCAGTTCACTGCTCATTCCAGTGGACCTTCAGAACCCAGAAGGTGAGGGCCAGAAGGTACATCAAATGTTTGCACAGAGGCTGAAAGAGACTGGAGAGATCCCGTGACACAACTTCTCCTCTTACATTTTAGGAAATCAGAACTTGCTCAAGGTTCTCTGTCTAGCTAGTGGCAGATCTGGGACTAGAACCCGGGCCTCCTGATTTCTGGCCTAATGTACTTGTCATCAAAGCAGGCAAATCACAGGAGGAGGCAAACTTCATTTTCCTTCACCCAGTGGAAAGTCCCATCACTCCTGGGCCAATCTCATCCAGCCAATTCTCACTCTAAATAAGGAAGTGAGCATCCAACCTCCCCCCACCCTACCCTGGGCTCTGTCTCTTAACCTCCTCTGAATGGACATCTCCAAGCCACACCCCCAACCTCCTCCCCACCATCACACACACACACACACACACACACACACACACACACACACACACACACACACACACACACACAGACAACCTGGGAGACTGACACGAAGACAGGCTGGCAGCTGATTGGGACTAAATGCAGAGGGAAGGCCAAGCCAGACCCTGGGATGCTGGAGCTTCTCCAGCTCTCAGGCCCTTCCCTGGAAGTCTTCCATTGTTAGGGACACCTGCCCACTGCTTCTCACCTTCCAATTGGCAGCCAGCAGGCAGGGAGAGGAGAGGGGACCCAATTGGCCCATCAGTAAATCATCAAGGGATGTTGGCACCAGCATGTTCGCTCTCTCTCTCTCTCTCTCTCTCTCTCTCTCTCTCTCTCTCTCTCTCTGTCTGTCTGTCTCTCTCTCTGTGTCTCTCACTCTCTGTGTCTCTCTCTCTCTCTGTCTCTCTCTCTGTCTCTGTCTCTCTCTGTCTCTGTCTCTCTGTCTCTCTCTCTGTCTCTCTCTCTGTCTCGCGCGCACACACACACACACACACACACACACACTCACACACACTTCCTAGTCATCATATCAGCTCCTTCTCAATCTCAAACCAGCCTCCTTCCACAGTCACCTTAAAGCCAAGTGCATTTTTGCTGGGGAAGAAAATAAACACCCCTGCTTGGCTTTTCCCAAGGCTAGAGGTCAGTAGCCTGCATCAGGACCCTCCAGGTGACTGGCTGGGGTGATGAGGTCAGCCTGGAAAGAGTCTCTGGTTCCTAGTCTCCAGGCAATGCCCTGCAGAAAGGCAGGAATATCTAAAAAGCCAAGAAGGTAGGGCTGGATCTCTTAGCAGAGAGAAGTAAGGCTCAGGCGACCAGGAAGAAGGGATTGAGTCCATCTTTGAGGTCCTTCCATACATTTCCGGGGGGTATGAAGTGGGTCTGACCACACTCGTGGAGGGGAGACCCAGGGCTTTTCTATGGGTTTCCAGGCTTTCTACTAAGCCTTTAAGCAGCAGTTCAAGGACTCCAGCCCTAGCATTAGCCAGTTGCTGTGCAGGTGAATTTCCAGGGGATTAGGGAGGTAGATTTTGGAATAGTCAGACATCACCTCAGTTCCCCTAATCATGGGAGAAATGCTTCCTCCCACATTCTCCCCTCCTCTGCTGGCTGAGTCTTATTCCCAAAGCACATTTCCTTGCAGTATCCTTCCTGTGGAGTGCAGCTTCTCCTGAGTTCAACATCATTAGTGTAAGGGCCTGGGGGACACCTGAGGTTTATAAATTATACAGCATTTTGTTTGTGGTAAGTAATGCCACACTAGGCAATAATAAGATTTGGCACTTAGATATCACCTTCCAATAACAACTCACAGAACATTTCCCAAACACAGATCAAAGAATATTAGTCATGGGAGGACCCCTAGAACATAGAATGTCAGAGTGTAAAGGACCTTAGAATATAGAATAGCAGAGCTGGGAGGGACCACAGAATTTATAGTGTCAGAACAGGGATTAGAACACAGAATGTCAGAACTAGGAGAGGCCTTAGTACACAGGATGTCAGAGCTGGGAGGGGCCTTAGAACACAAACTGTCAGAGCTGGGAAGGGCCTTAGAACACAGACTGTCAGAGCTGGAAGGGCCCTTAGAACACAGGATGTCAGAGCTGGGAGGGGCCTTAGAACATAGAATGTCAGAATGGGAGGGGCCTTAGAACATAGAATGTCAGAATGGGAGGGGCCTTAGAACATGGAATGTCAGAGTTGGGAGGACCCTTAGAACATAAAATGTTAGAGCTGGGAGGAGACTCAGAAAAGAGACCATCAGAATGAGAAGGAAGCTTAAAGCATGGAATGTTATGTACCTTAGGGATTATCTAGCCCAACTCCATCTCACTGTAAAAACCTTGAGGTAAAGGGGGAGGGGGGGGGCGTTACTTTATATTTGGATGTTTTGAAATCCTTAGGAATGCAATTCATATCCTTCATCTCCAGAGAACAGGAGCTTTGAGCTTTGCCTTCAGTAGCAGAAGTAGGCAGTCTCTATTGCCCAGAGATCAATCAACAATATTAATCAAGTGTGTGTGTGTGCGTGTGTGTGTGTGTGTGTGAGGCACTAAGCCAAGTGCTGGGAATACAGATACAAGCAGAAAGAGAGACAGTCCCTTGCCCTCAAGGAGCTTACATTATAATGGGGAAAGACAACACATAAGATGGAGCTGAAAAGGGAGGCCTGGGAGGAGAAGGTAGAGGAGTTGAACCAGCAGGGGCTTGGTAGAGAAAAATCCTGTGGAGATAAATCAGCAGATTAAGCCTGGAGAGGGATGGAGGCGTCTATGGCCTGGGGTGCCTCCTTAAGATGGAGGTCCTGAGAGGAACCAGCCATCAGAGGCAGAGGTCACAGGGAAAGGGAAGACTTCAGTGGCAGAAGGACTGGACTGCGCTTCCAGGGAAAGAGGTTTCTCTGGCATAGCAGACCCAGTCCTGGGGAGAGGAGACCACAAGACAGCCGGATCATCTCCAGCCACACATTGGTGGCTTATCCACCCCTGTATGAGACAGCAGACCAGGCCTGAGATACCGTCTGTCTCCAGTGAACACGGATTCCTTCACGGAATGCTGAGGGGTCCTCGTCGCCTCTCACCCTAATTAAGGCTAGAGCTTCCTAATGGACCTCTCCCCCCTTCCCTCCTTGCTCCACTCAGCTGCCCAAGGGACTTTCTTTAAATGTGAGCCAGGCCATTGCCAAACTCCTATTCAGCAAACTCTAGTGACGGACTCTCAGTCAGCTCTAGGACTGAGCCTTCACTCTTTTTGGCATTTAAAGCCTTTCATTATCTGGCCCCAACCTCTCTTTTCAGCTTTGATATATGTGTGTATGTGTATATGTATGTGCTTGTGTATATATGTATGTGTGCATGTGAATTTGTGTATGCATGTATGTATGTGCACATGTGTATATGCATGTTGTGTGCACACCCCTTTATATGTGTGTGCATATATGTGTGTATGTGTGTACAGGCATCCATACATAACTTCTTCCCTTCACCACTCTACAGCCAAAATGATCTTCCAGCTGTTCTTTATTCACAACTGCCTCTGTCTCCCATGCTATAGAATAATTATCATCATCATTAGTTTTAAATAACTATTCAAAATTTGCAAAATAGTTTACAAATTCTATCTCATTTGATCCTCACAGCAGTCCAAGGAGGTGTGTTCCATTATCCCCATTTTATAGTTGAGGCAAGCAGAGATTAAGTGACTTGCCTAGGTTCACATGACTAACAAGTGTCTGAGGCTACATTTGAACTCAAGTCTTCCAGGTCCAGCACTCTCTGCACTATGGCATCACCTAGCCACCTACAATACACTCCCTCCTCACCAGGGTCTCTTAAAAGCCCTTGTTTGGACCAGCTAGGTGGTGCAGTGAATAAAGCACCAGCCCTGGAGTCAGGAAGATCTGAGTTCAAATCCGGCCTCAGACACTTGACACACTTACTAGCTGTGTGACCTTGGGCAAGTCACTTAACCCCAATTGCCCTGCCCTCCCCCTCCAAAAAGGCAAAAAAATAAATAAATAAAAGCCCTTGTTTGCTTCACAATTCAGTTCAAATACCATCTTCTGCTCAAAGCCTTTCATGATCCCCCTCAGCTACTCATGCCTCAACCAGGTGGTACCACAGTGGGTAGGGCACTGGGCCTGGAGGCAGAAGCACTTGAATTGTTAGCTGTGTGACCCAGGGCAAGTCACTTCACCTCTGCCTGCCTCAGTTTCCTCAGCTATAAGATGGGGATAATAGCACCCACCTCCCAGGTTTGTTATGAAGGTCAAATGAGATAGTATTTGTAAAGCCCTTAGCACAGTGCCTGATACGTAGTAGGACCTTAAATGCTGCTTCTGTTCTACTAATGACCTTGTATTTAATGGTGTGTGTGTGTGTGTGTGCATTGTCCTTTTTTTGTATTGATCAACTGACCAACTTCCTAATTGCTTGCTGACTGTTTAATTAAATGGTTCATGTGGAGGTGGTACCTTTGGCCTTGGCCTAAGGAGCTCCATGAGCTCTAACCTAAGGAATTTGGTATGGTTAGTGATCTCTTCCATTCTTGCCTAGTAAGATGAGAAGAATAAATGTTGTTTGAATTGAATTGGGATAAATGACATGAAGCAGCAGTTGAGTTCAAATTAAAATCAAATTGAATTGAAAGGAAGAGCAAGGTGGGTTGGGGAAGGGACAGGCAGGTGGCACAGTGGATAGCACACCAGACCTGGAGTCAGGAGGACCTGAGTTCAAATGCAGCTTCAGACATTGACTGACCCTGGTTAAATCACTTAACCCCAATAGCAAAAGAAAGAGAGAGAGAGAAAGAGAGAGGAAGGAAGAAAGAAAGAGAGAAGGAGAGAAAGAAAGAGAGAAGGAGAGAAAGAAAGAGAGGAAGGAAGGAAGGAAGGAAGGAAGGAAGGAAGGAAGGAAGGAAGGAAGGAAGGAAGGTAGGTGAGGGAAGAGGGAGGGGTGAACCTGGGAGAGTGAGATATAAGGGTTTACCGGGCTTTCTCTCTTGCAGATCTGGATGAGATCAATGCTTCTTGCAGCCCACCTCCCAATGTCAGAACCGAGAGAACCAGCCTTCGGGATCGTGAGTGAATGGTCACTTCCATCTGCTTGTCTCCCCTTCCATTACCCTATGGTCCTCTCTGACCAGGACCCCTTCCCCTGCCTGGGGTCCAAGTCTGGGGCCAGATTCCAGGGTTCTTTCTGCTTTCCTCCTGCCTCCCCCAGAGGTTGGAGAATGCTTGGGCTGCCATATTCATGGGGTTCCAATAGAAAGAACAGCACCAGCATTAGAGGACTTGACTTTCCCCACATCCATCCTCAGCCTGAAGGCTTTCAGAGCTCCTGGAGGAGGGGGACAAGGAGGAAGGGTTGAAATAGCCCCTTTTCCTCTCATTAACACCCACCCTTAAAAAGTTGAAGTAGGAATATATGAAGATTGAGGTCTATAAGGAGAGCTCTGTGCCACACCCAGAAGGCATCTTCATGCTACCCTTCCATGGGTTCTGCTACTGACTCACAGCATCTTCCCTTTCTGGGCCTCAGCCTACTCATCTAGAAAATGAGATAGATACCAGTCCTATAGACCCAAGGGGGAGTTACTTAGAAAAGGGATGAAATGTGTGACCTTGAGCAAGTCACAACCCCAATTGCCTCAAAAAAAGAGAAAGAAAGGAAAAAGAAAAGGGGTGGAAAAGTGATGGACAAATTAGCAGACTTGTTAGTTGTTTCAGTTGTGACTGACTCTGCATGACCCTGTTTGGGGTTTTCTTGGAAAAAATATTGTAAAGGTTTGCCATTTCCTTCTCTAGCTCATTTTACAGGTGAGGAAACTGAGGCAAGTGGAGTTAAGTGACTTGCCCAGGGTCACACAACTAATACGTATCTGAGGTTGTATTTGAACTCAAGATAGTCTCCTTGACTCCAAGCCTGGTGCTCTATGGCGCCACCTAGCCATCCAGACTTTTTACTTGAATGGGAACAAATAGATTTCTCTCTGCCCACCTACATTGTACAGTCTTTTCCAGCTCTAACATGTCAGGATTCTGCATTCTTCCTCAGGTTCTCTGCACAAATCTTTTTTCAATCCTGTCCCCAGCCTTAAGGCCTCAGAGACCCTCTTTGGTACCAGGTAAGAGCCGACTGCCCGGCATTCCTCCCGTCCATTGAGCTGGGGAGGGGCAGAATTCAGAGCAGTCAGCGTAGTTGAAATAGGTGGTAGCCTACTGCATGTGAATACAGGACCCTGAGATGTACATATGCACCTACCGCCATGCTTGTGATTCTACCATTAAGAATTACTGCTTTGGATTGAGAGTTACCTCTCTGGACCTCATTTCTAAACCACAAGCCTCCAAATGTACCTTCTTACCTTCCTTGAAGAAGTGGGGGTATCCAATACATTATCAAGTCTAATAGATACTGCATGGGGGCGGGGAAGAGGATCTATTTTTCTTTGTAACAGGGAAGAATCACTGGGGGAAGGGAGAGGGAGGAAAGCAAGAGGAGAGAGGGAATGGATCTGAGAATACCAAAAGTCACCAATAAAACATTCTTTAAAAAAAAAGGAAGAAAAAGAAACAACAAATTCTTGCTTGAAAGGATGAATATAATGCAGTCCTTCATCCCCTTAGAGATGTAGTTCATTGGGTCCCTAATGGCTCCATAGGGATGAGTTTTCCAGACCCTTTCTTTCTGACAGGAGGAGCTGAGGAAGCAGAACATCGGGATTCTGGGGGTGGAGATGGGGTTACAGATGGGTTGCACCCTCCACTGGGGGCACTCAGGACAGATTGTCTACATCCCGTCACTGGCCAGTCCGATGGTCTAATCCTCCTAGGAGCAGGATTTGCTGCAGGGTGGACAGGGGACTCAGGCAGGGACCTCTTGATTATAGGGATCACCCAAGACAGGAAGTTGGGTCTGGGGTCTCACTATCAGTGTGTGAAAAGGAAAAGACCTTTGATGCTTATTCAAAAGACTTTAGTTTTCAGAAACTCATAGTGTTCTGTAGGACCAATCCTTTCCCTTCTCTAGGATTAATTTTCTTTATAAAATGAAGATTAATCCATCACCAATATTCTGATCCTAAAGAACCTCCCAGTTCTGACATTCTGTATCCTAAGACCCTTTCCACTTCTGATATCATGTGTTCTAAGAGCCTTCCCAACTCCAACATTCTCTGTTCTAAACTTCTTTCTAATTCTGATGCTCTGTTCTAAGGGTCCTCCCAGCTCTGACATTGTCTGTTGTAAGGATTCTCCTAGCTCTGATATTCTAAGCCCTAAGTTCCTTCCTAGCTCTGATCTTCTATGTTCTAAGGCCCTTCCCAACTCTAACATTCTGTATTCTAAGAACCTTCCCAGTTCTGACGTTGTATATTCTAAGGCCCTTTTCAGCTCTGACCTTCTGTGTTCTAAGGTTATCTCCAAATATTGACATTCTTGTTCTAAGGGCCCTCCTAGCTCTGACATTCTATGTTCTAAGAACCCTCCCAGCTCTGACATTCTAACTTCTAAGGTTATCTCCCAGTTCTAACATTCTGTGTTCTAAGGGCCCCTCCCACTCTAAACTTCTGTTTTCTCAGGGCCCTCCTAGCTCTAATCTTCTCTGTTCTAAACTCACACTCAGTTCTGACATCCTATGTTCTAAGTCCCCTTCCAACTCTGACATTTTGGGTTCTAAAAATCCTCCCAGCTTTGACATTCTAAGTTCTGACATTCTGTATTTGAAGGGCCCACCCAGCTTTGACATTCTGTGTCCTAAGGACCCTTCCTAGCTCTAACATTTCATATGCTAAGGTCCCTTCCAAGTCTAATGATCTGAGCCCTGTATTGATACCTTGTCCCTAACTCAGAAATAATAAGAGGTTGAGGATTGCCTTGGGTCAGAGGCCAGAGACTGGAAAGGAGTCATGGCCAGGGAGTGGAGATGGATGGATCTGTCTCTATAACAGGGAATGATGGTGGATTGGGAATGATAGGGCCTGGCCTCCTCAGTAAGTGGCTTCTAGGAGAGTCAGAGAGGCCCCAGGGGAGGCTCTTGGAACAGGGGGGCCAGGGGGAGATATTTGCAGGGGAGAGAGCTAGCCATACCAACTTTGTGCCTTGCCCTGGTGTGTTTGCACAGGCTGAACCTGAATAAGAACAGATTCTTGACTCGAGCAACCAAGGGGTTGGTTTCCAAAGCCCCAACACCAGCCTCCCAGCCGCAGGAGCTTCTCCTTGATACTGAGAACGTGGATTATTTACCTCTGGTGAGTTCCCTGACACATGTGCATGTTACTACCTGCCCCAGGAAACTGGGATGTATCTGAAGAGTGGTGGGGGAGGGACATCACTGGACAAGGGCATTGGTCTTGTCTCCAGTCCATAACAGCAAGGCTTGACTGAAAACCAGCGATGATTCCCTCCTCTCCCCCAACCTGCCAAAAAAAACTGAACTCCTGCAGCAGCGTGGGATGGAAAGATCTATGCTTCATAACCTTGAAGAACCTGAGTTCAAATCCCAGCTCTGCTACTCCAACCTAAGTGACCTGGAGAAGTTTACTTCCCTTCTAGGGGGCCCCAGTTTCTTCGTCTGTAGAATGGGTTGTACTAGAAGATCTGGAAGCCTCTTCCTGCCCTAAGGTCTCTTCCATATCCAAATCAACACTAAACCATCCAGAGATTGTAGAATAGTTAACAATTAGTATAGACTAGTAGTAGAGTGTAGCCAGAATAGAACTAAGTGCTAAAAACGCTATTTGGAATGAAAAGGATGCTAGATTTGGAAGGAGAGTACCCCAGCTCCATCACCCACTCCACGGGTGCTTAGGACAAATCACTTCCCCCCTCTCCATACTCTTATCTGTAAAATGAGGGGGTGAGATGGTCTTAGGTCCTTTCCAGATCTAACTCTATCCCCCCATGATCCCTTTCAGCTCTGGATCTAGGTATGGCCTTGACTTTCTTCTGCTACCCAAACCAAGGACCTGAGTTGTCCAAAAGGAAAACAGTTGGCTGATTTGAGTACCCACTTCTCTCTTAGTCCTTCTTTATCCCCTGATATATCATTCTGGGAAAGGACCTTAGAATATATAAAGCCCCAATATCTGATATTGTCATTATCACCAAAACACCGACATCCACCAAAGGAGAAGGAGAAAGGACACATCATTTCTTCAATTTACAACCACATTTCCTATCTCTTCATTTGGGGAGACTTCTTTTCTTTTCCCTCCTCTTTCCTCCCCTCCTCCTTTCACAACTTACTCTCTTGGCTACTTTTCTCTCCCATTTCCTTCCCTCCTCACCATTTCACTTCTCTCCCCTCTCCTCCTCCTTCCCCTCCCTTCCATCTTCTCCCTTTCTCTCCTCTCTATTCCTCTCCCCTCCCCATATTTTTCATCCTTCCAAAGTCAACCCTCTCCCCACGTCCCCCAGTTGGTAAGGCCGCCACTTCCTTCCCACACCAACCAGACCTCTGCTAGCACAACATTAACTTTGAAAAAAAGATTGGTCTCCTAAGATTGAGAAATGCCTGTATAACTCAGTGATTCCCCAAATATTACCTAGGAAGCTCTAGTCATCTAAAGACTGGCTCCAAAGGCAGTGGGAAGAAAAGGAGTGGAGAGGAGACAGTAAGTGCTGATTTCTGGGCAAATCAATTGGCATAGAGAAGGAACAATGAAAAGTTGCTGAGTGTGCGAAGGATGACTATACACCAGCTGAACAGAATTACCTTCCTTTGTCCTACTTCTTCAGTGTGGTTCCATGGAAGGAGTATTAGAGTAAACTTTAGGAGACCTGGGTTCTAATCTTTGCCATCTACTTTTTGTGTGACTTTGGACAAGGCATTTATCTCTATGAATCTCATTTTACTCATTTCTTTTTTTGTTGCTGTTGCTTTTTTTTGCAGGGGGGAGAGCAGGGAAATTGGGGGTAAGTGACTTGCCCAAAGTCACATGGCTAGTAAGTGTTAAGTGTCTGGGGTCTGACTTGAATTCAGGTCTTCCTGACTCCAGGGTCAGTGCTCTATTCACTGGGCCACCTGGCCACTCCTACTCATTTCTAAAATGAACAGCTTGAACTGTTTGATTTCCAAGTTCCTTTCAACTCTTCTAGTTTGCACATTCTATGTTCTATGGTCCCTCCTAAGTGTCAATGTTCTACATTCTAACATTCTATATTCTAAAATCTCTCACGACTCTGACTGTATGTTTCCTAAGAAGTTCTCTGATCTTTTTCAGACAGAACACCTCCTCCATCCTGTTACTTGTAAAGCTCTGAGCTCACATTATTCCAATTAACTTTTTAAAAGCTTATCCCAATTAAGTCTCATCATTTTAGATTCAATCCAAAATTCTGGCCTGTCAGGATCATTCTAGATCTTGATTCAGGTGTCTAACACCTTTACCAGTTATGTGTCACCTTTGAATTTAAAAGGCATGGCATCTATGCTATTAGTTATTGAAATAAAAAATATTCAACAACACAGGGTACTCCACCTCCTTCCCTGTTGCTATTGAACCATTAATGAGGACTCTTTGGGTCTGATCATTCAACCAGTGCTGAAACTGTAATATCTTCTAGCACATGTCCACTACATTCATATATTACAACTTGTTCAGCCATTCCCCAATTGATGGGCATCCCCTTAGTTTCCAATTCTTTGTCACCACAGAAAGAGCTACTATAAATATTTTTGTACATGTGTGTCATTTTCTCACTTTTATGATCTAGATCTTTTCTGTGAGAAAAGTATGGAAAATTTTATCCAATACTTTGTTAAAATGTAGATAATCTCAATAATTCCCCCGATCTACCAGTCTACTAATTCAATCAACAAAGGAAATAAGGTTGGTCTGGCCTGGCTTATTCTCAATGAAGCCATGCCTACTCAGTGATCACTGTGGCCATTTCCAAATGTGCCCAAACCATCCTTTTAATAATACATTTTAAAATCTTGCCGAGAAGTGAGCCAAAAAAATCCCTGGTCTCTTATTTGCAAATTCTATTCTCTTCCCTTTAAAAAAAATTAGAATATTAGCCACCCTCCAACCCTTTGGTAATTGTTCCACTCTCCAATGATATTTCAGAGATCACCAACCATGGATGCTATTTGTTGGGTCTTTTGGGATTCAGGATTCAGTCTGAGCTAGTGACTTGAATTCATCAAGGGCAAATAGACAATCTTTTACTGTCTATCCCTCTATCTACTTTGGTTATCAACAACTGTTAGAGATTTTTATTCTGTCCTTTACAATCCACAGACCTTTGGCCAAGAAATAAGTTGAATATCCTTGTTGTCCCAAGCATCCATCGCCATCATCTTATCCAACCAAAGCAGCAGCCTTCCCTTTTCTTCAATTTCTTTTACCCAACTTAGCTTTAAAAAAAAGAGAACCCTCCTTCCTTTTGATGTTCTTAGCCTTCCTCACCAACCTTAGTTCATTCTGAAGCATCCCTAACACTATATTTCTAGGACTAGACCATGTTTTCTTTTCTTTTCTTTTTTTTATTTATTTATTTTTAGTTTTCAACATTCACTTCCATAAGATTTTGAGTTTTAAATTTTCTCCCCCCCTTCCCTGCCCCTTCCCAAAAATAGTGTGCAATTTCATATAGGTTCTACATATACATTCACATTAAACATATTTTCACATTAGTCATGTTGTAAAGAAGAATTAGAACCAATGGGAGGAACCACGAGAAAGAAGAAACAAAACAATCAAAAAAAGAGACCAAATAGGGGTGGCTAGGTGGCGCAGTAGATAGAGCACCAGCCCTGGAGTCAGGAGGACCTGAGTTCAAATCCGGCCTCAGACACTTAACACGCAAAAAAAACTAGCCATGTGACCTTGGGCAAGTGACTTAACCCCAATTGCCCTCAAAAAAAAAGCCTTTATTTGAGGGCGGCCCGGTGGCTCAGCGAGTAAGAGCACCGGCTCCAGTGTTGGGATGACCTGGAGATCGAATCCCGGGCTCAGACACTCAGCACCACACCCAGAAATAACTGGCTGTGTAACCTTGAGCAAGTTACTTAACCCCAATTGCTTTAAAAAAAAAAAAGAGAGAGACCAAATAATGTGCTTTGATCTGCATTCAGACTCCACACTTCTTTTTCTGGATGTGTATGGCATTTTCTATCCCAAGTCTTTTGGAGTTGTCTTAGATCTTTGCATTGCTGAGAAGAGTTAGGTCTATCAAAGTTAGTCATCACACAATGTGGCTGTTTCTGTGGACAACGTTCTCCCAGTTCTGCTCATTCACTCAGCATCGGTTCATGTAAGTCTTTCCATGTTTTTCTGAAATCTGCCTGTTCATTATTTCTTATAGCATTCCACTACATTCATATATTACAACTTGTTCAGCCATTCCCCAATTGATGGGCATCCCCTTAATTTCCAATTCTTTGTCACCACAGAAAGATCTACTATAAATACTTTTGTACATGTGTGTCATTTTCCCATTTTTATGATCTCTTTGGGATACAGACCTAGAAGTGGCATTGCTGGGTCAAAGGGTATGCAGTTTTACATTTCTTTGGGCATAGTTCCAAATTGCTCTGCAGGTTGGATCAATTCACAACTCCACCAACAATGTATTGTACACCATGTTTTCACATACATACTTTCTTACCTACCCTCACTTTCATCTTCCATAGGTGTCTTTTAAGAATATAAATTGTTTGCATTGTACAATGACTGACTTTGATAGACTTAGGTCTTCTGAACAATGCAATGATCTAAGACAATTCCAAAAGATTCATGATGGAAGATACTATCCACATCCAGAGAGAAAACTATAGAATGCAGATCAGAGCATACAATTTTCTTTTTGTTTTGCTTTATTTTTTTTCTTTCTTGTGGTTTTTCCCTTTTGTTCTGATTCTTCCTTCCCAATATGACTAATGTGGAAATAAGTTTAATATGATTGTACATGTATAGCTTATATCAGATTACATGCCATCTTGGGGAGGGGGGAGAGGAGAGAAGGGGGAAATTTAGAAATAAAAATCTCATAAAACTGAATGTTGAAAACTAAAAGTAAATATTTTTTAAAAGAATAGAAATTGCTGGATGTACATACATGAATCTCTTTACACAATTCCTTCTTTTTTCTTCTTCAAATAATAAAGCCAATGCCTCAGGTGTCTTTACAGGAGTTCACCAAGAATGTCTAGGAAGATAGCCCTGAAACCTGGTAAAAGGAAACCCATGACTGGGGTATGTCTCTGGAAGAGGCTAGACCTTAATTGAAAGAAACAGAATAGGCAAAAGTGAGGGTGAGGGCAAGTAAAAGAGAAGGAGCATTGAATATTATTTAGAAGATAAGTTCATATAAAGGAATCCAGAAAGCAGAGGGACAGAATGGTGGAGAGAACTTGGATAAGAGACAGAAACAAAAACAATTTTGTCCTTGGAGTGTTTTACAGACCACTTAGCCAGAATGAGGAAAGGGATGAGCAGTTTAGTGCCCAGATCAGAAGCCTGGTCCAGACATCCCTGTCCAAAGCAGAGAGCTAATATCTTGACTTGCCCAGATTATCATTTTATGCTTCAAAACATGATTGTTGTGTCCAACACTGAGGTTTTCCTGGCAAAGATACTGGAGTGGCATGCCATTTCCTTCTCCAGTTCATTTTACAGATGAGGAAACCGAGGCAAACCAGGCTAAGTGACTTGCCCAAAGTCACAGAGCAAGTAAGTGTCTGAGGCCAGATTTGAACTCAGGAAGATTAGTCTTCCTCACTCCAGGTTCAGTGCTCTATGTACTGCACCATCTAGGTGCCCCTTCAAAAAGTGGAGAAACCACCAAGTAGTAATTCCATTCTTGATCTGATCTCACCAACAGGGAAGAACTGGTTGCTGAGGATAGAAAATGATGGGAATTTTCAGGAAAATCAACTAATCCATCCTAGAATTTATGATAGAGGAGAGAAAGCCAAGAAGAGTTAAATATGTACCTCAAATTTAGACTGATCAAATTTCAGCGGTTAAAGAGAAAAGATAAGGAGGGTCTTATGAACTAAAATTCAAACAGGGAAGTCATGCCAGAGAGGATGGGAAGTTCCCAAGAACTAAAATCTGAAGACACAAAGGGAAGGCATTCTGATGAGGAAGAAAAGGCCTGGGGAACAGCCAGTGAAAATAGCTAGACTTGGGAGAATGGAGTGTCATGTCACTGGCCTTTTGAGTATGTATGGGGAGTAGGGTAAGAATGCTGGAGATGTAGGAAGGGGCTAGGTTATGAAAGACTTTGAAAGCCAAACAGAGAATTTTATGATTGATCCTAGGAATAATGGGGAACCACTGGAGTTTATTGAATGGGGTGCATAATCATATCCAAAAAGATACCTGTGCTTAAAGAATATCAACTTGACTCCTGAGTGGAGGATGGAATGGCTATTACAATAGTCCAGGTGAGAAGAGAATGCATCAGGATAGTGGCAGAGATAGAAGAGTGATAGAAGAGAGAAGGGAACATATTATGGAGATGTCACACAAGCAAAATTCATAGGCCTTGGCAAGAAACTGGATATAAAAAGGGGATGCGTGTGAGAGAGAGAGAGAGAGAGAGAGAGAGAGAGAGAATGAGGATTTTAGGATGACACCTAGATTTTGAGCCTAAGTGATTGGCAGGATAGTGATACTCTGAACAGTAATAGAGAAGTTAGATGGGGAAGGACTTGAGGGAAAAGACAGTTCTGGACATATTGAGTTTTAGATGTCTATAAGACCTTCTGTTGAAGATTTCCAATAGATAGTTGGAGTCTATGAGAACTTCAGTTGGACATTTCCAATAGATAGTTGGAGCCTATAAGACCTTCAGTTGGACATTTCCAATAGATAGTTG
>NW_027187400.1:13302602-13307367 GCF_028583685.1 Petaurus breviceps papuanus | reverse complement strand
GTTGGAGCCTATAAGACCTTCAGTTGGACATTTCCAATAGATAGTTGAAGCCTATAAGACCTTCAGTTGGACATTTCCAATGGATAGTTGGAGCCTGTAAGACCTTCAGTTGGACATTTCCAATAGATAGTTGGAGATGTGAGATTTGAGTTCATAAAAGAGTTTAGGGCTGGACAAATGTATCTGAGAATCAGCAAAGAGATGATAGCTGGATCCATAGCAGTTGATGAAATCACCAAGTGAAAGAGTGTAGAGAAAAAAGAGAAGAGGGCCCATGACCGAGCCCTGTGGGACACCCAGAGAATCAGCAAAGAGATGATAGCTGGATCCATAGCAGTTGATGAAATCACCAAGTGAAAGAGTGTAGAGAAAAAAGAGAAGAGGGCCCATGACCGAGCCCTGTGGGACACCCACAGTTAGTGGGTATGATCTGGGTAAAGATAGAGAAAAAATAAAGAAAATGAATTGTCATGCAGGTAGACAGAAAACCAGGAGAGAAAAAACCTAGAATATCCAGAAGTGACTGATCAATAGTATCAACAGCTGTAGAGAGAATGAGAAGAAAAAGGGATGAGAAAAGGTCGTTAGACTTGGTCATTAAGAGATCACTGGTAACTTTGAAGGCAGCAGCTTCAGTTGGATGATGAGGTCAGAAGACAGACTACAGTGAGTTAAGAGAAGGAGAGGAAAGAGTCAGGGGAGGGAGAGCCATGGGAGGCTTAAGAAGGAATGAAAAGGTTTGGAAGAACCACAGTGGTTAGCAGGATAGTAAGTTAATTAGGTAGGTCTTGTTGCAGGGAGAGCCCAGTTGCAATTGGGGAACATAAATTTGTAATGGACTCAGCAATTTTGTGATTTCCTCTCTCTTTGTTCAGTGGCATGGGAGCATGGGTAGATGGTGGAAGTAATTCAAGGCTAGGTTGGGCAGGGCAAGAACTTTGGTAGGTCACAGAGTCAAGTGCTGGACACCGCAGGACACTCATTAGCTGTGTGACCCTGGACCGGTTACTTCACTTTCTGTGTCTCATTTTCCTAATCTGTAGCAGGAAAGATTGGATTTGAAGGCCCCCGAAGGTCCCTTCCATCCTTCAATCTAGAATCCTATGAATAAACACTTTCGTTAACCTCTACCTTTAGAATCTTCTACTTCCTTCACATCAGATGCCTCCTCCTTCAGGAAGCCTTTCCTGGTTCCCTCCAGTTGTTAATGCTACTCCCTCCTCCATTTTCTTATAATTTCCTTGTCCACAAACATGTTGTTTTCCCAATAGAATATAAGCTCCTTGAGGGTATCGAGATTGTTTGGGGGTTTTTAATTTGTTTGTTTGGTTTTGGGCTTTGTGTTCCCAGGATCTAGCATTGTGCTAAGCACTTTGATAACCATTGAATCTAATTTAATTGAGTGACCAGCTGGGATTTGAAGAGACTCATCTATGAGGACACAGATGGTGAATGTCCAAGACTAGCCTCTAAGTTAGGTCTTCCTGACTCCAAGTCCAACTTACTTTCCACAACAGGATGCTGCATTTGTGAACTTGGTGAACGTGTGACCTCCAAGTCCTTTTTCTCTTTCTCTTTGGCCCCCCAGGTCTCTCTACAGCTGGCTTCGGGTGCCTTCCTGCTCAACCAGGCATTTTGCGAGGCCACAGGCATCCCCATGGAAAAGCTCAAGTGGACCTCACCGTTCACCAGCCACCGTGTGACGTTAACCTCCTGCTCCCACAACTCCTCCCGAAACCAAGACTTCCTGCCCCGGGAGCCCAAGAGTCCAGGCCTCAAAAGGCCCAACGGCACCTTCCAGAATTCAGCCCAGAGCCAGTTCTCAAAGAGCTCAGACACCTTCTGCCGCATACCCTGTGCTGAGCCCCTCCAGTTGCCAGCAGAAAGCTCCCCGAGCCATTCTCCTGACAGATTCCATGGAGCTGATAGCCAGCTGGCCCTGGAGACTGATGGATCCGAACAAGCTGGCAAGGTGTGGGCCACAGCGGTGGCCTTGGGGTGGCTGGAAAACAGTTCAGCCTCCTACTTTGTGGAGTGGGAACTGGTGGCAGCTAAAGCCAGCTCCTGGCTGGGAGAGCAGAAAATCCCTGAGGGTCGCACACTGGCCTCCGTGAAGACTGCAGCCCAGCAGCTCTTTGTCCTCCTTCGGCACTGGGACGAGAACCTTGAGTTCAACCTGCTTTGCTACAACCCCAATAGCGTGTAGGATTTTTTGGGGGGTGGGAAATTTGGGAAAGGGGAGGGTAAAGGAGCAATGGGGTCCTGGGAGAAACCCTTGAGGCTGTGGCTAATATATTTGAAAAAATCGTTAAGAGAACTGAACTGGGAGTCAGGAGGCCTGGGTCCTAGTCCTGGCTCAGCCGCTAACTCACTGTGTGACCTTAGGCAAGTCCTTTTCCCTCTCAGGGTCTCAGTTTCCTCCTCTGTAAAATGGGGGAGATTGGACTCTCTGAGGTTTGGTCCCTTACAGCTCCAAGGTCTCTAGGATCTCCCAAGAGCTGGTATCTTCGGGCTCAGATACTCCAGTAGGTACTTTATCCCACCTTCCAACCACCAGTGCTGTGGCCCTGAAAAAGAGGATGGGTGGCTCCCTTGCCCCATCCCAGAGGATGAAAGGATCCTCATTTTCTGCCTCTGCTATTTAACCTCCAACCTCCAGTCCCGGGGCCCTGGGGACCCACCCCAGCAATTCTGGAGGGCACAACCTAGAATGACTTGGCTCTGCTCTGGGACCATCCCAGATGTACAGGAGTAGTGGAGGGAGGTAGGGTCTGCCAGGCCCCAAGGGAATTATAGGACTTAGCCTTACTTGGACACTTTACATTTTGAAACAGAAGGAGGGACACACAGGTAGGGAATACAGCTTTGCCTCTAATGATTGTAAGAGGAAATGTCAGAGGTTTCTCTTCCTCAACCCTGAGGTGCTAAACCACTGCTCTCTGATTCCCATCAACACCTGGTACTTTAGTGACCAGTTGACTCCCAGCCATTGGCCCCCATAGATCTTAGTTCAAGAGTGGCTTCTTCCCCACCCCCAGAGCTGAGCTTTGACCAGCCCCTTCACCTGAGGCAAGATGTTCACCCTCTCTGCTTCAGCATCCTCATCTATAATGAGTCAGGTTAGGTATGACTTCTAAGGTCCTTCCATTCTACGTTCCTCTATCCTCTCCTCTAAGCTTCCTTGCTGGAGAAATGAGTTATGGAGCTCTGCCTTATTTCTCATAGTCTCTTGTTCTAAGGTCTTTCAATTCTAACATTCAATATTCTAAGATCCCTTGTAGCTCTGGCATTCCATGTTCTAGAGCCCTCCCAGCTCTAACATTCTGTATTCTAAGGCCCCTCCCAGTTCTGACATTATCAGTTCTAAGGCCCTGCCAGCTCGGACATTCTTTGTTCTGAGGGCCCTCCCAGCCCTGACATTCTGTGTTCTAAGGCCCTCCCAGCTCTGACATTCTGTGTTCTGAGGGCCCTCCCAGCTCGGACATTCTGTGTTCTGAGGGCCCTCCCAGCTCTGACATTCTGTGTTCTGAGGGCCCTCCCAGCTCTGACATCCTGTGTTCTGAGGGCCCTCCCAGCTCTGACATTCTCTATTCCAAGGGCTCTCCCAGCTCTGGTGTTCCCTGTCTTAAAGTCATTTCTAAATTCCAAGTCCTGCCTCACAAATAAGCAGTGCCCTCGAAGGGTTGGCCTCCAGGAGTGGCCATCATCCAGACCACAGCTATCCCAGCTCCTGCCCAGGGGCATGAACTCTCCTCAGAGGAAAAGCAAGCCCTCCCCAGAAGGTAGCACATCCAGGAATAAGGCAAATCTTCCAACAGGCTAAAGGAGGCTATTATTTTCTTCTCTGCTACTCAACTACCTATGAGGAGACCTTGGCAGGTCACTCTGTATCCCTAGACTTGGATACAGTGTATTGTTCTTTAAAATGGGATTATTGGATGAGCTCCCTTCCAACTCAAAATCCCATGAAGTTGCAACACCAGACCGGTTAAAGGAACTTGGAGAAAAGAAGGCTCATCAGGGACATGATGACAGCCTTCATATTTGAAGGGCCGTCAAGTAAAAAGAAAGCATTAGTCTTCTTCTGATGCACCAAGTGGACTGGACTGCTCTCTCTCCCTGAAAGTCTCTGAGTAGGGGCTGGATAGTTGTCAGGATTGTGCGGGTGGATGCTGACTCAGGATAGGTTGGATTAGATGGCCTCAAAGGTCCCTTCTAGCTCTGAGATTCTGTGGTTTATTTACACCATAGTGTATAGCAAGGGATGCAGTTTTTATGGACACTGAAGAGATTCAGGTGGAGGGGAAAGGGAGAAAAAGAGGTAGGGGAAAGAGAGGAGAGGCAGAAGGAGGAGAAGGGAGAGAGGAAAGAGAAAGGAGAGACAGAGGGAGAGGGAGGGAGGGAGGAAGGGAGAGAGAGGAAGGAAGAGAGAGAGAGAGAGAGAGAGAGAGAGAGAGAGAGAGAGAGAGAGAGAGAGAGAGAGAGAGAGAGAGAGGAGAGAAAAGAGAAGAGAGAAGAGAGAAGAAAGAGAAGAGAAGGAGGAGAGAAGGAGAGGAGAAGAGAAAGAGAAGAGAAGAGGGGAGAGAAGAGAAGAGAAGAGAAGAGAAGAGAAGAGAAGAGAAGAGAAGAGAAGAGAAGAGAAGAGAAGAGAAGAGAAGAGAAGAGAAGAGAAGAGAAGAGAAGAGAGGAGAAAAGAAGAGGGGAGAGGAGGGGAGAGGAGAAGAAGAAGAAGAAGAAGAAGAAGAAGAAGAAGAAGAAGAAGAAG
>NW_027187400.1:13295889-13302592 GCF_028583685.1 Petaurus breviceps papuanus | reverse complement strand
AGAAGAAGAAGAAGAAGAAGAAGAAGAAGAAGAAGAAGAAGAAGAAGAAGAAGAAGAAGAAGAAGAAGAAGAAGAAGAAGAAGGGAAGGGAAGAGAAGAGGGGAGGGGAGAGAGAAGAAGGAGAGAGAGAGAGGGAGAGAAAGAGACAGGGAGAGAGACAAAGGGAGAGAGACAGAGATCAGGCCTAAGGAAATAGAGTGATATCATGGAGACACTGTCTCTGGAGGAAACCTGGGCTTAACTCTAGCCTCTGCTCCTGAATGCCTCTGTGATCTAAAGCAAATCTCTTAAGCTCCCTAGGCCATGGTTTCCCCATCTGGAAAATGCAGGCCTTGGCCTCGATGGCCTTTGCAATTTGGAGCCATCAGTTTATGACTTGAAGTAATTTCTCTTATCAGGGTTCTTCTCTGCCAAGTTAGCAAAGCAGTCTAAATCCATTTCCCAGGCTCCTTCCAGCTCTAACCCTATCTCCTTTTCTATCCTCCTTGAAATAAAATAACCAACATGAAACACTTTAAAGTTTGCATAGCATTTTACATATGTCTTCTCCTTTGGGCCCCCCAACATCCCTGTGAGGTTCCGGAGAGAATCAAGAAATCACAGAATTTAAGAACTAGAAGGAACTTCAGCAGCCATCTAGTCCAACCTGGACTGGCCTGGAGTGCCATCCGTCAATCAAATGCTTATTAAGCACCTACTATGTGCCAGCCATTGCACTAGGCATTGGAGATTGTTTTTGTTGTTCCTCAGTCGTGCCTGACTCTCCATGACCCCATTGAGGCTTTTCTCGGCAAAGATACTGAAGCGATTTGCCATTTCTTCATCTCATTTTACAGATGAGTAAACTGAGGTAAACAGGGTGAAGTGTCAAACAGCTAGTAAGTATCTAGGGTTGGATTTGAACTCAGGTCTTTCTGACTAACTCCAGGTTAAGTGCCCTATCCACTTTACCACCTAGCTGCCCAGGCACTGGAGATAAAAAGACTGAAACAATCCCTCAATGAACTTATATTCTATCGGTGGAGACAAGTACATATACTGGCATATACTTGACAAAATAAATACAGAAAAGCACAACATAAAGATAAGGTAACTTGGGGAGGGGAGGTGAGAGGACACTAGAAGCTGAGATCAAGAATGAATTCATGCAGAAGGTGAATCTGAGTTTTTAAGGAAGAGAGATTATGTGAGGCAGAGGTAAGGAGCGTCCTTAGGAACAGCAAGGTTACCACGTTGGTTGGGTACAGTTCGAAGAAGAGACTGGGGCCATGTTGGGACAGTCTTTAAAAGAAAAAATTGTTTACATTTTCTCCTAAAGAAGATAGTCACTTGATTGATTAGGGGAGTAACATGGTCAGATAGGCACTTAAGGAAAATCACCTTGGCAACAGAGGACAGCCTGGAGTGGGGAGATTCTTGAGGAGGACAGACCAATTGGAAGGGTGTAGCAATAATCCAGGTGAGTGGTGATGAAGGCCTGAACTAATTTCTTGGCTAAGTAAGTGGAGAGAAAGGGATGGATGTGAGGGATGTCATAGAAGTAGAAATGGCTGAGATTCAGTAACTGATTGGATGTCTAGGATGAAGATAGTTGTGAGGTTATAGACCATATAGACTAAAATCGTGATGGTGATTTCAAAAGAAATAGGAAAGTTTGGGAAAGGGGTTGGTTTGGGGTTGGAGAGCAGGTGAGACCTGTCTTAAACACTTTAAGTTTGAGATGCTTACAGGACACCGAGCTTAGAAGGTCCAATAGATTATTGATAATGTGGACCTGAAGCTCAGGGGAGAGTCTAGAGCTGGATATAGAGATCTGTGAGTCGTCTACACAGAAAAGATGAATAAATCTGTGAGAGCCAATGAGGTCATAGAGAACTTGAAGAGGATCTAGGGTAGAGCTTTGGGGGCATGTTCACAGCACATCCAATGCCTGACCTTGATGAGGGGAGATGCTCACTTTTTCAGACAAACCATTATTCCACTTTGGGATAACCATTAAGGGTATCTCTTCTGAAATTTGCCTCTTTTCAATGTCTGCCTTCCATTCCCAATTCTGCCCTTTGGGGCCATACAGAACAGGCATCAATCCTCCAGAGGACGGCCCTTCAGACACTTGAAGACAGCTTTGATTGCCCACCCAACTTTCCCCGGCAAGTCTTCTCTAGGTTAAACACCCCAGTTCCTCCAACTGCTCCTCATCTGCCATGGGCTCCAGGCCCTTCTATGCTGGTTGCTCTCCTCTGGGATATGCTCTCCTATTTATCACTGTCCTTCAACAGTGATCCCCAAAATGAATACAACACTCTTTGACATGGAAGGAGGACAGAGGGACTTGGGGACTCTATGTCTTGCATGGGGAAGCTGAAGCTCAGATCATTACTTGTCCATGATTAAACAGCTAGTGAGTTGAGGCAGGATTTGAACCCTGTTTCCAAATCCAACTCTATCCTCTATTCCATGATGCTTCTCAATTAAATATTTTTTTTTCTGCCCCTTCCACTTGCATGCCCCAACTGAGCAGGAAAACTGAGGAAAAGAGTCACTGTTCCCAACCAGATAAGTTTCTTGAGACATCTGAGGCCACTGATGGTCCTTGCAAGCTCTTATACAAGATCTACCCTCTCCTGAGGCCTCCAGGAATATCTTGTTCACATAAGATGTAGAGAGAGCAGGGAAAGAAATGTGGGAGACTACCTCTAGAAGAGGGGAAGGCTCAATTTCCTCATTTACAAAATGGGGAAACTGAATTATATTTGAGGTCCTTTTCACCTCTAAAATACTATAACCCCATGAGAGGAGGCAGCCACAGTAAAGCTCCAATCCAGTTCGATCCAGCCAACATGGATTAAGCACCTACTATGTGTTGTAGGAGTACTAAGACAAAAAGAACTCAGTGAAAAGCTGAGACCTGCAGTAGTGCTGGGCTGTTCCCACACCTTCCCTGCCCTGCCTGCTCAGCTTTCTGTGCTTTACTGTGTCCCAGGGGCCTCTCTCAGGTAACACCGCAGGCACTCTGGGGGAGTCCTCAGAGGAAGCCCTATGACAGCTCACTGTGGGGTACTGGTCAGCCTTCAATGCTATGACAGGCACCAGAACCTATCCCCTCGGCTGAGAATCTAGCCATGGATTAGACTCAGTGAGGGAGCTAAAGGTGACCAGGTCATTGTGGCCCTGAATGGAGAAGGAAATCCCTCTGGTTTGGCTGACTCAAGCTCAATGTTGTTGAATGGACTGAAGGTTCTGGGCCCCCTGGCTTGGTTCTCCCTTTTGTGTGGGGATAGGGGAGGGTACAAATGCAAATATTTCACACACACACACACACACACACACACACACACCTATAATAGCCAGGGGTTCTGAGACCCGCCTAGGGAAGATTGAAATGAACATTAGAGCTATCTCATTAGAAAGAGGGTGACAGTAGTCTTAGAGTTGGAATCAGAGAACCTGAGTTTAAATCCAGTCCTGCTGCATAGTCATTTAGGATCTTGACCAAATCTCTTCCTCTGGACCTCGTTTTATTCATCTGTAAAATGTGGGGGTCAAACTGGATGGCCTATCTGGGCCCTTCCAAGTCTGGAGTCATGATCTGATAAGCTCTGAGATAGTTCCCTCCAGCTCTGATAAGAAGCCACTCAAGGACCCCAAGGATGCAGATGCAGAGTGAGCTACTCATCCCCTTGAAACCTACAGACAGCTGCCTTCCTAAAGACTCAGCTAGCACCCAGTGTGGGAGAAAGTCGCCCCTTTCCCTTTTGGCTTAAGAAACGACCTGCTTGGCTGCCTATCTCCCCTTGCTCTATGATCAAGGAATATAGGAAGTCCATGAAAAAAGGAGACATTTAAGGGTCAGAGGCCAAGATAAGAAGCATTTCAATGGGATACCTGCTTTCTCCCAAGATACTTAGATCTCAGCCATCTTCCTTAGCCCAGCCCAGTCAGAGGCCTAACCTGGGAACAACTGGGCCACCTACACAAAAGAACCACCCAGACGTGGGAGATCACAAAAATTATTGACGCTGGCCTTGTAAATAAACATGGAGATTTGCCAGCCCGAACCTATTTCTCAAGCCTTCAAATGCCTAAAGTGCAGGGACATCTAAACAAAGGGTGTCAGCTATCTCCACGTGGAGGCAACTGGGTCTTAACACTGAGAAATGACAGGAGATAGTTCCTGGGGCTGGGCTAACGTGTTCTTTAGGCTCCTGACGAAGGTAGAATGCCTCATAAGGACACACTGGAGCCCCTTCAAGAAGATGAGACCCCTTCCCCTCCATGGGCCTTGCCTTCTTCTTCGGTTCCTTGGTTGATGCTCCCCAGGGCCCTGCTATGCCTTTAGGCTTGATCACAGCAGGCATTTTCCAAGAAAGCATTTTGTGTCTCAATTCCAGCCCTGGAGGGATCCTGCAGAAATCCCTGGAACCTGGCTCCTGGGGATTTTAATGCTGCATTCTGGAACTGGAAGCATCCTACCCACACTACAGGACAGGACAACTGAGGCCATTTCTACTCTGGTACTGGAGTTGTTTCTGCCCTGGTATTGAGGCCCTCACTCTTCTCTGCCTGATGAAGTGTTCTCTCCACAGGCTTGGAGGGTCATCTAGAGGGTCTCCTATCACTAGGTCTTTGGGGGCACACTAGTGGAGAAATCAACATCCTCCAGTTATGGTCATTGACATGAGCTGAAGAAGGCCTCCAGTGTAGAGGACCACAATGGCTCACCTACCTTGGGGCTTGACTGAGGATGAACAGCCCCCAGCAGGGCCCCATACCCTCTCTCACTGGGCTCCCCTTAGCCCACACAACACCCCCACCCTGGACTCTCAATGGCATTGCCTCAACCCTTTTACCATCTAACATGGTGGACTTTGTCCTGTCCAGGCTACACTGACTATAGACCTCCAGGGTGTTGAGCTTGCACCGAGGTCCCCATATGGCATTCTTGGTTGTGGTGCCCATAATGTCATCTCACCATCCTGCCAATGGCTTTGGTTTCTGTGACCTGGTGCCAGTTCCTCAAGTGCCTCGGGACATGCACTCCTGCTTCATGCCCACCCTCCCTGCTTGCTTTTCCCACCCCAGCAGCATCTGTAAAACTTCCTTTCTCCTGGAAAACCTATTGGTGTCAGTCAACGACCAGCCAATTCATCTGCCCCCTAAGCAGAAGCTTCTGTTTACAGGCTAATGGTTTGTTTATTTAACTGGTGGTCTCTGCCCTGCCTAGAGCAGCCAAAACAGTTTGTTCACTGAGCCCGGCAAAATGACAGATTGTACTTAATAATAACAACTCCCATTTCCCCAGGGTTTTGAAAGGCACAAATTGCTTTCCTCACCATCACCTGATGAAGGAAGCCCCACCGCACATCCAGGTCATCCTTCTCATTTTACAGATGAGGAAACTGAGTCCCAGAGAGGTTTAATCATTGGCCCAAGGTAGCCCTCCACTCCTTCTGCTGCCCCCACCCCTACATTGGCTTCTCCTGGCTCCCTCTAAAGTGGGTGCTGTCTTTTTAACACTAGTGGTTCTATTCTCTTTAATCCATCCTCATTGTAATCCCTTCTCTGTCATTGTTGATCAGTGGCACCAAGATCCGTAAAACATCACAGGGTTTTTGCCCATTTGGACATTTTTATCAGTCATCATTTCACTTCAAGATGATAGACTGAATCACAAATTGAATTTTGGCTCCATCTTGATTCTGCTCTCTGGCTGTGTGACCTGGGGCTAGTCACTTAACTTCTTCCATGGGGTGATTATAAGGAAAGCACATTGGGTAAGGGGGAAAGAGCCCAAGGTCATTGAAGGCCAGGGAAAAGATCACCAGGCTAGGAGATCCGGATTAGTCAGAGTCCCAGCCCTTCCACTACTGGTCCTAGGGCCTTTGGACTTCTGTTTTCTCATCTATAAAATGGAATTAGGTGATAACACTCAATTTGGAATAGAAGATGTGGATTCATAAACTGGCTTGGTTACTTACTACCTATGTGACCTTAGGTGAATCTCTTCTCTTCCCACCCCTGCCCCAAGCCTCAGTTTCTTCTTCTGTAAAAGGAAGTCTGACATTCTGTGATCTGAAACATTCCCAGTTCCACATAATTGGGAGCCCTGGTCAGAACCATACCCTTCAGGTGAACTGTATTTCCATCAACAACAGGTCACTCTACAGAAAGTCATTAAGGAACAGAAAAGGGATGCAAAATCTGGAGTGAGATGTAGCAAGAGAAACTCTAGAGGCACAGGTCAGAGGTCCCAGGTTCAAATCGCAGCTCTGCCACTTCTAGAGGAAGCAAGGAGCTAAATACAGAAAGAATGCTAGATGCAGCTAGGTGGCTCCATAGTGCAGAGCGCACCTACCTTGGAATAAGGAGAATCTGAGTTCAAATTCAATCTCAGACATTGTGTGACCCTGGGCAAGTCATTTACGAAAGAAAGAAAGAAAGAAAGAAAGAAAGAAAGAAAGAAAGAAAGAAAGAAAGAAAGAAAGAAAGAAAGAAAGAAAGAAAGAAAGAAAGAAAGAAAGAAAGAAAGAAAGAAAGGAAGGAAGAAAGAGGAAAGAAAGAAAGAGGAAAGAAAGGAGGAAAGAAAGAAAGGAAGAAAGAAAGAAAGAAAGAAAGAAAGAAAGGAGGAAAGAAAGAAAGAAAGAAAGAAAGAAAGAAAGAAAGAAAGAAAGGAAGGAAGGAAGGAAGGAAGGAAGGAAGGAAG
>NW_027187400.1:13255165-13295789 GCF_028583685.1 Petaurus breviceps papuanus | reverse complement strand
GAAGGAAGGAAGGAAGGAAGGAAGGAAGGAAGGAAGGAAGACAAAAGTTAGAGGACCTGGGCTTAGCTTTCAGCACTGCTGCCACCTCCCTGTATATTCAAGATTTAGATCTAGGAGGGACCTGAGGAGTCCAACTCCTCAGGGGGAGGCCAAGGCCTAGAGAAGGGACATGGTTTGCCCAAGATCATATATCAATTAACAAGAATTTTGAAGCACCTACTGTGTGCCAGGATTTGAACCTCTACCTCCTGACCCTCAGCCAAGTGTTCTTCCCATCCAAGCCCTTGGGAAAACCCTTCTCTGAGTTTCATTTTCTTTAACCCCTAAGGTCCCTTCTAGTTCTAAACCCTATGGTCCTATGAACGAAAGCAGGAATACTGATTGGTTTGGAAACCACCTTTTGATGTAGTAAGAGTTCCTAATAAGAAAAGCTAGTTAAACAAACCATCAGGTGGAACTAAGAGGGCCTTGGGCTGAATCCATGGGTCCACCCTTGATCAGCTTTCCCTGTAACACAGACATCCTTTGTCTGATAGGTAGGGCCTTGAGCCAGCACTCTTTGCTGATGGAAGAAGAGGGGGTCCACCACCCTCATCAGCCCATCACATGTCTTTTTATGAACCCCAAGAACTTGTTGGTGTACCACTGTCCCTCACCCCAACCTCTATCATGGCTGCCAATTCCTCAATAAAAGTGAACTGTGAGAGAATCTCTGCTCTTCCAGGTTTATCTTTCCCAGGGGTGGAAGGGATGGAGGGGAAGGCCCTGGGGTGGGAGGAGGGGCGAGCTGGTATCATCTGATGCCCCTCCACACACAGGTATAGAGATCTGAAAGGAGGCTGCTCAGGATTCCTCTTTGTCTCTCCAGAAGGTGAGTGAGGGGAGAGGTTGCTTTGGGTGCAAGGGTTTTACAGCCAAGGCTCTCAAGGCTATTCGGGGTGCAGCCAAAAGAGAGAACAGTGGCTCTGAAGTCCAAGATTGTGGTCTCAAATCCCCACTTTCCTACTTAATATCTGGATGACCTTTGATAAGTCACTTTTTCTTCATAGGACCTTAGTTTTCCCATGTGCAAAATGGAGAGATTGGATTGTGTTCTCTTTTCTTACAGTTCTGACCCTGAAGGGAAGGGGCCAAGGTCTGGTCCATGTAAAGGGACTATTAATTTGGCAGTTGGGCAAAAGTCCATCTCAACAATGCTCAAAACAAATGCTTTGTGATTCCTATCAGCATCACTGAAAAGCTTCTGTACAATTCAATCAACATTTATTAAGTACCTTCTATGGGCCAAATACTACCCTAAACATTGGGGATACAAAAAAAAAGGCAAAAGGCAGCCCCTGTCCTCATGGAGCTTACAGTCTAATGGGGGAGACAATATGCAAATAAAGAAACAAAGATATGCAAATAAAGATACAATATGCAAATAAAAATACAAAGCAATCTACAGACGGGATAAACAGGAAATATTAATGGAAAGAAGGCATTGGAATTGATGGTTGGGAAAGGAAAGGTGAGATTTTAGTTGGGACTTAAAGCAAGTCAGGGAGGTCAGTATCAGAATGGAAAAGGGAGAACATTCCAGGCGTAGGAAAGGTCAGAGAGAATGCCCAGAGCCAAGAGACGAAGGGTCTTATTTGTGGAACAGCCGGGAGGCCAGTGTCACCAGAATGAACAGTCTGTGGTATAAAGTAAGGTGGGAGAAGATGGGAAGGGCAGGAGGGGGTAGGTTAGGAAGGGCTGTGAATGCCAAGCAGGGCTCCCATAGAGTTTCCAATAGGAAGGCACTGGTGTTTACTGAGTAGGGGGTGACCGAACATTTGCCTTTCAGGAAAATCACTTTCATGCCCCTGGGTCACTGGCTCACATCCGTAGCCCATCCTGGCTGATGGACAGTATTCAAAGTCAAGACAAGCCCTGCCCTTTAAAATCTCCTCAAAACACTCTCCCCTGCCCCCAACCAAGAAGCCTTCCTGGACTTTCTCTGATCTCGCTGAACACTTACATTTGTGGTAAGCAGGCAAGGACACATTTGGTTGCCCTGCTCTGTTCCCCAATGAGATCAGGGAGGGCAATGTGCTGTAAAAGTCACCACATCTTCAGAAGAAGCAGAGGGATGAAGATAGAGAAGGGAGATTCAAATGATGGTACTCCCCCTGAAATGGGTATTAGTGGAAAGTGCATTGGACCTGAGTTGGGAAAAACCTGGAACAAGTCACAGGTCTTACTAGCTGTGTGACCCTGGGCAAGTCATCTAACCTATAGTTTTCTTATTTTAAAAAAGTAGGTTTGCTCTACATGACCTCTTAGGCACTTTTAATCCATCTTCCACACAATTGTTTACCATTTCATGATATTACCGTTTCATGAAATTCCATCTCCCATCTCCCTCGCATTTGCACTGACCTCCCCATTCTTGGAATGCACTCCTTCCTCATGTCTGCCTGATATACCTAGCTACCTTCAAAATACCACTAATGAAGCCTTCAAGCTCCCCCACAAAAAGCCCATGTGAATTTCCAGGGATACTGGAGCCTTTCCCTTAAGTACTTTGTATCTATTTAGTATCTATTTTGTATTTATTTCAGTGAACTCCTTATCTGCTCCTCCCCTCTTCACACCCTCCCCTGCCTCTCCATTTAAATATAAGCTACTTGAGGGCAGGAACTGGTTTGGGTTCCTCTTGGTTATTTGCCTTTGTACCTCCCCCTCACCTAAATCTGACTTTCCCTCTCCCCTCACACTCCACTCCTACCCCATAAGAATCATTCAGATCAATCAGGAAACCCTTTTAATTCCCTTCTTGTTCCGGGCAGGTTGGGTCCATTAATGGTTGGTTCTGTTTTCTCTCCCCTACTAGGGAAAGAGTCTGCTCAATTTTGTTCCCTGGGCTCTACAGCTGCTACCAATGCTGACTCCCTCCCGTCAGCAACTAAGGAAGTAAATAGAGTTTCTCTTGCCACATGTAACATTGGGGGCAAGGCAGCTGTATGAGCACAGGCTATTGATGAGGCTGGAGGAGAATTCTTTACAAAGTTGGGTGGGTTTTTCTGTCATCTTCCCACCCCACCAAAGGACCACACTAGAGAATAGGAGGAAATAGCAGGCATAGACAGGGCAGGGTAGGGAATAAGGGAAGGTGTGGGAAGAAGGAAGAAAGCGGTACTCAGTGTTCCAAGATGCCTTCCACCTCCGACTTTCCTTTCAATTTTAACATACTCTGTTCAAGGTGCCTTCCATCCCTAAAATTCTATGCTCTAAACCAAGGGTTCTTAGCCTTTTTCATGTCATGGAACATTTTGGGCTGATGTTGAAGCCTATGGATACCTTTTCAGAATAATGTCTTTAAATGCATAAAATAAAATTCATAGAATCACAAAAGAAACCAAAGGTAAGCCAAAATGAGGATGCATTTTTTTCCCCACTCAAACTCAGGGACCTCCTGCTGTGAAATCTAGCCCCTACTCTAAAGTTTCATGTTCTTAGGCCCCTTCCAGCTCTCTGAGAAGTCACCTCCCTCCAAGCTTTCATACATTCTGTTTGAAGATTCTTTTCCCAGAAGTCAGAGAGTGCACAGAGAGGCACAAACCTAGCTCCTTTCTTCACTTAGCCTTGGGGTGCTCAGAGATACTGGGGCTCAGTGGATAGAGTGCCAGGCCTAAGTTAGGAGGATTTATCTCATGGCATAATGGATAGAGGACTGAACTTGGAATCAGGAAGGTTCACCTTCATGAGTTCAAATCCAGCCTCAGACACTTATTGGCTGTGAGGCTCTAGGCAAGTCACTTAACCCTGTTTGCCTCAGTTTGCTCATCTGTAAAATGAGCTGGAGAAGAAAATGACAAACCACCAAGGAAAACCCCAAAATAGGGTCACAAAGAGTCAAACATAACTGAAACAACAACAGCTCAAGTAGAATTTCAGTCGCACAAAGCTGACTTGATAACTCTGTAACAGATGAGAAACCATGGGGGAAGGGAGGAAGAAAGGGATAGAAGGAGGGGGTTTGCCTCCCATATATACTACCTGGGATTGGGATCTTTAAGTCACAGTCTCAAAGCTGAACAAAACCTTAGACCATAAAATGTTAAATAGTGTAGAAAAAAGCTTTAGAATCAAGAATGCCAATCTCATGTTCCAAACTGCTGGCTGTGTCCAGCAGTGCTCCCAGGACATCTCACACTCAATATGTCCCAAGCAGAACCAGTTTTCCCCAAAGCCCATCACGCCTTCAAACTTCCCTATTTCTGCTGAGGTTACCAGTGACCCAAGTTCACCATCCTGATAACATCCTTGACTCTTCTTCATTCCTATCAGTTGCCAAAGTCTTGCTGATCCAACCACCACAAACATACATGCATTAAGTACTCACAGTATCTACACTAGTTTAGAATGACATTAAGGTTGAGAAGCTGGGTTACTAGAAGGAGGTAGCCTCAGGAGGAGTAAGAAAGTCTGGAAGAAGGGTAGGTTTAGGGGAAAAAATATTGAGTCTTGTATTAGACATGTTGAGTTTGAGGCACCTATTGGACATCCATTTAAAAATGTCTAATGGGCAATTTATGATTTCATTACAGAAGCTCCAGAGACTAGGGCTAAAGATGTAGTCGTGGGATAGTATATTGGGGAGGCAGATAATTAGACCCATGGGAGCTGATGAGGTCAGCAAGGGAAAGTGCAGAGAGAAAAGAGAAAAGAACCCAGGACAGAGCCTTGGGCGACACCCACAGTTAGTAGACTTGGGGTGCATAGTAAGGCGCAAGCAGTTTGACAGTTAGGAGGAGAACCAAGGGGAAGTAGTGTTATTAAAGACCCAGAGACCAGAGAGTATCCCAGAGGAATATCAATCAATAAAAATGTATCAAGTACCTACTATGTGTTAGGATAAGAAGCCAAAGACATTCTTTGCCCTCAAGGAGATTACAATGTGGGGGGGGGGGGGGGAAGGGAACATGAAAAAAAATATAAAAAAAAAAAATGTAAAAAAGAACGAAAGGGAAAGAAGAAAAAAAGGCAGAAGGTTTTTTGAAACGGAGGAGGGAAGTGAGGGGGGGGGGGGGGGGGAAGAGATCATGCAAACAAATATATACAAAACAATCTGTATACAGGATAAATAGGAAATAATTAACAGAGGGAAGGGTGAGAATTAAGAAGAGTTGGGGAAGTCTTCTAGTAAATGATGAGATTTTTACTTGGGATTTAAAGGAATCCTGGGAAGTCGACGTAGTTGGAGTAGAAAATACCCAGGGTGTCTTGTTCATGGAACAGCCAGGAGGTCAGTGTCTCTGATTCAAAAAGAACACGTCAGAGAATAAGACGTAAGAAGACTGGAAAGGGAGGAGGGGAGGAAGTTACTAATGGCTTTGGATGCCAAACAGAGTATTTTATATTTGATGCCAGAGGCAAGAGGGAGCCACCGAGGTTTATTGAGTGAGGGGGTGTTGTGATTGGACCTGTGAAAAAGTCATCATGTCAAATGCTACAGAGAGGTCAAGAAGGATTAGAAATGAAAATATGCCATTAAATTGGGTAATTAAGAGGCACTGAAAACTTGGGAAAATGAATTTTCATTGAAATGATGAGCTCAAAAGCCTGATTGCAGAGGGATTAAAAAAGAGTGAGAGAAGAGCGGAAATGCCAAATGTAAGCAGCATTTCCCAAGAGTTTAGCGGAGAAGGGGAGGACAGAGAGAGATGACTGTTACTAAGGAGGGTAAGGTATTCTCTTCCCAGAACAACAGTAAGTATGATAGTGTTGATTTGATTACAGAGCTCAGAGCAAGCAGGGGTGGGGGTAAGATTGGGGTGAGGGGGTTTGTCAGTGAGATGACTGGTACAAGACAGCTTGGAGGGTGGATAAAGTATGATCTGGTGATGGGGAGCTTATTTTACAAATGAAGAAACTGAGGAAAACAGGGTCAAGTGACTTACCCAGGGTCACATAGCTGGTAAGTGTCTAAGGCCAAATTTGAACTCATAAAGATGAGCCTTCCTGGCTCCAGGCCTGACACTCTATACAATATGGCACCACCTAGCTGCCCAAGTGGTCTATAATGAAGTAGTTTATTTCGAATTCTTAATCACTAATCAAGACAGCTTTCTAAAGATAGTCTAGTATCTTAGAGATTAATTTAGTCCAATTTCTAACCTTCTCACCCTCCCATAGACATACACATATACGTGTATTGTGTGTGTGTGTATTTGATTTTTCTAATCTGAGTACACGTTGTTACCCCCAAAGTAGAAAGTAAGTCATCTTCCTTGAGACCAGGGACCATTTCCTTTGTCTTTGTAGTTTCCCAGCACCAAATATTGAGCCTGGAACACAGTAAGCATTCAGTGCTTGCTTGGATTGAATTGAATGGTCAGTTCTACTTTCCAAAAGGCTTTGGAAAGGAATTCCAGCCATGCCTATGCAGAGACCCAATACTTGGGGGCCCCTAGTTTATAAAAGTAGCTGAAAGGGAGAAGACTGGAAGGGGGACCCTCCAACCTGGACCATAATCCTCAAATGTAGTAGCTCAGTTCCAGCTCTGCTTTCTACTTTCTCCCTTGGAGGCAATTGAGCCCAGCTCTTCTGCCAGCCTGTGCCAGGGACAGGAAATTAGCTTTGGGACTGTGGGCAATGGGCAGAGCAAATATCACCCTGTATCATCGTCTTACCCAGCACCCCTCCCTCTCCTATCTTCCTAGTCTTCCCCAGCCACCAACCCAGAGATTGCTGGGGACATTCAAAAGAAGGCCATAGAATCAACTGACCCTCACCCTGCCTAATAGAGGTGCCAGAACTACCATCTATCCACCCCCATCCCCTAGGCTTTATCGAAGTTGGGTGTGCGTGGGAGGCCCTGTGCTGGGCCCTCTCAGTTTAGTTATGGTCTCTCAGACACAGCAGCAATCCCTGCCCTCTGGGAACTGACAGTCTGAGACAGATGATGGTGCCACAGGCAGAAAACAGAATCAACAAAGACAGACAATGAATGAATGAATATATAGTGTATTAACTCTTTCTATAAATCAAGGTTTTGGGGGGCAGGGTAGGATATAAGAGAAATATCAGGTCAGAACAATGCTCTCTCTTGAGGTGGTCAAAGTTATGTTAGCAGGTCTCATATACAACATTTAAGGGACTTCACTTTGCAAAAGAAATTCTCAGTCCCTGTCTCCCTCTGCCCCCCCCCTCTCTCTTCCTCCTTCCCTCCCTCTCTCTCTCCCTTTCTCTGTTTCTGTCTCTTCTCTTTTCTATCATTCTTTCTCTCCCTCATCTCTGTCTCTACATTTCCTGTAGACCCAATTGCCTCCCTTTTCTCTGTCTCTCCTCTATCCTCTGTTTTCCCCCTCCCTCCCTGTTTCTCAGTCTGCATCACTGTTTCTCTCTTCCTCATCACTGTCTCCCTGTCCCATCTTCCTGGTGTGTCTCTCCCTACCGGGCTGTTGTGAGAAAATTGTTTTGTTAACCTAAAAGTACTTATAAATGTGAGCTATTGTTATTTGTTCCTCTGGCCCAGCTCCCAGGTCTCTCCCTGAACTTCTTCTATCTCTGATCTCTTTCTGGCCCTCTTCTCTCCCTGCTTTTTTGCCCTTCCTCCCTCCCCCTGTCTCTCTTCTATCTTACCCCTTCTCCCTCCCTCTAGGTCTGTCTCCCTCTATTTCTCTTCTTTCTATATCTGTCATTCTGTCAATCTCCACTGTTCCTAACCCTTCTGCCTCAACGCCTCTGTCCCTCTCTCTATCTCTCCTCCCCACCCCCTTCACCTTTCTTCCTTTATGTCCCAGAGGGACCGTATTGGTTTCTGTCCATCTCTCTTCTTCCCTTCTTCCTTCCCTCTTCTTTGTCTCTGTCTCTATGTGGCTCCCCCTCCCCATCTCTCATCGATCTCTGTTTTTCTCTCCTTTTCTCTCAGACTCCATTTCCTTCTGTCAGTCTCTCCACTCTCTCTTTCTGCTTTGTCTCCCCAAACTCCAGGGATTTCTTGGTCCCTCTCTCCCTCTCCATCGATCTGTGCTCTCTCCCCCAATTCCTCTCCCTGACTCCATTTCCCCCTCCCTCTTCTCACACAAGCACATCCTCCATCATACTCAGTCCAACATCTGTCCTTAACCCAAATCTTGCCAATTAAACTTTTCCCTCCAGCTCGCCGCCCCCGCCGCGCCCCGCATTGTGACGTCCGAGAAACTCGTAGATACGCACAGAGCTGTAAGATTGAGAGAAGGGGGACCAAGGCATCCCACGGGGCGAGACCGGGGGAGGACTCTCTCACCCTTACCTCCCTCCGCCTCCACCAGGATCTGGAGGAAGGGGGAACCGAGAGAGGTGGGGAGGAAGGGGATAATTTGTTTTCATATGTGAAATAACATTAATGCCGCAGTCACAGAGTCGTTGCCATAGACACCAGGAGGGGCTTATGGGGGGCAATTAGACTGCACAGAGTTGGCAACGATACCTTAGAAAATAATACCATTAAAGTAAATAAGTGTTACAGCGCATTGTGGAGAGCTTCGGGAAGTGGGGTGGGGTCCTGAGGCTGCTGCCCTGACAGACGGGCGGAGGGACAGACAAAAGGCAGACCAGGCAGACAGAAGCCAAGCAAAGCCGGACAGACAGAGGGACAGACGGGAGGACAGAAGGCAGACAGAGACAGAGGGAAAGACAGAGGCAGACTAGCAGAAGTATAGTGATGAGCCGACCAGAGAAAGGTAAACAAACAGAAGGAAAAGGTCTAGATGGATATTTCGAGAAACAGTGTTAGGGTTAGGAAGGATAAGGGAAGGAGAGAGAAGGAAAATAGACTAAGAGAAGGAAAGGAGGGAGGGAGAAGGGAGGAAGGAAAAAAGGAAGAGAAAAATAGACTGAGAGAAAGGGTGAGAGGAGGAAATCAGAGACAGACAGGGAGCCAAACAAAGACTGAGAAAAGCTGAGAAGGGGGATAGAAGCAGACAAAAAGACCTGGTGACAGAGAGACAAAGGAGACAGACACAAAGAGAGCAGAGAAGAAACTGAGACAGATGGTGGAAACATGTGAAGATCTGATTTTTGTGAATTCAGTCATTTAAAATGTACCAAGGGAGCTGGGGATTTAAAAGAATTTTGAGAATTCCTTTGTTAAGTAAATAAGCCTCTTGTTAAGTGAATGAATGAAAAGGCATTTATTAAGACTGGGGATACTGCAGAGTCCCTGTCCCCAGGGAGCTTACTTTCTCTTTCCACATAGGGTATCACAGCCTTATCTGTAGGTGCTCTGCCCAAAGGGAATGTAAATTTCAATCTCTGAAATTTTTTTTATTTTTGCTTGTTTTGTCTTGTTTTTTTTTCTCTTAATGACCAACTTTAACCTCACATCACTCTGGTCCCAAACCAAGCCCTACTTAGTCACTGTTTTGGCCACATTAGTTCAGAATGCATGTAAATAACAACTATTTCTGGTTTTGTCAGAAACTCTGAGGGTCTTCCCCTAGATCTTTTTTTTTTTTAAAAGAGGTCATTCTTTGTCTCATTTTTTATTAAGGCTTAATCACTGAATGGCTGTTGCCTTACAAACTGAGACCTTTTAAAGACCTTAGCTTGAAAAGGCCAAAGTTCCCCCATTGCATCCTGCGCCATCTCCAGTTGTCCTGACCCATATCTGACCACTGGATCCAGATGGTTCCGGAGGAGAAAGTGAGGCTGGTGACTTTATACAGCCCTGCCTCACTTAAATCCAATCAACTTGCGTGTCATGGCATCACCTCCTTGATGTAATGATCCTTTTTGAGAACGAAGGACAAACAGCAACTTTCTACTAGAGGAAAATAACACTTACAGAGAAGGGAGACAGTGCCAAGGTGGATGGGGTATGGCTTGAAAGCAACTTAAAACTTAGTCTGGTGTCTAACAAGTAGATATAGTGAGCTAAAACCCAATCATCAGATGTCCAATGGGTTGGGCCTAAGCCCATCGACCATAATTGACTGTTATGAAGGAGTCTTTGAGGGATAGGCATTGGAACTATGTTTTGCTGTTCTTGTTCAGTCATGCCCAGCTCTTCTTGACCCCATTTGATGTTTTCTTAGCAAAGATACTAGAGTGGTTTGCCATTTCTATCTCCAGCTCATTTTACAGACAAGGAAACTGAGACAAACAGGATTAAGTGATTTGCCCAAGGTCACACAGCTAGGAAGTGTCTGAGGTTAAATTTGAACTCAGGTCTTCCTGCCTCCAGCACTTTATCGTCTGCACAGTCTAGAGTTGCCTAAGAGAGCACAGAGACTCATAGCTATTATGGGTCCCTGAACCTAGAGTTCCTGCCTATGTAGGCTCTCTACCCACTATGCCTTGATGCCCCTTGGTTCTCTAGCTTTGCTAGAACTTAATGTGTGACCTTAGACATCTGAAGGACCTAACAGTCCTTGTTCTAAGGCCTCTTCCAGCTCAGACATTCTATGCTCCAAGGCTCCTGCCAGCCGTTGGTTGAGTGCCCTGGGCAAGTTGCACACTGTATGTCACCGCATAATTGTCGCACCCTGTTTCATAAACTGGTCCATAACCTTTCATCATGTAATCATCACATGTTATAATTCTGTCTGTCAAGTCGCTTCAAAGGCAAGCAGAGCAGTGATGAATTCACCAGTGGCATATGGATATGCCTCTATTTATCTCTGGCACATTTTGAGCCTAAAATCTCAGCTCACACCCATTGCTGGTATTCAATTTTAACGTAAATTTATGAGTACTCTACGCGTCCTAATCTTACGCCAAAGACAGCTTAGTGATACACGATTTTTCAGTAATACCGGCATAATTTTTTAAAGCTTCACATAATAGTCGCACCCCACTTTTTTGCAAAAAGATTTGCCATAAAATTTGCAACGATTCTGCAGTGAAATATGGTAACCCTTCAGTGCTAAAAGCAGCTCTCTAAGACTATACGTTATAAAAATTACCCAATCTGCATGGGTAAGGAAAATTTCCTCACCTGAGAGTTTACTGTACCAATGAAATTACAGGTCTAGTCCTTGTCCTCTCCTCCTAAAAACCCTTCCAGGTCCCTTTTAATTCTAATATCCTGTGATTCTGTAACTTCCAGGAATGGTCACTGCAGGGTCTTGGGCTCTAGAACTATCCAAGCCCCATTATAGGAACCCTGACCAAAGCAAGCCCACTTGGTACTATCCTGCTTCCAAGGAAGTTGTCAATAGTCTAGACAATGGAAAGAGTTCTTGTCTAAACACAAACACCCCAGTAAGGAGGCCTGCCAAAACATCGTTAAGCCAGGCTAATGTCTAAGGATAAAAGGGGCGGGAGGGAGAATTAATGAGTGAAGCACTTGCCCGGGAGTCTGGAAGGTCTAAACTCATACTTCTCAGACACTAACTGTGTAACTGGGCAAATCTCTTTGCTTCAGTTCCCCCTGTGTAAAATGTTGCACTTGATACCTCAAAGATCACATAATTCGAAGTCTATGCAACTTGGAAAGGGGAAACTCTAACAGAGAAAAGGAATTGTTTTTCTCATCCCACATGTTCAAAGGAATTTAAACAGAGGAGAAACTAAGCACCAAAATGGGAGTCCTTGGGCATGAGCCAGGATTGCTACAGAGAGGATTGAGAATTAGAAAGGATTTTAGGCACAGAATGTTAGGAATGGAAGGAACCTTTAACATAATATGTCAAAGCCAGATGGGACCTCAGAGCCCATCTAGTCCAACCCCCTCACCTCTGGGCAGTTAGGTTACACTGAACTTGGAATCAGCAAGGTTCATCTTCATGAGTTCAAATCCAGCCTCAGACACTTACTGGCTGTGTGACCCTTCAAGTCACTTAACCCTGTTTGCCTCAGTTTCCCCTCTGTAAAATGAGCTGCAGAAGGAAATCGTAAACCACTCTAGCATATTTGCCAAGAAAACCCCAAATAGGGTCACAAAGAGTATGGCATGACTGAAACAACTAAACAGAAAACTTTGATTCAAGAGATTGAGTGACTTGCCCAAGGTCACAACAGGTAGCAGAATCTAGACTAAAACTTAGGTCCTATGACTCCATATCTCACTGTACTTTCCACTATACTCAATGGCTTTCCATGGTGCTATGCGGAGTAAGCGCCCGGTAACCGCCACAGTAATTACTGGTTGTATCTTGCTATGTGATAATTAGGCTTAATAAGTCCAAAAGTAATTACCAGGCAGACTGCTCCCTACTTTGGAAAACACCCAGCCATCAGTAATCAAGCAAGAATCTGATAACAAGAGGGGTGGGGTTGGGGAAGAGTGGGTGCGAGACTGGGAATAGTGATTTATGATGTTAGGATCACCTCAGGCAGGGGTGCAGACCAATTCCCAAAGTATAAGGGGGAAGGGCATAGGACAGAGGGAAAAAATGGCCTGGGCTCTTCTCTAACCTCTAACAGGTCCCATTTCCATTCTGTGCCTCATTTATAAAAAGAGAAAGTTGAGGCAAGTCTCAGAGAGGGCTGAGGGCTAGACATGGGGTTCAGAAGACTTGACTGTTGTTTAATATCTCCAAGTCTCAGTTTCCTCATCTGCAAATTGGAGATAATGCCATTTAGTAATCTATCAAAGTCATTATGAGGATCAAAAGAGATCATGGCTAGAAAGCACTTTGCAAACTTTGAAAGCCCTATATAAATGTCAGTTATTAAATATTAGTCTTCTCACTTTTTTCTATGGCATCCAGATAGAAATAATCCTGGGAGAAGTCATTAGATCCTATATTTGAAGCTAGTAGGGACCTTGGAAGTCATCAAGTTCAGCCCCCACATTTCATAGAAGATGAGAGAGATCTTGTCCAGGCTCATTCAGCTAAGTATGATAAGTGGGATATGAAACCAGTCCTTTTCTGTCCACTAGATCCACCTCCAAGTCAATATCCTACAATTAAAGCAACAAATTTATTATCCTCTAGATACTTTTCCTTTCTTTCTGTCCTCAGAGTTTGGGACATAGTAAGCACCTATAGTCTTGTTAATGGATTTATTGCATGAAATTAACTGCTTTTTGGTCATTGAATGAAAGTACTGGAAGGAAGGAAGGAAGCATTTATTAAGTTCCTACTATGCACCAAGAACTGTGTTAAGCACTTTACAAATACTATCTCATTTGATTCTCACAACAACCCTGGGAAACAAGTGCTCTTTATATAGGGATAACCCTATTTTACAGGTGAAGAAACTGAGGCAAACAGGTTAAGTGACTTGCCCCGGGTCATACATCTAGTAAATATCTCAGTCTGGCTTTGAAATCAGCTCTTCCTAACTCCTGGCCTGGCACTCAGCTCTGTATCTGGGAATGTGAGCTTATCTTCTGTGTGCTGTGTAAGCCATTTAATTTCTCTCTGCATCAGTTCCTCATCTGTAAAATGAGGGGGCTTTACTCCGTGGCCTCTGAGGTCTCTTCCAAATAATAATTATAATTTGATTCAGACATTATGTTGGAAGGCACTCCCTTACACCTTCACCCTAACCCCACATCAATTCTAACTTTCTGTGGGTCTGTACTATGGCCAAGGGCATATGGACAGATCCTGAGTAAGTTCCATGTCCTGAGGTACCCTCCCAGCCCCCCAAATGCCTACAAGAAAGCAGCCTCCCAAAGGTACCTCTTGAGTAAGACCCAACCAAGAGGCCTGAGTCTCTAGGGACTCAGTGAAAAAATGTCTTTCACCCCTGGATAGTATAGCCCTCTCTTCCTCTGCAGTGTTGATGCCCCATAGAGCTCATAATTAAAGAATGGGAGCCATTATTAAGATTGACCAGACTCTCCCTCAGCAGAATGGAGGCAAGAGGTACCAAGCCTTTGCCTGGGGAAGGTGGGGGATGATTGGCAGGACCTGGCAGAAGACTTCTTCCTAACAACTCTTAATTGTTACATCTTTTGTTGTGGGAGGATTGTCTTTTCTTGTATCTTTTTTTTAAGAAAAGGTATTTTACACACACACACACACACACACACACACACACACACATCCCTCCTTTCTCTTTTCTCTGGCTGGTTCTCAAAGGGACATGGCAGGATTCCACCTGCTAGGCATAACTTCCTGGCCAGTATCAAGGGAGCTCTCTGATCACACAAATCACTAGTGGGGTGGTCCTGGGGAAGGAGATATATAACCTCTTTATTTTATCTGAGAATCCGACCAGCTCAATATGCCTCCAGGCCTGGCAACCCCATTTTTCAATCAATTCAATCAACAATTATTTTGGAAAAGTGCCTACCATTGACTCCAACTGACTTTCCAACATAGGAAAGCCTATTGGATTTGGAGCCAGGGACTTGAGTTCAAATCCTCTTCTGCCATTTACTAGCTGTGTGACCTTAGGAAAGTCATTTATTTCACTGCTCTGGGCAATGATCCCCATCTGTAAAATGAGGGAGCTTGACTCGATACCTTTCTGGTCTCTTCCAGCTCTAAAGTATTGGTTCTTTCATTCAGGTACTGTGCTAGGTACCAAGGATTCTAACACAGCTTGATCTAGATAGTAAATATGGGATATATGAAAAATAAGTACGACGTGATTTCTGGGGTGGGGAAAGAGCCTAGCAACAGAAGGAATCTGGTGGCCTCTTGAAGGAGACGGTGCTTGAGTTGAGTCTTGGAGACAGCCAAGGATTCCATAAGGTGGAGGTGAGAAGGGAAGGCATTCCAGGCAAGAGAGATGGCCCATGCAAAGGCTGGGTGGATGGAAAATGGGAATTAGGCTAGTTTGATGGGAATGAAGAGTATAGATGGATTTAAATGCTAACTAATCCCATGGTACCAGATCACTAGCTAGATCTTTAACACTGAAAGTTCAGGATGGGTCCCAGAAATCAGCTTCCCATCTGTCTGCAGACCAGATCAGATTTTAGGCCATGGAATATTTGCCAGAATTCTCACTGGACTGGGCAGTGCTGTTAACAGGCTAGCCATGTGGCTTCGGGTACATCCTTTCTCTTCTCTGGGCATCTGTAAAATGAGGGGGTTGAATTCAATGACCCTTCTGGACATTTGGAGAGTCTATAAAATAAAAGTGGTTTCAGGAAGGAGCCGGCAGTTAAAGCATTTTTGGTTGTAAGAAGCCCAGAGAGGGGAGTCATTTTACCTGGAATCACCCAGCACACTGGTGGCAGAGATGGGAAGCCCAGGGACACCCTGTTCAAGAAGAAGGATACTGCAACATAGCCAACTTAAGGTGGGAAAGGGACCTGAGAGCATTTGGGGGAGGCAGATCAACCCTGCAGAAGTGGGGACAATCCCTGGGGCTGCAAGCCTGGGGTGGGCATGGGGGCTGGGGGTGGGGACAGAGCTCTCTGCCCTACTTCTAGCTTGCATTCAGTGCTGGCATTTTTATTATTTTTTTTTTTGCCTAGGTTTTTCCTCCAGGCTGGGGAAAATGTGTCTGCAATAGCAATTACCAAACTGCAGGCTTTGCAGCCCGCTAGGAGCAGTACAAGGCAGAAGACAGCAAGCAAATTAAAATAATTAAACCAGCCAGCTACCTCTAAATCATTGGCCAGGTGGGGGAGGGGAGAAATGACTACTTGGGGGAGGGAGAGGGTGAGGGGGAGAGGGAGAGGGAGAGGGAAGGGAGAGGAAGAGGGAAGCTTCCCCTCTGGTCTCCCTCTCAGCCCAAGTAAGGAATTAAAGTGGGGCACAGTGGAAAGGGGCCTGGATTGGGAACCAGATGACCTGGGTGCAAATCCTACCTAGCCTGTCACTTGTTGCTGGGGGGACCTTGGGTGGCCACTTAATTTCCCCAATCTCAGTATCTTCATCTGTAGCAAAGGAGGCTGGACCAGATGGTGTCTGAGGTTTCTTCCAGCTCTGAATCAATGGAGGCCAGCTTCTGTTTTATGTCTGTCTCTTCTTATTCACCTTCCTCTCGGTGGGGATCCAGAGGAACTTTCCCAGGAGACTGGAAGGAAACCAGGGGCTTTGACCCAGTCCCATGGCCTACCAGCCTCCCCACATTAAGGACAACAGTAAGCCATGGAACTATAGCAGCATTTCCTAAAACGGTAGGATTGGGAGCCAGAGGGGACTCACCTAACCGAACGTTCCCCTGAGGAAGGAGCCAAGACCTAGAGAGAAGGGAGCTGCCCAAGAGGGGAAGGCAGGAGGGAACACATATCTATTAGGTGCCTACTGTGTGCCAGACTCACTGCTAAACACTACAAATATCATCTCAGTGCATCCTCACAACAACCCTGGGAGGTAGGTGTTGTTACTATCCCCATTTCACAGCTGAGGAAACCGAGGCCAGCAGAGGTTATAAGTGATTTACCCAAGGTCATAACTGTCTGAGGCCAGATTTGAACTCAGTTCTCAATAACGCCAGGCCTAGTGCTCTATCTACTCTACCACCTAGCTGCCTCAAGGTCAGATACCTGGCTAGGGATTTGAACCCAGGTGTCCTGACTCCCAGCTGAACCCCTTCACTATATTTTCCTTCTCCTCTCTGAGCCTCATTAAACCCCAATGTGAAGAGGACAGGGGAGGGATTATTCCCCCCATTTCACAGATGAGAATATTGAGGCCCAGAAAAGCAAAATTATTTCAACAATGTGGCATAGCAAGCCCGTGGAATCAGGGCACTGACTCCTGAGCCAGAACTTTTTTTTCCTTCTGATGCCAAAGCTGCTTCCCCAAGATGTTGGATAATCAAAACATTATTTCTATTTGGCTTTTTAATTATTATTATTTTTTTAAACAGCAGCAGATTTTCCTTCTTAATTATGTTTGGTTTAGACTAATGGTTACATTCCCAGAGCACTCACAACAGGCTGCAGGAGAGGGAGGGAGAAGGAGGAGGAAAGGAAGGGGACACCCTAGAGAGAGATGATACTAAAACACATGGAAAGGTAGAGAGAATTCAGCCAGGACTGGGGGAGGGAGAGAGACAATCCAGAGGCAGATAACTGGACAATTGTATTTCCATCCACCTAAGGGAATGAGGATGCAGAGGAGAGGATGCCCTCCAACCATCCCTCTTCCAGGGCACATTCCACCCACCCCTCCTCCCTCCTCTCCCAGAGGATAAAGGACATTTCTTCATTAAGAAAATGGAAGGGGTAGCTCTCCTCAGACTGCTCCAAGTGTTGACATTCTATTCTAAGGTTCCTCCCAGCTCTGACATCCTATGTTCTAAGGGCCATCTCAGTTCTGACATTCTGTGGTCTAAGGGCCCTCCCAGCTCTGACATCCTGGGTTCTAAGGGCCCTCCCAGCTCTGACGTCCTGTGTTCTAAAGGCCCCTCACAACTCTGACATCCTGTATTCTAAGGGCCCTCCCAGCTCTGACATCCTGTGTTCTAATGGCCCTCCCAGCTCTGACCTTTTTTGTCCTAAGGATCCTTCCAACTTGGACATTTTCTTCCTGCAGGCCTCAGAGCTACCTACCACCATGACCCCTAGACTGAAATGGTCCAGCTCTCCCTTCTCCACAGTTCTATGATCCTAACCCCCTTGCTTACATGTTGGGGATGTCTGGGGAAAGGTGCAGTTGGGGTCATAGGCTGGGGCAGGGATGGGGGGAGGTGAGGAGGATGTAGAGATGAGCTCTTTTCCCCTCCTTCCTCCTCCTCCTCACTCCCTCTTAGCTTCTCTGCATCCCCTGCCTCAAGGCCTCCTCTCTTCTTGGCCCACCTTTCTTAGAACTTGATTCCCAGGGAACTCTCTGAACCATTCCCCTGAACAGGCGGCTGTGGCTGTCACTATAGCTCCCGGAAGCCTCCACTCCTTTGTTCCCTCTCAGGCTTTTCAAAGAGGTTTGACATGATTTCTCTCCAGCTGTTCCTTCCTCATTAGGCTGCTCACCCGCTCTCCAGCTCATCAATGTCTCTAATCTTCCTGCCCTAAAAATGCTCATGCCAGAGTCTCTGGGAGCTGCTGCTCAGCCCAAATGGGACATTACCAGACTCTAGCTACAGCGGAGACCTCAGGCCAGGGGGCCTTGGTCCTTGGAATGTCATAGACAGCAATGCTCTGAAGTGGAAAGTGCCTAGGACTTGGAATCTGAGTTGAATTCCCAGTCTACTATGTACTACATATGTGACCTTAGAGTAATCATTTAATTTATCAATAAATCAATAAGTATTTATTAAGAGCTTGCTGTATGCTAGGCACTGTGGTAAGGGGACACAAGGAAAAAAACAAAAAAATAGCTCCTGCCTTCAAGAAGCTTACATTCTAACAGGAAGACAACATGTAGATATATGGATGCATACAAAACACATAAAAAGTAGATGAAAGGTAATCTCAGAGGGGTAGGTTCTAGCAGTTGGGGAGTCTAGGAATGGCCTCCTGTAGAAGGTGGAAATTGAGCCCAGTCTTGATTTAAAAAAAAAAAGAAGAAAATTCTAAAAGATGGATTTTAAGAGGGAGGGCATGCCAGGAATTGGGGAAAGGTGGGAGAAGGAGGGTCACGTTAGAGGAACGATATTTCTGGGACTTTGGGGTCCTGTCTCAAGAAGGAGGAAATTGCACTGGACTGATTGATTTATTCATTCAACAAATTTTTAATCAATTAAGCAAGCCTGCATTCATCAAGCACCTGCTATGGTCTGAGCGCTGTCAAAGGTGCTAGAGACGGGAAGACAAAAATGAAACAGTTCCTGTCTTCAAAAAGCCTACATTCTACATTCTACTGTGTATATATAAGTATATACAAAAATCTGTCCAGCACTGTGCTAGACTCTAGGTATACAAAGACAAAAATGAAACAGTCCCTAACCTCAAAAATCTTACATTCTGCAGGAGAGGGAGGGCAGGGAGGAAGGCAACATGTAAAAATCTTCCCAGCACTGTATTAGGTTCTAAGTATTTAAAAAATGAAACAGTCCTTCCTCTCAGAGAGGTTGCATACTATTGTTAGAAGACAGGAATACCAGGTACATAGATACAATACAAAATACGTAGTAATTTCTAGGCAGTGGACACTAGCAACTAATGGAAATTTGAGGTACTAAGAAGTAAGAGGAAAGAATGCACTCCAGGCAAAGACAAAATGGAATGTCATGTACCAGCACTGTAAGTAAACCCGTTTGCTTAGAATGTAGGTTGTTTGAAGTCAATCGATCAGCCAAAGAAGTGTGATATATAATAAGGGAAAGGTAGGTAGGCTGAGGTGAGATTGAGCAGGGTCTCTCAGGTCCCTTCCAGCTTTAAATCTATGATTCAATATCCACTTGGGTGTCATGAATCTCTGGCAAGTACAGAGAAGATGGCAGCAAGGCCAATTGGGCAGATAAGGAATGTCATCAATTCTAAGTCCAAGTAAACACAACCCTAAGCATGGCATAGAAGAAACCAAGCAAAGTGGGACATAGATGAAAAGGAAAACAGGAGAGCAGGGTAGCCGGAGACAGAACCCCAAATAAGCTCATGGCTAAGATGATATGTGAGGCATTGGTGGTAAGTTGCCTGTGGCCCTGCCTGCTCCAGAATCTTTAAGAGCCTAAGGATCCTTGTGTGGGGCCCCTGACACATTCGTGCTGAAAGGCAATGCGGTGGCATGAAAAGAGAGTTGGAATAAATGGGTTATCTGCAACTAGTCACTGCTGCACAGTGGAAAGAAAGCTGAATTAGGAGCCAGAGGCCCTGGGTTTGAATCCTGGCTTGGCCATGTACAAACGACTGCTGTGATTTTGGACAGGAACTTCTCTGGGATCCCTTGATGTAAAAAGGGGTGTGGTTTGGACTGGGTGACCTGCAAAGCTATCCAAGCCTGTTCTCTAGCATTCTGTGATTATGACCTGAAGCAGGAATCCCCGTAAGGTATCCCTGGCAAGTCCAACTTAATGACCTCCAAAACTAGGAAACTTATTACCTATTGGGGCAGCCCCTTCCACTTTGGGATAGCCTTGATTTTAGATCATGCAATCATAGGTCCATGGATTGGTGTCAGGGGCCCATGATTTTGGATGGGAGAAAAAAAATACATCCTTGTTTTAATTTCTCTCTAACTGGAATTAAACATGTTCTTCAATTGTTTAAAAACATGATTCTGAGAAGGGGTTCATGGGGTTTGCCAGACTGCCCAAAGGAGTACATGGCACAAAAAGGTTAAAAATCCTCATTTTAGAGAAAAGAGAAATCTCACTGCCCTGCCATCCTCCCCTTCCTGACTCCAGCTCCCTCCCCAGGGGACTAGGGCAGGAGTTGCCATAGTAACCACAGTCCAAGGCTATCTGTTTATCATGAAAAAGGTATATAGTTTTGTATGCCTTGACGGAGGTTGGTACAGGGCTTTGGTTATATTCCTAGACCCAGAGTCATCAGATGTAAAGATTAAGGGAAAAAAAAACACAAGGTGGGTGTTTGTGATAGAGAAAATATTGAAGTGGGAAGGAAGAGAGCTGGGCTCCTCTCTTCACTATTTGGAGTCACAGGATTTGAGTTGGAATGTCAACTGTGCATCTTACCTCCTGTGTGATGTTGGCCAAGTCCCTTTGTTGCTGTTTAAACCCAGGGACAACAAAAACTGTTGAGGTGGTGGCTTTGCCCATCCAAAAACTATTGTGGTTTCATGATGTGTTGTGGTGGAACTGTCTCAAAGAATTCAGTCAGACCACCTCTAATCCAAGTATAGGCATTTATTGAGATTGACACCTCTCATGAAGCGGGCTGAGTTCCAAGAGGAACCAGCAACTTTAGAGAAAGCAAGATGGATTTTTATAAGGTATTGATGCAATTACATGACAGAAATTTACATAGAATAGAGGAATATCATTAATATTAAAAAGGCAGGAGGAGTTTGTTAAGGGATTAGGAAATGGAGGAGGGGTCTCATCTATGGTTCAGTGGTTAAACATTCTGGTCATTCTGCCCTCCAACTGGCTAGCTATTGTGGTCCTGCCTTGGGCTAGATGGATGATGTGATTGTGATTGAATACAAGAACACACCTATGTCTGTGGGAATGAGTCTGGGGGTGGTGACCAGGTAGAGGCAGTAGCTAGGTTCCCATCACATGGACACACCTACTGTTTCTGTGAGAACTAAGAGTTCAGGGACACATCTGTTGTTCTAGTGAGCAGTGAGGCATGTATGAAGAAATTAGAACATTGGCAGGGGGGTCTAGGTAGGTACAGCAGGCCTGCTGTTCAGTGGGACTGGGCCCATAATGAAGTTAGAATATTGGGGCTGGGGGCAGCTTTATTAGGGTTCCATCACCTTCATCTCTCTTTGAGCTGCAGTTTACCCATCTGTAAAATAAGCAGATCAGACTAAGTGACCTCTCAAGCTCCTTTCAGTTCAAAGTCTATGCTAATGGGATCTTATGGATCTGCCATGTGAACTTGTGCTCTCCCTTAGTCATTTGTATACTTCACCTCCTTCATCTGTCAAATGATCATAATGAGGGAAGCCAGAAGGCCTGGGCTGAAGGCTTTGCTTTGAAACGTGTTAGCTATGTGACCCTGAGCAAGCTACTTCCTCTCTGTGGGCCTCAGTTTACTCAACTGGGCAATGAGGGCATTGGACTGGATGATCTCTGGAGTCACTCCTTGCTAAGGCATTCTTTCTAAAGTTCTTTCCAGCTTTAATCATTTATGTTCTAAGGTCCCTTCAATCTCTGACAATCCATGTTCTAAGGCTTTTCAAGTTCTCATATTCTGCATTCTAAGGTCCCTTCCTTCTCTGACATTCTATATTCTAAGGACCCTCCCAGCTCTAACATTCTCTGTTCTAAGAGCCCTGACATTCTATGTTCTAAGATTCTTCCAACTCTGATATTCTGTGTTCTAAGGGTCCTCCTAGCTCCAACACCCTGTGTTCTAAGGCCTCTAAGCTCTAATGTTCTATGTTCTAAGCTCCCTCCCAGCTCTGACATTCTATGTTTCAAGTTCCCCTCTAAGGTCTTACATTCTATGTTCTAAGGCCCCATTATTATGTAACAGTCTGTACTTTCCCTCCCTGTCTCACTGTGTTGTTGTAAAGACCCATGAAAAATCTGTGTGAAGTATAAAACCTCAAACCCATATGAGCTGCTTTTATTTGGAAGGTGAGAAAAGGGGCTAATTCTAGGGTCTGATGCTCTAACCTTGACTTTTTCCTTCAGTAGACCATGACCAATCACTAATCACTCCCTCAACCTGCCCTGGGCCCGCTCATTCAGCCTCCCACCTCCCATGTTTTGGAAATTTTCCTGGGCTTCCCAGAAGGCCTGCTTGGTTTTCCCAGTAAGACCATAAGCTCCATGGGCAGACTTAAGTCTGAAGATATAGCAAACATGGCCGCTGGGAATCCTGGACTCACAGAGTCAGTCAGTCAGTCAGTCAACAACAAACACTGTGATAAGTGCTGATGATAGAAGAAAGGAAAAAAAAAGTCCCTGACAAACAAATACATACAAACAAGATATATACAAGGCAAGTGGGAAATAATCAACATAGATAAGACATTAGTATTGAAGGGGGCCAGGAAACACCTCCTGCAGAAGGTGGGATTTAAGCTGAGACTTAAAGAAAGTCAAGGAATCCAGGAGGCAGAGATGAGGAGGGAGAGAATTCCAGACATAATGGACAGCCAGAGAAAATGCACGGTGCAAAGATGGAGTGTCTTCTGCAAGGAACAACAGGGAGGACAATGTCATTGGATTGCAGAGTACCTGGGGGAGAGGAAGAGACTCAGGTATAACAAGAACAGAGAGGTAGAAACAGACCAGGTTCAAAAAGACTTTGAAGGACAAACTGAAATGAAATTGGATCCTGGAAGTAAAAGGGAGTTTATTGAATAGAAGGGGTCACATGGTCAGACCTGTGCTTCAGCCAGTAGAATTTGACAGCTGAGTGTAGAATAGACTCAACTAGAGGGAGACAATTGAGGCAGAGAGATCACCCAGCAGAATTGCAAAAGTAAATTGGATAGGACTTGCCAACAGATTGAATATGAGGGGAAGATGAGGAAGAAGGGAGCCAAGGATGACACCTAGGTTTCCAATAAAAGGAAAATTAAGAAGAGAGGACTTGAGGGCAGGGAGGAGTGGAGGTAATGAATTCCATTTTGGACGTGTCAAGTTTAAAATGTCTATGGAACAGTTGGAGCTGTCCAATAAGAAGTTGGAGATGCTGCTTGGGAGATTAGGAGAACGGTTAGGGTTAGATAAGTGGGTCTGAGAATTATCAGATAGTGATGATAAATGAATCCCTGGGAGCCGATGAGATCACCAAGTGAAGTAATATGGAGGGAGAAGAGAAGAGGGACCAGGACGGACCCCTGAGGGACACCTCCGGTTAGAGGCTGGGGTCTGGATGAGGATCCAGCAAGGGAGACAGAGAAGGAGTAGTCAGGGAGGTAGGAGTAAAACCAGGAGAGCGGGAGAAAACCTAGGGAGAAGACAGCATCGAGGAGGAGACAGTGATCAATAGAAGTTAAAAAGGATGAAGATGAAAAAAAAAAGCCATTAGATCTGACAATGAAGAGACCTAGTGACATTGAAAAGAGCAGTTTCAGGTGAACCATGAGGTCAAGAACCGGACTGAAGAGAGTCAAAAAGAGAGTGAAAAGAAAGTAAGTAAAGGTACCAGTTATGGTAAAATCTCAAGAAAGATCAGGGCAAGAGGCCAAGATAAGGCTATTCCCAAAGAGAATTAGAGAGTACATAGTAATACAGATAACTGAGTGAATCAATAGTATGATGTCAGGGACAGGTAGGCAGACCAGTGAGAGAATGCTGGTCATGGAGTAGAAAGACCTGAGTTCAAATTCTGCCTCAGAAGCTGCTAGCTGTGTGACACTGGGAAAGTCACAACATTTCTCAGCTTCAGTTTCCTCATCTATTAAAAAAAAGATATTTTTTTTTATAATTTTGAGGTTCAAATGAGCTCATATATATAAAATGCTTTGCAAACCTTAAAGGGCCATATTAGTACTAATTCCTCTTCTTCTTAAGGAAGCTCAGCTGACAAGAACAGAGGGCTATAGTGGATAGATGGGGGCATCAGGATTTTGCCCCAAGTTCTCTGTATTCTAAAAGTTACTGCTTTCTAAAAGTCCCATTTCATAGGGACTGTATAAATATTTGTTAAATTAAATTTCTTTTCCAGATTTCTCCTTGTCCTAAACCTCAGCAATAAAATAATTCCAATAAGAGATCAGAAAGTTTTCTGGGGCTCATGAGCTCAGTTACTATTGGTTCTGAATTGACCGAGTCAATGCAACTCTCTGGGTCCCAGTTTCTTCTTTGTAAAAAGAAGTATCTAAAGTCAATTTAGCCCTAAAATTCTATACTCTGATATTATATATGCTAATCTTCCTTCCAGTTCTAACACTCTATGTCATAAGTTCCTTCCCAATTCTGAAATCTGATTAAGGTCTAAGCTCCCTTGCAGATCTGACCTTTTGTTTCTAAGGTTTCCTCCAGCTTTAACATTCTAGATGTTAAAGTCCTTTCTTTCCAGTTTTGACAGTCTGTGTTCTAAAGTTCCTGACATTCTGTGTTCTAAGGTCCTTCCTAATTATGACATTCTGTGTTCTAGGGCTCCTAACCACTGTGACATTCTAAGTTCTGAGGTGGCTTCTAGCTTATTCTATGTGTCTTTATACCTATAACCTATATAACTCTGAGGCATCCTTTACCCAACTACCACTCCCACAGATGAGTTAGGTTCCAAAAGCTAGGCTGGGTATATCTCCCTTCAAGTTTCTAGGAGTAGTCCTGAGGAATAAGAGGTGATTTTGGTTTGAGTACCCACTGGTATACTTCCCCCTCACCATTCTCAGTAGAGAATAATTTAGTCAACCAACTTTAAGAAGCTTTTTAAAGAGCTATTTCATGAGGTGGGGCATTAAAAATAGTTGGTACCAAAACATCTCCCCTCCTTCAAAGTCTGTGACTCTCCCACAAGTATGCGAATGCCCAGGGGAAAGTAGGTTTAAGCTTAGAGAATAATGTAGCAAGGTGATAACTCACAGTTCCTATTTGCTGGAATTTCTTTTCTCTCATTCTTAAAGTGTTCTGGACACTATTTAGGACACTAATGGGAAGGTGGGAACCACTGCCATACCCAGGGGCATGTAGGACACCCATGAGAAGATGGAAAATCCAAAATTCTCTAGATCCTTTGGGAAATGGAAAGCCCTTCTCTGATCAAGGAAATGGAAGAATAGAGATTGGGCAGAGAGATTTGGCTGAGGTCAAAACATTTCCTTACCCCCGAGGTGATGTCTTCTTCGAGGGTTAATTTGGAACTTCACATTCACTCCAAATTCTAGTTCCTTTCATTACAATTTGTTTGATAACTTATAGATTACCTCTGGGATATGGTAAGGTTTCCTTGACTCATTGGAACATAATTCTTGATATTTATCCAACATCATTCAAAACTCAAAGACCTTTTTGCCCTTGGTCCAAGGTCTTTGATTGATTGATTAAACTATGCTCTCGTGTAGTTGAGGTATTAGAGAGAAAATGGGCTCAAATGATTTTAACCCCAATCCCTTACCCTTCTATAACATTTGATGGTCTAATGGTCTAATATTCTATGTGTTAAGGATCCTCTTACTGTCTGTGTTCTAAGGTTCATTTTAGTTTTAAAATAGATCTATATCTGCAGCCCTAGACTCTCTTCTCAGTTCTAGTCTTGCATTTGCAGAAGTATCAAATCTGAGAAGAGGGATCAACTGTCTATTGGACATTTGGAACTGGATGGCCCACAGGTATCTCAAACTCAATATGTCCAAAACTGAACTCATTATCTTTCCTTCCAGATCTACCTGCCCTTTTTCTAAACTTCTCCACCATCCTTCCAACCATCACCCAGGTTGGCAACCTTGGCATCATCCTCAACTCCTCATTCTCCCATCCCATATGTCCATTGAGTTGACGGATCTTGTCATTTCAAAACAACTCTCATATGCACTCCATTCATACAACTCTCTTTTACGTTAGGTATCTCATCACTTCTCACAAGAGTCTCCTATCTAGTCTGTCTCTCCTCTCTCCAATCTAAGCCTTCACATAGCTTCCAAACTCATTTTCCTAAAGCATGAATCTGAACATGTCATTCCCCTATTCAATAAACTTCAGTGGTTTCCTATTACTTTCAGGGTCAAATGTAATTTTTTTTTCTGTTTAGCATTTAAATCCCTTTGCAACCTGGCCCCAATATACCTTTCCAGCCTTATTACACATTATTCCCTTGCATGTACATTACAGTCTCAGCAAACTATACTTCCTTCTGGTCCTCATACATGGCACTCCATCTCCCAAATCCATGACTTTGCACAGGCCACCCCCAAGTTTGGAATGAATTCCTTTCTCACCTGTCTCAGAATCAATAGTTTCCTTCAGGGCTCATCCCCAGTGCCATCTTCTACATGCATCCTTTCCTTATTCTTCCCCCATCCATCTTCTATTTTGCATATACTTCTATATGTGTGCCCTGTATCCCCAGGCTAAACTGTAAACTTCTTGAGAACAAGCTTTATTTTCACATTTGTCTTTAGATCCCCACTCTTGTATTCCCCTAGCACAATGTCTGGAATCTAGCTGGTGCTTAATAAATGCTTGTTGATTAAATAACTGGTCAAATTCTATAATCCCAAGACCTCAGCTGAGATGTGCTTGGAACTAGCTCACACCCCTTAGCCACAAGGGGGAACCCAAAGAGAAAGGGCAGATTGCTGAGTGCAAACCTGTCCAGGCTTAGGGAAAAACATACCAAAGTTCATGCTCTAGTGACTGGAGGAACTGGGGGTGAGGTGGGGAGTGGGAGACCTTTTCATTGTAACAAAATTTTATTTGCATATTTAATCCATGGGCATCAAAGGCAAAATTTTGTTTCCAGCCTGAAGAATTCAAACGAAGTCAAACAAACTTCAAATCCATGCCTCCTACTGTGGTAAATTAACGAATTCCAGCAAACAGATGTCAGTGTGCCCCGAAACACTGTCCAAACAATTTCTTCTTCCCTGCGTGGCTTTCCAGAAACATCTCTGGTAGGGCTTTACAATGCCCCTAAATGGCAGAACTCAGACACTGAGCACTCTGGAGCCATCAATCTGTCAGTTAAAATAAGTTAAAATAGTTCAGGCACAGATATTTTCAATTTTGTTGACCATCCCCTCATCCCAGTTACTCCTCCCTGAGTTTACTGAACTCAATTTGCTCCAGATTATCCTTCTGCCTCTTCACTCTTTCTCAGTGTCCTTAGCTGAATTATCATCCAGGTTCTTCCCTCTAACATGACTGTTCCCCAAGTGTCTGTCCTTCCCCCTCCTCTCTTCCTAAGTGTTCTTTTCTTCCATTGTTTTCTTCTCTTTCTATGTACACTCATCAGGTTCTGTGAGCTCAATTATCATCTCTTTGCGGGTGATTTCCAGATTATATCTATGTGTATATATGGGGTGTATAGAGGGTTCAGGAAGACTAGCCCCTCTGGTGTGAGGGCTAGCCAGTTCTTTTCAGGGCTGCTCAGCCACCTTTGGTGTATAACTCTCACCTGTTGTGAGCTAAGCCAGGTTGAGTGTAACTGATGGGCCTCAAACCCATTAATAATTTGAGGGAGGGGGTGTCTACCCCACGCATGTGAAGACCTCCTGTCCCTGCCTCCCATAGATTGGCAATGAGAACATTTTGTCGCAATGACCATGGAGGTGGCTGCTAAGATAGGCACTACGGAGCTCTTAGGGCTTGGTCAGACATCAAAGACACCAATATCACCCACTGCATCCAGAATCATCACCAGTCACCTTGACTTTTTTCTCACCATTGGACTTTGATGGCTCTAGAAGAGAGAGTGAGGCTGATGATTTTGTGCAATTCTACCTCACTTAAATTCAAATCATGCACAAGTCAAGACATCACCCTATGAAGTCATTGGTCCTCTTTGAAAATGAAGGACAAACAACAATGTATATACACATACGCATTTATGTATATATGTCTATATGTGCTATACACGTTTCCCTAATCTTTCTCCTGTATCACCAACTGCCTATTGTACATCTGAATCTGAATGTCCCATAGGCATCTCAAACTCAACATGTCCAAATCAGAACTCATTGTCTTTCTCCACCTAAAAGCACCCTTCCTCCAAGCTACCCTCTTTCTACTGAAGGATTCACCATCATTACCTTACTCCCCCAAGTAAGTCCATCACCTTTCACATCCAATTAAGTTGTCAGGTCTTGTCAATCCTACTTCCATGACTCATCCTTCTTCACTCTTTTGTGAAAGTTTTTCACAGTCTCTTCACTCACATGACCACCACCATATCACACAACCTCATTACCTGTCTCCTTGATTATTGCAATGGCTTCCTACTTGGCTTCCCTGCCCATGCTCTCACTCTCTCCTCTCTAATCCTACCTTTGCCCAGCTGCCAAAATAATCTCCCTAAAGTACCCATGTCTAACCAACAACTTTGCTGTGCAAGAACCTTTAAAAGATCGCAATTAGGATAAAATATAAACTCCCCAACTTGGCATTTAAAGTCTTTCACAGTGACTACAGCCTACCTTCTCAGACTTATTTAGCACCATTTCCCTTTACCCACCCTACATTCTAGTTATACTGGCCTATAAATTGGTGTTACATCTTCTACTTTTATGACCAAATGCATTCAAGTTTGCCCAGGGAGGGCAAGGCAGGGAGGAAGGAGTCTACGCAATGTGCTAGAGACCTTCCTCACTTTGTTTGGCATCATGAGAATACCAACGGAGCACTTCAGCTGTGCACCTGTCCTCCCTCCCCCACCCCACCTGAGCAGCCCATCTTTTCTTCCTTTCTTTTTTTTTCTATTTTTTGAAAATGTTATTTTATTTTTTATTCATGGAACAAAACAAGCATTTCCATAACACATACGTTTCCTTGATAATATCTTCTACTTCTATTCTTCAAAACTCCGCATTGGTTCTCTGTTCTAGCCTATTCTCTTCCATCATGTCTTCTGACTGATATTCATTTTCAATTCTTCAAAACCATTATATTCCATATCTCAACTTCCCAGTCACTAGCTCCAAATCAGTCATCATCCTTACTTTCTCCATACCAGAGACTTGTACTCCACCCCAGGAAACACCCTAGGCTATACTATTCAGTCATGCAATGACTAAATCAACTGTGATATGTGCATATAACAGAATGCTACTGTAGTGGTAAGAAATGTGATAGAGAAAAGCATAGAAAGATCTATATGAACTGATACAGAGGGAAAGGAGCAAAGGCAAGAATACAATGCACACAACTATAAGGTAAATGGAAAGGAAAATTCCTCTTTCCAAATAAAAAGTTAATGTTACAAAATTATGAAGAACAAGAATGGTTCAAAAGAAGAGAAGGTATTCCCACTCCACCCCTTTGAGAAGGTCAGAGGTCTACAAGCATTGCACCTTGCTCATATTTTAAGATATTTTCAGTGTACTGATCAGATATACTTATCTGTTTCCTCTTCTATTTCTTTCTTTTGTTTTGAAAATATTGTTACACAAGATAGCTCTCTGGAAAGTGATGGGAGATAGATACTGGGGAAAACAATGGTGACATAGAAAACGACATTTAAAAAAAGTCAGGCAGTCAATAAGCATTTATCAAGAGTTTATTGTGTGCCAGGTACTGTACTAATTGTTAAGGTCATAGATGAGCATTTCGCTATCTTGTCCAGAACCAAGTCTCCACCCCACCTCCAAAACATGTTGCCTGGCACATGGAACTCATGCTTAGCTCTTCTTTATATATTATCTTCCCCAAGTTCATTGAGGAGAGGTAATGTCTCGCTTGCTTATATTTATATACTGAAAACATCAGAGTGCCTGGCACCAGTAAGTGTTTAATAAATGCTCTATGTATCTATCATCTATTTATCAATTATGTATCTACATATATCTTATTTCCACACAACACCAGTAGAATGCTGGTATTAAAATGATGGATTTTTGTTACCATGGGAAGCATGAGGTCATTAAATGGACTTTGTAATCTAGACTCTCTTCCTCCTCATATTCAACTCTGGACCCAAATCATTGTCCAGTTATGATATCTGTCAAAAACATATATATTCATGAACAGGTTCTACAGATGATCCATCCATATGCATCTCATAATTTGACCAAGAGACATTCTTCATTGACTTGATCTTTCTTATATGGATGGAAAAGTCAAATTCTTTTGAGTGAGTCCAAATCTTTTCCAGGAGGCCCTGTGGTGTTCCATAGCTTGGTGTACCCAACACAATGCCATCTACAAAAGGAGCACCTGGACAACCTCACCATCCACAGGGAAGTCCTCTTCAATTTGGACTTTACCCTGGGTCTCCTCTATTGTACTGGTGAGCACCTAGTTTTTATCTTGCCTAGTGTTCATGGTCAGAATACGGTCATTGAACACGCTTATTTCTGTTGTCATATCTTTTAAAGAATCTTGAGTGATTTTGATGTATGCCTATCAAAGCCTATTCCTTTCCTGATTCCCTAGTTGTGAAGGCTCTTTTTTTTTAAAGCAATCAGGGTTAAGTAACTTGCTCAAGGTTACACGGCCAGTTATTTCTGGGTGTGGTGCTGAGTATCTGAGCCCGGATTTGATCCAGGTCATCCCAACACTGGAGCCGGTGCTCTTACTCGCTGAGCCACCTGGCCACCCCTAAGCAATTGAGGTTAAGTAACTTGCTCAAGGTTACAGGACCAGGTGTTTCTGGGTGGGTGCTAAGTGTCTGAGCCCGGGATTCAATCTCCAGGTCATCCCAACACTGGAGCCGGTGCTCTTACTCACTGTGCTCCCTGGCCACCCCTGTGAAGGCTCTTTACCCCTTGAAATTACTTTGCCTTGCTATATACATACTTTGCATCTGCTTACTTGTTTATGGGTGGTACTATCCCCTTCCTCCCACCCAGTCCCCTACCAGTAGTATGTTGTCACTGAGGTCAAAGAATGTTTACACTTTGGTTTTTCTATCCTCAGTACCTTGGACAGTGCATTGTACAAAAAAGGTGCTTAATTGTTGAATTATAATAGCTAATATTTATATAGCACTTTAAAGTCTACATGAAGATCAATGTGATATCATATGATAGGTTATAATATAAATCTGCAAATTTTAAAGTGCTATATTAATGTTGGCAATTCTATATTATATGTATGCTATATATAATATATATATAGCATATATAGTATATCTATTATAGCATATATAATCATATATGTGATTTTAAGGTCTATATAATCCACATAGATACATAGATTATATATATAGAGAGAGAGATTACATTTATATAGATATAATCTATATAATACATTCTGGAACATGCACAGAGTAACTCTCACATCATTTCCCTCTGTGGAAAGACTAAGAAGTCTGCTTTAGAAAGAGTTGTGGTGATATGTAATGGAAGTGCCTTAGGAAGAAGATGGACCATGCATACACAGTCTAGAACTGGTTCCCACCTGCTAACCACAAAGCAGCCTCTTTGATTAACTACAGTTATGGAACTGGAACTGGGAATGCCTTCAAATAGCCTTGTTCAACCTAGACCATGTTTGTCAGCTGTTCTCTCTTGGTTTGACTTTTTGCTGACACCATCTGATGAGAGACAGTGCCTCTGAGGCCAACATGCTGTCCTCTGAAATGGATCTCAGTCATTTTGCTCTAACATGTTGGGGTTTTCCCCCATTTGAAAGAGGTTAATCTGGGGTCTTTGACCTTGTGAGTTTTGAAAGATTAAGAGAAGAAGCCTCTGAGAGTCAGAGTACATGCTGAGTTTTTGCAGCTAGCTTGGTATTCATGTCCCAAGAAACAAAGAGTGACCTTTGGGAGTGGATCAGTCCATACTCTAGTCAACTAGGACTGATCTGACAGTAATGCCATCTTTGGACATGAACTTGGTGAGACAATGCTATGTAGAAATTGTGCTAAGTCTGAACCTAGAGACCTGGGTGGGATAAGGGAGAGTATACCCCCCAAGTATTAGTGTGAAATGCTTGAACTTTTGTTCTAGCTGTATCTTTGAAGTAAACATCTCCTTCTAAAGGCTAATTGATGAGTGGGGCACTAGTCACTAGTGGCTAACAGTTGGGGGGAAAATCCAATAAGGGCTCAAGCTGATAGTATTTAAGAAGGTCACTCCCAACCTTTCAGGATATCCTGAGAACCTTGATGAAAAGATACAGCTAATCATACTCCAAGAAAGTGAGTCCAGAGTATACTCACTGCATATATATTAACTTGTTTGAATTAAATTAAAAATTATCATCCCCATTTTACATAGGAGAAAGTTGAGGTTCTATGGTCACATGGACCTGAACTGGAATTCAGGTCTCCTAACATAAAATCATGGGGTCAAAGATCTAGGGCCAGAAGGGCACTCATAGGTCATTGAGTTCAACTCCATCACTTTACAGACAAAGAAAGTGAAGCCCAGAGACATGATTCACTCAGGTTCACACAGTGAGCTGTGGCAGTGAGTGACTGAACAGAGACTCTCAATCCAGTGCTCATACTCTAATGCTGTACATTGTTACTGATTCTCTGACTGGGTCATTTACTAACCAGGAAACCTTGTTCAGGACACAGCCTCTATAGACTTTGGTTTCCTCCTACATAAAATGAAAAGGTTGGTGTAGATGACCCCCACAATGTCCTTTCCCAACTCTAATACCAATGATCTTGACATCCCTTTCTATAATTCAAATTTGGTCACATCCTGCTACCTCCTCCAAAAGTTGCTCTGTCAACAGACAGACACAGAATTGAAAAGCAGACCCCAGGGACAGCAACTAGACAAAGAAAAAGGAGCTAGCTATGAGATGCTTGGAGAGGCAGCTGCTGTTGATGGCTGAAGGCATCTGAAGTGCTTTGGTCCATCAAGTGCTTCCTCCCACCCTGGGCCAACAAACACCTGGAAATGTGCTGACAAGGAGGCTTTGGCTATTGTACACGCAGAAAGGGGCAGGGAATGCTCCTCTCTCTCTGTGAGAGTCTCTCTTGGAGAGAGTGGAGAGTCCTCGGACCACCTGCACCAGTTACTGCCAATAGGGCCTTTTAGTTTTTTCTTCTCTGTTTTCTTTTTTCTTTAAAACAATCTGGATTAAGTAACTTGTTCAAGGTTACACAGCCAGTTATTTTTGTATGGGTGACGAGTATCTGAGGCCGGAACCAATCCAAGGTCTCCCGACGCTGGGGCCAGCACTCTTACTCGCTGCACCACCTGGCTGCCCCTTAGCAATTGGGGTTAAGTGACTTGCTCAAGGTTACACAGCCAGTTATTTTGTGTGGGTGTTAAGTATCTGAGCCCGGAAACAATCCCAGGTCTCCCATCTCTGGGGCCAGCGCTCCTACTCACTGCACCACCTGGCTGCCCCAATCTTCTCTGTTTTCTTTGTATTTCTCTGTCTGTCTCTCTCTCTTTCCCTCTTTCTGTCTTTCTGCCTCTCTCTACCCCTCTCCCTTTATCTCTCCATCTCTTTCTCCCCATGTCTCCTTCTCCTTCCCTCTGTCTTTCTTTCTCTGTCTCTCTTCCTTTCTCCCTCCTTCTCTTCATCTCTCTGTCTTTTTCTGTGTCTCTGTTTGTCTGTTTGTCTCTATCTGCGTGTTTCTCTATCTCTGTTTCTCTGTCTCTGACTCTTTGTCTCCCTGTCTGTCTCTCTCAGTCCCTCTCTGTCTCTGTGTGTGTTTGTGTGTCTCTCTCTGTCTGTCCCTGTCTCTCTGTCTCTTTCTCTCTCTCTCTCTCTATTTCTCTGTCTCTGTCTCTCTCTGTCTGTCTGTATGTCTGTCTGTCTCTCTGTCTCTGTATCTCTCTCTGTCTCTCTCTGTGTCTCTGTCTGTCTCTCTGTCTTTGTCTCTGTCTGTCTCTCTCTCTCTCTCTCTCTCTCTCTCTCTCTCTCTCTCTCTCTCTCTCTCTCTCTCTCTGTGTCTCTCTCTCTCTCTGTGTGTGTGCCTCTCTCTGCTGTCTGGTCTCTCTATCTTTCCTCTCTCACTTTTTTCTCCCTCCTGCTCCATACTTTCTCAAGGGACAAGGCATGAATAGGTTCACTCATTTCTCATGCAGAACTCAGGTACAAGCCATAACTTATCTTCTTGCACTTTACTAGCATTTTAGGACAAAATGGATTATGAAAGAAATTGACAGAACCATAAGTAAGGTGGGGTGAATAGAACTGAAACCAAGAATGTCAAAATTTAGAGGACATTGACGGCACTTGTACATCTTAAGAGAAGGTGGAAACAACTAAACTTAGCACCTGGTTAGCAAGAATAAATAATAAAAATAGGAAACTACCAGATGGCTTCCTCCTCCTACCTCTACCCTGTGTCTCCATCTCCAGGAGAGCTTCTTCCTGGTTCTGCCCAGCTCTGATGGTGCCCAGGACCAGCCTCTAGCCAACAGGGACCTATCTTTGTTGCCTTCCAGTGGGTGTTCCAGCATTCCAAGACTCATGGGGCCTGGGCCATCAGCAATGCAAGTTATCAATCTGAGTCTTAGACTAGGAAGGTGATTATTTTGTTCCCTTCCAATTCTTATATTCTATGTTCTAAGGTCCCTCTTAGGCATGATATTCTTCATGTCTTCCAACATTCCATGTTCTAATGTCTCTTCCTTTTCCAATAAGTCTATGTTCTAAGTGTTGTGCAGAGAATAAGAGTGAGCCGAGACCTGGGTTCAAGGTAAATTTTGGTGTAGATTTATTGATGAAGTACGTGACTGCTTGGAGTATAAACTCAAATCAGGCAGCCCCAAATTGGGGTACATACAGTGCTTATAAAGGCTAAAACCACAAAAACCAGAACTGGGGAGGGGAGCTAGCATAAGCAATGATGTATAGAAGCCAATAACTGCCATTGGTTAGATCTATAGCTCAGGGCTAATTTGGGAAGATGGTGCAAGGGTACAAGGGTGCAACTTTTCCTGGAAGGAGGGGGTCCCTCCCAGAACATGGTAGAGGGTATAGGGTAAAGGGTCATTGGGTAATGGGGACAGGCTAGAGTCATGTTCTGGGTCAAGGGTGTGGGGACCCTGCTTGGTCAGCAGGAACAGAACAGGGTGGTCTCTTCTTAAAATAAATTTGTGCCATAAACTCAAGACTGTGCCTTGGGCAATACCCAAGACTATGCCTTAAGTTGTTTCAAGCTATTACAGGGTATAGGATAGAGACAGAAACACACATATCAAGGGGCTCAATGGTGGGCTTCAAATTAGGAGATGGGTGATTTGGGTTTGGGTACAACAGAAGGTCCCTTCAAACTTTGACATTCTTTGTAGATTTTAACATTCTATGTTCTAAGGTACCTTCCAGCTCTGACTTTCTATATCCCCAAATCCTATATGCTAATTCTTTCCATAGTTCTGGACTGCAAAAATGCAAAAAGTAAATGAAGAATAAATAAAATCCTGAATGGGGAGCAAGCCCTTGCCAGATTTGTCCGCTCTTTTCCAGCTTTGCAGCTAGAAATACTAACCAAATCTCCCTGAATTATGAAGGGTACAAGAAAAATGAAGATCCTATATCCTGGGGAAAGATTATTTTATATTATATAATATGATTATTATGTTTGGCATTATATTGGATAACACATCAATATTATATACATATATTAATAGGAAAAGCATGAAATTAGAAGTCAAAAGATCAGGTGAATAAGCTGAATAAGCTACTCTATTGTTCTTAGCTGTGTGGCATTGGACACGTCTTTGCCTCGTTCTAAGCCTAAGTTTTCTCTCTAAAATGAAGACCAAATGGTCTCTAAGGCCTCTTTCAGCTCTAACATTCTACATTCTAAGTTCCTTTCCAATTCTGACATTCAATATACTAATCCTCTAGGTTCTAACTTCACAAGATCATAGCTTATAGGATTATAGAGTTTGAAGGAATCATAGGATCCAAGATTTAGAGCTAAAAAAAACCTTTATTGTTTAGTCATTTTCACCTGTGACCAACTCTTCACGACCCCATTTGGGATTTTCTTGGGTGAGATATTCAGTGGTTTACTCTTTCTTTCTCCAGATCATTTTACAGAAGAGGAAACTGAGGTAAACATGGTTAGGTGACTTGCCCAGGGTAGTAAGTACCTGAGGTTGGATTTAAATTCAGGTCTTCCTGACTCCAGGTCTGGTACTCTATCCACTGTGCCACCTACCTTCCTGAAAAGAACCTTAGAAGCCAACTAATCCAACACCCTAACCCACGACCCCATTTTACAGGTAAGAAAACTGAGTCATAGAGGTTGTATCCAAAAATACAGGATTTGAAGCTATGTCTTCCTGACTCCAACGCCATCACTGTATTCACCATACCAGTGATTTAATTACTCAAGGGCAGAGGGATCCTCACTGTGACTGTTGCTTAGTGTTGGACAATAATAGGTGCCTTTCAAGACTGTTAGTCTCCTTTCCAACGGCAGCCACTTCTAAAAGAGAGGAGAAAGGGTTTGTACCCAGGGCCTGGGCCAGGGACGTTGATTCTGAGAATCCCCACTTTGGTGCTGCAGCCAAAAGCATCAAAGTCCTCTCAGTATGAGGTGAGCTGGCTTCCATAGAGGCCCTTGGCCATTGGTGCCTGAGAGGCATCTTTGTCAGGGGGTTCTGGAATGGAGAACCACAGGTGACAAGTGGGCTGGATCCAGGTGATCCAGGTGGAGGGCATGGGGAAGGAAGGAAAGGGTTAGGACACAGCACCTTTGGGAGTCAATGACTTAGGGGTATGATGGTTGAGAACAGTCCTGCAAGAAGGGAAGGTATTTCTTTCAGTGACAGCCCTACCATAGGAGGAAAAGGAGGATTTCACGAAGAATAAAGAGGTCAGCTTTGGGTTGAATGGGGTAGAAGGATAAGATGGAGAGTTCCCACTTCTCTTCAAATAGATCCTAGTGAGGTGATGCCCAGAGAAGATAAGAAGATAACCTATGAATTCTCAATGAGGAAATCCCCTCTACCACATAGCAAGCCCTCTGTAACTCAGAAGTTCTAATTCACCCAGTTACTCTGTCAATATCAATATGTGTCAGACGCAGAATAGAACCTAGGTTTTCTTAAGTTGCTGTTGTACAAAAATGGAGACAATCACACGACCATTCTGACTGGGTCCACTACACATTTATGTTAAACAACCTCAACTGAGTCCTTGTCACTTCCCTCATCAACTTACCATCCCCTTGTCCACACTGCTTCTTCCAAACATTTTCATTCCTTCTCAAACCTCCCACGGTTCCTCTTCCTCCCTCCCCACACTCTCAGCTGAGAACCTGGCCTCATATTTTACAGAAAAAAAATGAAGCCATTTGCCACGGACTCTCTCTTCTTCCTTCTTCCTCATCTATCACTCAGATGCCTTCTTCCAATCTTTCCCCCATCACCCCTATCTCACATGATGAAGTGACCTTCCTCCTTACCAAGACTGACCCTTCTACTTGTTCAAGAGATCTCATTCCATCCCATCTCCTCCAACAGACTTTGCCCCCTGTCATCCCCACTATTTCATTTATTTTCAATCTTTCTCTCTTTTCTGGTTAACTTCTTACTGCTTATCAGCATTCCTATCTTTTTTTTTTAATAAGCAATTGGGGTTAAGTAACTTGCTCAAGGTTACACGGCCAGGTGTTTCTGGGTGGATGCTAAGTGTCTGAGACTGGATTTGATCCCCCAGGTCATCCTGACACTGGGGCCTGTGCTCTTACTCACTGTGCTACCTGGCCGCCCCACAGCATTCCTATCTTGAAAAAAAAAACCTCACTTGAACCTCTCAGTTCTGACATTCTGTGTTCTAAAGGCCCTCCCAGCTCTGACATCCTGTGTTCTAAGGGCCCCCCCAGTTCTGACATTCTGTGTTCTAAGGGCCCTCCCAGCTCTGACATTCTGTGTTCTAAGGGCCCTCCCAGTTCTGACATTCTATGTTCTAAGGGCCCTCCCAGCTCTGACATCCTGTGTTCTAAGGGCCCTCCCAGCTCTGACATCCTGTGTTCTAAGGGCCCTCCCAGTTCTGTCATCCTGTGTTCTAAGGGCCCTCCCAGCCCTGACACCCTGTGTTCTAAGGGTCCTCCCAGCTCTGACATCCTGTGTTCTAAGGGCCCTCCCAGTTCTGACATCCTGTGTTCTAAGGACCCTCCCAGCTCTGACATCCTGTGTTCTAAGGGCCCTCCCAGCTCTGACATCCTGTGTTCTAAGGCTCCTTCCCAGTTCTGACACTGTGTTCTAAGGGCCTTCCTGGCTCTGACATTCTCTGATTACATGAATCTGAGGCCACTTGGTAACTTTAAGGCCGTCCAGTCCCAGTTTCTTCATGCAACTACCTAGACAGACCTTTGAAGTCAGACAAGGCCTTGCTGGTGCTCATGATACAGAGGAAACAGCAGCAGAGATCACACACCCACGTCCACTAGGACTCCAGGAGGTTGGGGTGGTGTTTTTTTTTTTAACATGGCATGTTCTGCCAACAAAAGGTGAGCGTAATAATATTATAAGGTACATTTGTACACTCCAGTTACTGAACAGCCATTTAGCAAGGGACTCAGCAGAGAAAATGAGATGCTTTGGAAGTAAGAAAATGTATCAGTTACTCCAGGAGGGAAGCTAAGCCTTAGAAAAATGGAGTGCGTGGGGATTGAGAGAGCTGTGGTAGTGGAAATTCAATTAAACTACATATAACAGACATTTATTAAGCACCTATTGTGTGCTGAGCTCCCTGCACTAGGTCCTAGGAATAGAAAGGGAAAAAAGGGGGGTCTCTGCTCTCAAAGAGCTCACAATTTACCCAGCTGAATCAGGGAGAGTGCAAAAAGACAGTGAAAATCCTGGATTCAAATCCCAGCTCTGCTACTTATTACCTGTGTGACCTTGGAGAAGTCATTTCCACCACCACTCCAAACTCCTCCCCTCCCCCCACCTGGGCTTATCTTTCCTCTTTGGTAAATTGAGGGGTTGGTATTCTGGATGATCATAAAGGCTCTGTTGGTTTTAAAACAAAGGCTTGGATTAGAAGTCAGGAAGTGAGAGCTGGAATTCTTCCTCTGCTGTGTGACCTTAGACAAGTCAGTTAACCTCCTGAGCTTGAACCTTCTCATCTATAAAATAGACATGATTATATTTGCTCTGACTTCCCACCCCACAGGGTTGTTGTGAGTATCAAACAAGAGACTGTAAGACCCCACTTAGTATCCAATCCACAAGCATTAATTAAGCACTTACTAGGTTCTGGGGATACAAAGAAAGGTTAAAAAAACAAATCCAATTCTTGCCTTCAAGGAGCTTACATTCCAATTCAGGAGACATTTAAATAACTAGGTTCTCTCTCCTCAGTCCATAGCATTGAAGATTTAGAACTAGAAAGATCCCTATTGTCCTCTAGTCCAACCTTTCATTTTACAAATGAGGAAACTGAGGCCCCTCTGGGGTGCCAAGTGGCTCCCACAGGTAAGGCAGAAGTGCAGAACCAGAATTCTTTGACCCCCAAATCCAATGGTTCTTTCTGGCATCTTGCTGCTAGACTTCAATTCTCCTTTCATCCCAGATTTAAAATTCTGTGGCATGGGGGGTGGAATAGGATGAAGGGAAATATAGTTAGTCTTTCACAACATGACTACTAGGGAAATGTTTTGCATAACTACACATGTTTAACCTATATTGAATTGCTTGTCTTCCCAGTGGGGGTGAGTGAGGATGGAAGAAGGGAGAGAATCTGGAACTCAAAGTGTTAAAAGCAAATGTTAAAAAATTATTGCTACATGCAACTGGGAAGTAAGATATACAGGCAACGGGGTATAGAAATCCATCTTGTCCTAGAAGAAAGTAAGGGGGAAAGGGGAGGGATGGGGGGGTATATGAGAGGGCAGACTGGGGGAAGGAGTAATCAGGATGCTTGCTCTCTTGGGGTAGGGGGTAGGGAAGAGATGGGGGAAAAATTTGGAACTCAAAAATCTTGTGGAAGTGAATGTTGAAAACTAAAAATAAATAATTCTGGAATAAGAAAAAAAATTCATGGCATAAAGAGTGAACAGAAAATGATAGCAGGGCACCCCATCTCATTAGGATACCTTACAGTGCCATTGGATGACCCTGGACAAAGCAGTTACTTTCTCTAGGTCTTAGTTTACCTCATTTGTAAAATGGGGTGCGGGAGGTACCGGATCATCTCCCAACTCCCTGCCAGACCCAGATCCTCTGGGACTTGGATGTACTGTGAGACCAGCATGAGAATGATTCTCCTGGGAGTGGGGGGTAGGAAGAAGAGCTCTATCCCTGGGAAGAAGCCAGAACTATAAACAGCTCCTGTTTATTTGAAAAACAAAAACACCTACTGCTGACTGGCTGAAAGAGTCTGGGTCATGGAGAAACAACTAAAGGGAGGTCAGATTAACATAGCGGGGTCAGGGGAATGACTGGGGGCCTCATGTACAGAGACCTTGTCATTCATGGCTTAGATCATTCTAGAGTCAGAAGCTCTTGAGCAAGAACCTTAGAATGTGGAATGTCAGGGCTGGGAGGGCCCTTAGAACACAGGATGTCAGAGCTGGGAGGGCCCTTAGAACACAGGATGTCAGAGCTGGGAGGGCCCTTAGAACACAGGATGTCAGACCTGGGAGGGCCCTTAGAACACAGGATGTCAGGGCTGGGAGGGCCCTTAGAACACAGGATGTCAGGGCTGGGAGGGCCTTAGAACACAGGATGTCAGAGCTGGGAGGGCCCTTAGAACACAGGATGTCAGAGCTGGGAGGGCCCTCCCAGCTCTGACATCCTGT
>NW_027187400.1:13250513-13255065 GCF_028583685.1 Petaurus breviceps papuanus | reverse complement strand
GGGCCCTTAGAACACAGGATGTCAGAGCTGGGAGGGCCCTTAGAACACAGGATGTCAGGGCTGGGAGGGCCCTTAGAACACAGGATGTCAGATCTGGGAGGGCCTTAGAACACAGAATGTCAGAGCTAGGAGGGCCTTAGAACACAGAATGTCAGAGCTAGGAGGGAATGTTAAGTGCTTAAAACGTAGAATTTTAAAACAGTCAAGTGCCCTTAGAACCATGAACCTTAGAGATCTAAGGGATCTTAGACAATAAAATCTCAGAACTGGAATCAGAAAGCATGCATCATTGTTGTTGTTTTTGTCATTAACTTGGCTCTCAGAAGCAGCTTGGAGGTGGTAGAGAAAGTGCTGGGCTTGAAGTCCTGAAGGCCAGAATTTGAATCTTGTCTCTGACATTTACTAGCTTGTGATCCTGGGCAAGTCCCTTAGCCTTACCCTGCCTCAGTTTCCTCATCTGTGAAATGGAATAGGACATCTTCCCAGGGCTATCTTGTGGATCCAGTGAGATATCTGAAAGCACTAAATAGGCACTAGCTCTTTACTTAATTATCACCTAAGTTAATTCATTTAGCAGTGCTCACCACAATATACCCTTTAAGACAGGCCAGGCAATTGTTATGATCCTCAGGTTTACAGGTGAACCCTTGAAGGCTCCAGAGTGTCAATGACTTGCCCAAGGTGACCTAGCCTGGAATTGGCAGAGCTGGATTTGACTAATGGTCCTCTGCTCTCACTTGGACGGCTCTTCCCAAGATACCTTGCTGCCTCTTGATTCCTACCCCCCAGAACGGTTTCCTTCCCATCTCAGACTGTTGACACTTCCCTTAGCACACAGCAACATTCTCCCATCTTTCCTCCACAGAGGAAAAGGCAGTGTGTCAGTCTATCAGCAAGTATTTATTAAGCTCTTATTGTGTGCCAGGTCCCGTGAGCCAAGAAGAAACTTTGGGATTTAGGACTGGAAGGGCCCTCACAGATCTCCTGGGTTAAGATTCCTTATTTTGCAGATGAAGAAACCCAGGGTGGCCCAGGGTGGCATCGTTTCCCAAAGTCAAATGTGTGGTAGTAAGTGGCAGAATCAGAATTCAAACCCAGGTCCTCGGAATACTCAAACTCACTCCTCATGCTGCTATGGCATACTGCCGTTAGATGGAAGAATCCAGAATGATTCCCAAGAGGGAGAAGGCAGGACCACTGCTCTCCCACCTGGCTCAGACTCTGCTACGCTCTCCCTCCTCCCCTTTGTCTTTTCCTTCCTTCCTTTCTTCCTTCTCTTCCTCTGTCTCAGTCTCCATCTGCCTCTGTCTCCCTTCCTTCTCTTCTCTCTCTCTCTCTGTCTCTCTGTCTCTCTCTCTGTCTCTCCCTTTCTCTCTCTGTCCCTCCCTTTCTCTCTCTCTCTTTCTCTCTCTCTCTCCCTTTCTCTCTCTCTGTCTCTCCCTTTCTCTCTCTCTGTCTCTCTGTCTCTCTCTGTCTCTTTCTCTCTCTCTTTCTCTCTCTTTCTGTCTCTCTCTCCCTTTCTCTCTCTCTGTCTCTGTTTCTCCCTTTCTCTCTCTCTGTCTCTGCTCTCTGTCTCTCTCTTTCTCTGTCTCTCCCTCTCTCTCTGTCTCTGTCTTTATCTCTCTCTCTGTCTCTGTCTCTCTCTCCCTTTCTCTTTCTCTCTCTGTCTCTTTCTCTGTCTCTGTCTCTATCTGTCTCTGTCTGTCTCTCTGTCTCTGTCTTGCTGTCTCTCTGTCTCTCTCTGTCTCTGTCTCTCTGTATCTCTCTCTGTCTCTGTCTTCTCTGTCTCTCTCTCCCTTTCTCTCTCTCTCTATCTGTCTCTCTCTCTGTCTTGTCTCTCTGTCTCTGTCTCTCTTCCCCTCCCTCACTCCCTCCCTCCGTCCCTTTTTTCTCCCTCCCCCCTTCTTCCCTCCCTCCTCAAGGTGGCCAGCAGCCAATTTGGCACCAGACAGTTGCTATGGGAACCATCTCAGCTTAGGAAACTGTCATAGATCTAATCACCCTCGCTTTCAGGCTTCAAGGAACAATTCACCTTCTAGATTGTGTTAAGGCACATTACAGAGACAGCCGCTTAAAGGCTGAGACAGCCCAGGAATTGCATTCACCAGGATGGGCCTTGGCTGCCTGGGGAGAGGGAGGCTCTCAGGAGGGCCCAAGCCTCGGAGGGCTAATTGCCTCCTGCTGCCCTGCCTGGGCCTGGGAGCAGACAGCCTTGCTGTCCCTGGGGGAACCCCCTGTCCTCCCAGAGTGGGAGGGTAGGGATGGGGTGGAGGGAGAGACAGAGACAGAGGGAGAAAGAGGGCCTGGGAGGGAGGGAGAGGGAGAGATGGAAACAGGAGGAGAGACAAAAAGAGACAGAGAAACAGAAAAACATAGAGGGAGAGACAGAGAGGGTGAGAGAGGGAAGGCAGAAGAGGGAGAGTGAGGGAGACAGAAGGAGAAAGAGCTGATTGCCACCCCCACCTACGTTCTCCCAAATTATCTAGGCTGGGATAATGAAGAGAGCATTGGACCCAGGAGGCCTGGCTTCAAGGCCAAACTCTGACACCAGGTAGTTATGTGACCTCCAGGAAGTTATTTCCCCTCTCTAGAACTCTGTCATCTGTGAAATCAAAAAGTTGGACTAGTCTCTAGAATCCTCTGTTCTAAAATCCCTCCAAACTCTGTTATTTTATGCTCTAAGGTTCTTCCTAGCTCAGACATTTTAAGGGTCCTCCCAGATCTGACATGATGTGTTCTAAGATCCCTCCCAGCTCTGACATTCTGTGTTCTAAGAGCCCTCCTAGCTCTGACATCCTGTGTTCTAAGGGCCCTCCCAGCTCTGACATCCTGTGTTCTAAGAGCCCTCCTAGCTCTGACATTCTGGGTTCTAAGGACCCTCCCAGATCTGACATTCAGTAAAAAAAAAAAAAAAACCTAGAGACTAAATGACATCATTTTAAGGTCAGTGCTGGAGAGGGGGAGTTGACTTGTCCAAGAACACATAGTCAGTTAGGAAGAGATACAGGATCAGAAAGCATAACTCCTGACACCACGCCCTCCCCCTGCATTGTCCAAATCTCTTTTCATGACGTCTGTCAACTACTTCCAAAGATCTCCGAGAAAAACGCCATCCAAACACTCTATAGAAATGCTTGTAATCTTGGTAATGCAGATCCCAGATGAGCCTGTAGAGATTTAGAAATCTTTCCTGCCCCTCTCAAACTCTCCTGCTCACAGAAGGTTGGTAACAGTAAAGAAATCCAAAAGCATACTATGAAACAAGAAAGAACTTGGAGTCACAGGAACCAAGTTCCAATTTCTGCTCTACCACTTACTGGGCCTCAGTTTCCTTGTCTATAAAATAAGTGTGGTGGGGGGAGATTTGATGGCCTTTAAAATCCCTTTTCACTTGAGATCTGTGACTCTAAAAATAACCTCCAAGTATAGCTGTCACATGTGTCAAAAAACAAACAAACAGAAACAACCCAATAATATTTGGGGCTAACTCCAGAGGAGAGCTGCCTGGATCAGATCCCTTCACCTCTCTACAACCAGCTGGCCTCAGACCCTCAGACCATCCTGGACACCTATCAGCACAGGCTTTCTGCCCTCTGAGCCCCAGCACCTGGATTAGCATCTGGCACACAGTAGGCATTTCTTCTTGTTCGTGGATTGACTGAAATATTAGAAACTATGGTATTGAGTCTGAAATTAATTCTCTGCCATAGACAGTCATAGGTCCCACAGCATCTCTGGGAAAGAAAATAGGGACTACGTAAAAAGACATCTACCCAAAGAGGAAATAGTGTGAGTGTGTGTGTATGTGTGTGTGTGTGTGTGTGTGTGAAAGAGTATTGGATTTAGATCAGAAGACCTGAGAACACGTAAATTAAGGAAGATTCAGCACACATCTGAACATGAATCCTCCCCACAATTGGACAGCTAGGTGATGCCACAGTACACAGAGAACTGGGCCTAGAGTTAAAAAGACAAGTTCAAATGCTGACTCAGTCACTTACCAGCTGTGGGACCCTGGGCAAGTCACTTAGCTTCTGTTTGCCTCAGTTTCCTCATCTGTAAGACGGGAATAATAAAACCTGCTTCCCAGGGTTGTTGCAACAATCAAATGATATGATGTTTGTACAGTTATTTGCAAACCTTAAAGTGTCATATAAATGTTTGGTTGTTGTTCAGCTGTTGTTCAGTTGGATCCGACTTTTCGTGATTCCATTTGAGGTTTTCTTGGCAAAGATACTGGAGTGGTTTGTCATTTTCTTCTCCAGCTCATTTTACAGGTGAGGAAACTGAGGCAAAAAGGTTAAATGACTTGCCCACAATCACACAGCTTTTAAATGTCTGAGATGGGATTTGAATCAGGAAGAAGAGTCTTCCTAACTCCAAGCCCAGCATTTTGTCCATTGTGCCACCTAGCTACCATATAAATGCTAATTGTTTGTCATCACCATCACCACCATCATTATCATCATTACCACCATCATCACCACCACCACCATTACCACTATCACCATCACCACCATCATCACCATCATCACCATCACCACCACCACCA
>NW_027187400.1:13230445-13250113 GCF_028583685.1 Petaurus breviceps papuanus | reverse complement strand
CATCATCACCACCATCACCACCACCATCATCACCATCACCACCATCACCATCACCATCACCACCACCATCATTACCATCACCATCACCACCAGCACCATCATCACCATCACCACCATCACCACCATCACCATCACCACCACCATCATCACCATCACCATCACCACCACCATCATCACCACCATCATCACCATCATCACCACCAGCATAGACCTGTTGATTGGTCATCCAGCCTCTCCTTGATGGGGTCCACCACTGCCTCCTAAGGCAGCTCACTCCACTTTTGGATGGTTCTCATTGTTAGGAAGTCTTTCCTTGCATTTTTTTTGGTAATTGTTTCTCTGCTTTCTATTGTAATCCCAACTTTTAAGACCAAAGGCAGCATTTGGTACTTGGGGAAGGGGAGTTAAGGAGGAGTTGGTGCTCAGACCTGGCTGAGAACCACAGGGGGGTGGGGGGCAGTGAGAGCTAATATCTGTGTCTTCTCTTCCCCATCAACTCCCCACACAGCCTCCACTAGCTAGCCAGCTCTGCTCCATACCCAAGCCTCAACCTGCTTCTCCAGAACTGGCCCCCATGGCTCACAGATCCTGATTCTGCTCTTGGCGACCAGGTAATAGAAGAAAGCCATCACATCCTCCCCACCCCAAGTCTTCTCTTCTCCAGAGTAAACATTCCCCACTCCTTTTAATGGTCAGTTCTCCTATGGCCCAGTCTCTGCTTCCTCCTCCTCATCCCAGACTGCCCTGCTTTGGAAAAATTCTAGCTTATTGGAATTCTCACTGAAAGCATGGTACCTGGGACTGAAAGTAATAGTCAGGATGAGGGCTGGTCAGAGTGAAGTAAGGGCAAGTCTCAGCTTTGCTACTTATATAATATGTACGATAACCCTGGCCATATGGGATTCAGTTTCTTTTTCTGCAAATTGAAGGAGAATTGAATTAGATCCCTTTCTGTTGTAAACCTGTGGTGACTTCCAGCTCAGAGAGGGAGAGATCAGGTACTTCATGGAGGGGGTGACATCGAAGCTGTGCTCTGAAGGATCAGGGAAGAAGGAAGGGAACACAGTAGAAGAGTCAGGGCAGAGGAAGATGGGATAGGATTCAGAGAGTCTAGAAGCAGGGTTAGTCACCCTCAGGCTCCTGTTTCTTGCAATATGTCTCTGGTTAGAGAACATAAGATGTAAGTGACTTAGGGACCAGGATTGTTTGTTTTGGTTTTATATCCAACATGCAGCAGAGCCCTTGGCCTATAGAAGTTGCTTATTAAGTGCTTAGGGTAGCTAGATGCCATGGTAGATAGAACTCCAGGCCTGGCATCAAATTTTCAGTTCAAATTCAGCTTCATATACTCACTAGCTGTATGACCCTGGGCAAGCCACTTAACCCTGTTTACCTCAGTTTCCTCATCTGTAAAATGAACTGGAGAAGGAAATGGCCAATGGCTCTGGTATCTGCCAAGAAAAACCTAAATGGGGTGACAAAGAGTTAGGCATGACTTAAAAATAACTGAACAACAATTGGGTGCTTGCTTGAATAAGTCCCCTTACCTCTCTAGAAGCTGTAAATTGATTCAAACCCAAGTTTGGATCCTCATTCTTCCATTTACAACAGCTGGGGGGAACATAGTAGATACCAGATTTGGAGTCACGAAGACCTGTGTTCAAATCCTGCCTCAGATGCTTACTGGTTGTGTGACCCTGTGCAAGTCACTTAGCCTCTGTTTGTATCAGTTTCCTCATCTCTAAATAATAATAGCATCCACATTCTAAGGTTGTTATGATGATCAAATGAGGTATTTTAAAGTGCTTTGCAACTCTTAAAGTTTTACATAAACCTTAATTTACCACCCCTTTGACTTTGTACAAATCACTTAACTTCTCTGGGACTCAATTTCCTTACCTATACAATGAGGGGGTTTAACTAGATCAATGGAGCATACACTCAAATTGACAGGGACCATTAAAGAAATCACCTGTTCTAATCTCCTCATTTTACAGATTGAAGAATTTAGGCCCTGTCCAGTTAAGACAACTTAGTGTCTTCCAGGATTCAAACTCTTGTCCTCAAACTCCAAACTCTGCCATCTTTCTACTACAGCACAGATCCAAGAACCTCTCTGTATTCTCTCCATCGCTGGGTGCCAGTGACTAGTGAACCAGTTCTATCTAACTACCAATGTCAATTAACTATCAGCTCTCACTAACCTACCAGCCAGTCTGAGAGGACTCCTGCATGTCTGTGAGAGAATAGCTCAATGACCGCTTCACCTAGGTCAGTACTAACTCATCCAAAGAAGGAAGTAGATTGTCAAGAAAGGGATGGATGTCCCAGGGATGTCCCCAGGGAGGTCTTTGGGCCATGGCTAGAGGTGGGAATCCACAATGCTTCAATGTCAAACCGGCAGGAAGTCTCTAGTGGAGTGCCCTGAGGAATCTGCTTGCCCTGTGCTGTCACATTTTTATCAAGAACTTGGAGAAAGGCATAAATGGCACACTTATCCAATTTGCAGATGACACAAAGCTGGGACAACCCAGTGGATGACAGAGTCCAATTCCAAAAAGAATATGATGGTCTAGAGCTTAGGCTGACTCTAACATGATGAAATCCAGCAGGGGCAAATCTAAAGTCTTATACCTTGGCACTAAAAAAAAAATCTATTTCACAAGTATAAGATAAGGGATCTCATAAATCAGCTTTTGTTCTGAAAAAAAATCTGGAAGTCTGAGTGGATCACAAGCTTCCATTGACCTGAGTCAAAAAGGTCACATCAGAACATTGAAGTTAGTCTAGCTGCCAAACTCGGCCTGGAATCTGACTCCTGGACTCCTACCAGTCTCTCTTCTTATCTTTGGACACTCACAAGAGCAGAGACTCCACCCCCATCACCTAGAAAAGAACAAACATAAAGGAACAAATATTTCTTGGAGCCACATGTCCTCAAAGGGGAGAAGGCCCCAAGCCCTCTCTCCTTACAGCATTGTCTCTCACCAGATCATATATGAACCAAAAGAGCTGAGGCTTAATTATCAGGAAAAGATGAGCTGTTCCCTTCCTTGGAGGTCTTCAAGCAGACACCAGAGCACCACTTATTGGGTATGTTCTTGTAGAGAGCCCTTGTGGACTCTCAGTCTAGGGAAGGTTGATCTCAGGACGGGGCACATCTCTCCACCAATCTCTCATTGGGAGTCATGACTCCATCCATGACTTCACACTTCTGGTTAGCTCAAAGGTTTTATAGGGAAGAGTAGAGTCTCCTTCAGGTGGCTCTGATTGGTTTCTGAAAGTCATGGGCGGGGACACAAAAATCAGCTAGGAAAGGAGAATTTTCTAATGTGGAAATTTCTAAGCCTAGAAGATTCAACACAGGGAAGAAGAGACCGAACAGAGACGGGGTAGGGTAGAAAAGAATGGGATTAAGGAGAACAGCTAAAGCAAGGACAGTTTGAGGGACAGAACAAGATTAGGGCAAAAAAAAATACAAATTTACCCCAGTATCACAACAGTTGTAGCAGAACTGGGATTTAAGCCCAGGACTGTCAGGCTTAAATCAGTGCCCTTTACGATACAGCACACTAGGGTCCCCGACTACGGAGAAGTAGTAAGATCAGTTTAACAGAGTTCAGCCCTTCAAGAATCTGTCATTCGCTTAGCCCAGATACTGAATGCCAACCTACTTACTCTATGGCTTTAAAAGGAAAAGGACAATTGACTCACAGAATCACACCACCCTCCCACCTCCAAGAATTATAGCAGGCTGCCCACCCCGCCACCCCCATGCCCGAAATATTCCCTCCTCGCCTCCTTCAAGAAGTTCACTCAGAAGCCACCTGCTCCATGGAGTGCTCCTTGATCCTCCCCACCCATCATCTCTCCCCCTCCCAGACTCCTCCATCCTTTGGGCCCTCCCTCTGATGGGATGGGTCCTCCTTCAAAGCTTACACTTAAAGAGGACCCTCCTGGGGCAGCCGTGTACCAGGCTGCACATGGGGCTTCTCTACCATGCCCTGGCTCTAGCCTGGGAATTGGCACTATGGAAGCACCCTCAGCCTTGGGGCCCCTCCTTCTGACTGGCTTGGTTCCTCTCAGAACCTCTATTTAAGGAAGACTCCATGGCCAGAGTAATTTCACCTCTTCCCCCCCACCACCATTTTCATCTCCCTTTGATGGGTTTTCTTCCTCCATGTAAGCTCCTTGAGGACGGGAACTATCTTTTTGTTGTTGTTTGTACTTCTATCCCAAGTACTTGGCACAGTGTCTGGTATACAGTAAGTGCTTCATAAATGCTTGTGGATTCTCATGTTCCATTTGGTGTCATACTTCCATGCATGTCTCATGTCTGTCACCTAGCTGTTTAAGGAAACTTGGAGCTCCACAGAGAAGGAATTATTGAACCTGTGTAACCTGGGAGGTATGCACACACACACACACACACACACCCCTCCAGATTATACAGTCTAGATTGAAAACTCCTTGATAGCAGACATTAGGTCATTTTTTTCTCTCTCTAGCATTGAGACACTCAATTGGTGCTTAATGTTTGTGAAATGGAATGGAAAAAGGATAATCATAGGTAGCATTTATATCACCCTTCAAGGTTTGCACAGCATTTAACAGATATTATCTCGATCCTCATAATAACCCTGGGAAGTAGATGTTCTTATTATCTTCATTTTATAGATGAGGAAATTGAGGAAACAAAGGTGAAATGACTTGCTCAGGGTCACACAGTCAGTAAGTGTCTGAGGTTTTGAACCCAGGATTTGAACTCAGGACTTCCTGACTTCTAATCTACTGTACCACTTAGTTCTCTCTGATGCTGCCCAAAATCTACTCATGTTCCACTCCACTCTGCCTCTGCTGTGCTGCCTGGTTTCAACTCAGTGGACCAAGATGCCCCAGTACCAGGGTACTCCCTGGTGTCCCATACTCCATGCCCCCATCTGCCTTCTTTTATGTGTTGTGCTACCCCATTAGATTGTGAGCTCCTCAAGGACAGGGACTGTCTTTTTTAATAATTATATCCCCAGAGCTTAACATGGAGCCTGGAACATAGTAGGTGCTTAAAAATGTTTATTGGATTGAATATTGTCCCTTACCCCCTCCCAGGACTGGTGGGAGAAGTCATGGCTTCAGAGTTTAACAACTTGCATATTCCCAGTACCTCAGGAATCTGTAATTTTGTTAGTGTGGGTGCTCTGTCCCAACATACTGTTGCTATTGAGTCCTTTCATTCATGTTCTACTCTTTGTGACCCTATTTGGAGTTTTCTTGGCAAAGATACTGAAGTGGTTTGCCATTTCCTTGTCCAGCTCATTTTACAAATGGGGAAACTGAGACAAACAGTTCTCAAATGACTTGTCCAGGGTCACACAGCTAGTAAAATATTTGAGACCAAATTTGAACTCAGGTCCTCCTACCTTCAGGGCTGGCACTCAATCCACTGCTCCACTTAGATCTTGCCCCAGGACACTGAACACTAAGTAGCTAAACAGACAAGGGCAATTAACATTATAAGATTATACAATGACAAGGACCTCAGAGGGCCTCTGGTCCTGCCCATACCTAAATAAGGATCTCCCCTGGTCACATAACCTAATCACCCCCTTAGGTGCAAGTACCCCTCCCAAATTACCTTGTACTTCATTTTATTTCATATTCACTTATGTGTCTACTTGTTTATAGAATGTAAACTCCCTAAAGGCAAGGATTGCTTCATTTTTTTCTCTTCACATCCCCAGATCCTTGTATAGCACCCAGTACACTATAGGCCCTTAATCTATGCCTATTGATTGATTGATACCCTACAAGTGGTCATCTAATCTTTTCTCGAAGACCTCAGATAAAAGAGAGTCTCCTGAGGCAGCCCACTCCCCCTCTAATTGGGTCTTACTGTTGGGAAGTTTTTCTTTAAATAAAACTTAAATGTGTCTCTTTGCAGTTTACACTGCTTGCCCTCTGGGGCCAAAATCCAGCCTAATCTCTCTCTCCCCTAACAGTCCTTCATGTATTTGAAGGCAGACATTCTCCACCTCCCCAAGTTTTCTCTAATTAAACATTCTCAGTTCCTTCAACCAAGTCCCTCCTTGGGAGGCTCCCTCATTTATCCGCGTCTCTTCCAAAATGTGGTTCCCACAACTGTTACTGTCTTTGATCATTAGCCCATCCACTCCAATAAAGGGTCCTGTTCTTTCTACAACCCCCCTCTTTTCCCATGTAGCTTTTACAATTAATCTAAAATTTTAAAAAGTTTAATGTTCGTTTTATTTTTAGTTTCCTCACTAGCCTCAGCTCATTCTGAATTTTAGCCCCATCGACTTTGTTCTTAGAGGATTCTGTCACATTTTGCAGTCATTCTCTATTTACTTCTATTGGCTTCCTTCTTCAGTAAAATGCTTAAGATCTAAGGTAGCTGATGAATTTCCTGTGTATCCACATGAGCCCTTCAGACGACTCCTTTTTCCTCCTAATCAGAATTTTGTTGTTATGCCTCCAGAATTTCATTCTTTCTAACTTCCCATCCATCCTAGGCCAGACTCTCCTGTAGAAATTTACTCCCTAGAATCCTATTTATTCTTTCTCCAAACACTTTAAAAACTCATAAAAAAAAAAAATCTAAGGTGCCTGTGCCAGTCTATGACCAGTTCTCCTCCCTTTTTCTATCACAAACTATAAGACGAAGTGGTCCCCTTCATTTCTACCCAAATAACTAGTTTCTCTTTGTGGGTAGGAATTAGGTCCAGAATAATAGTCCCCTGTGCTGGTGCTTCCATTTTTCCAAGGATTCTCACTAAGACAAGACTAAAATTTGTGTGCAGCTTTGCTTTTGGCAGAGAGAAAAAAAAGAAGCATAATTGAAATCCCCCAAACCGGTCCCATCGTGTCATGTCTCTATGCCAAGCTTGGGCTCTATTTCCCAAACACCTCAATTATTTCCTCTTTCTGTCCCAGTGGTCTGTAGCAGACTCCAGTGACAATAGGCTCCTGTTTCTGCCTCCATTAATCTTCACCTAAATTGGAATTGAGGTGGAACCATGACTGGACAAAATGCTGATTCTGAGGTCAGGAAGATTTGAATTCAAAAAGATTTGAATTCAAATTTTGCCTCAGACCCTTCCTAACTGCGCGACTTTTGGCAAGCCACTTACCCTCTCTCAGACGCAGTTTCCTCATCTGTAAAATGAGGTTACTTAACAATAGCACCTACCTCCCAGGGTTGTTGTAAGGGGCAAATGAGATAATAATTGTAAAACACTTAGCACAGTCCCTGGAACATGGTAAGCACTTAGAAAAGCTTCATTCCTTTTCCTTCCTCCCTTCCTCCTTCCCTTCCTTCCTTCCTCCCTTCCCTCCTTCCTTCCTTCTGTCTTTCCCTCCTTCCATCTTTCCTTCTTGCCTTTCTGCTTTTCTTCCTTCGTTCTTTCCTTCTTTCCTTCCTGCCTTCATTCTTTCTTTCTTTCCTTCCTGCCTTTCTGCCTTCTTTCCTTTCTTCATTCTTTTCTTCTTTCCTTTCTTCCTTTCTTTTTCCTTTCTGCCTTCTTTCCTTCCTTCCTTCCCTCATTCTTTCCTTCCTGCCTTCCTTTTTCCTTTCTGCCTTCTTCCCTTCCTTCATTCTTTTCTTCTTTCCTTTCTTCTTTCTTTCCTTCCTTTTTCCTTTCTGCCTTCTTTGCTTCCTTCATTCTTTTCTTCTTTCCTTTTTTCCTTTGTGTCTAAGCAGGAACCTACATGTGATACTACAGTATGACCCTCAGGGGTAACTTCCTCTCCTGACTAGATGGTCTTAATTTACAATGCTGCTCATTGCTCGGCCCTACCTTTCACCTCTGGCCTCCAGAGCCCTTGAGCAGAGATAGCTCCCACCACATTTCTGTGATCAGCCTAGGAAGTCCAATCTGCTTCTTCGAATTGGGAACTCTAGGGACAGGGAGGGGAGATTCTGCCTAGGCAGTTATCCATACTTTGAGCATTTTGTCTCTAGCGATGTCTGGGGCCATGATTGTTTTTACTGGATCTTTTCCTGAATTTCATCTCCATTGAATCTCTGGGCGTCTCAGCAGATACTTTTCCTCCATTGTTGCTTCTTTCTCTGGTCTCCAGGTTGGTAGAGAGATATAAGCAGTTTTCTCCCTCTCTCTGCTTCTTTCAGCTCTAAGTTGTTTTGATTGGATTTGCTAAGGGACTTTAAGCTCATGAAGGGATGTGTCAGTCCCCTGAGCTGTCAATCACAGCTGTCAATCCAGGGAGAAAGAGGGAAGTTCTTGGGAATCCTCCCAAGACTAACTGGGCAGACCTATGGAGGAGACAACCCTTCTTGGGGGGAGGGGGCACTGGCATTAGTCCTCAGGTCCTTTGGCCCTACCATGCTGTAAAGGAGATTGTTTGGGGGCTGGGGGCTGACCTAGAGGGTCACAGAGGGCTCTGCCAAGGCTCTGATCTCCCCTGGAAGTCTCTATCTCTGAAAGGATTTGCTCTGATGAAGATGGGCAGATACAGCCCTCCCTCTGCATCAAAGGGGTCAGGTAGAAGCTGGAAGCAGGCTTTGATTTGGGGACCCTGGAACCCCTGCAGAGGCAGCCAGAATAGTAAGAGGAGAGGTCAAGGAACCCAGAGCCAGACATGAATGAGCTCTTGGCTACAGTCTCCAGTTCATCTCTCACTGTCTCAGCCAACAATCATTTCAGAAACAACAAAACGTGGACCCTCCAGCCAGGGGCAGCAATAGCAAAGGGCCTGCTGAAAGTGCTTTTAGCACTTTCAATTTGCTAGACTTAGAGACTCACAGACATCAGAACTGAGAGGTGCCTTAGGACACAGCATGTCCAAGGTAGGAAGGGCCTTAGAACGCAGAGTGTCAGAGCTGGGAGGGCCCCTAGAACACAATGTCAGAGCTGGGAGGGCCCCTAGAACACAATATCAGACCTGGGAGGGCCCTTAGAACACAGGATGTCAGAGCTAGGAGGGCCCTTAGAACACAATGTCAGACCTGGGAGGGCCCCTAGAACACAATGTCAGACCTGGGAGGGCCCCTAGAACACAATGTCAGACCTGGGAGGGCCCCTAGAACACAATGTCAGACCTGGGGGGGCCCTTAGAACACAGGATGTCAGAGCTAGGAGGGCCCTTAGAACACAATGTCAGACCTGGGAGGGCCCCTAGAACACAATGTCAGAGCTGGGAGGGCCCTTAGAACACAGGATGTCAGAGCTAGAATGAGCTTTAAAACATGTATAAGGAACTGTCCACGTAGGTTATATGTGTCCACATGGGTCTATCTAGATGTGGCTTGAAGGGAGGCACGACCCTCACCCTCTGACCCTCACAACAGTCCTCTGAAGTAGGTGTTATTATTATCTCCATTTTACAGATGAAGAAACTGAAGCAGACAGAGGTTAAATGACTTGCCCGGGGTCACCCAGCCAGTAAGAGTCTAGGCAGAAGAAGAGCCTTCCTGACTCTAGGCCTGACAATTTGTGCACTGTGGCGCCCTTTGAGCTGCCGCCGCAGGCTCCCCACATTGGTGGAATTCCAGCTCTAATTCTCTCCCATCCCTGATTTCAGGGGGGGAGATCCCTGGACCTGCCCTGGAAGACACTTGAGTTTAATCCTAGTTCATACACTTACTTAACAGTTAACCTCAGCAGCCTGGCAGCCCACAGAAACCATGTTGAGGGAGGGGAGTTAGGGCTGGGGATTAACCCTTCCCTGTCCTGACTGGTGACTGCCTGCTACAGCACAACTTGGGGCACATCTAGCTTGGATCCCTGTCACATTCCTGACAGCCTCACCATCCACCTTGCTCCACCCCTGCCCACCGAGTCCCTGCCAGAAGGAGAGCATCAGTCTCCTTCCCCTTCCCTCCACTCACCATCCTGGGGACAGTCAGGATCCAAGGGCCCCCTCATCACCAGTGCTCCCCTATGCGAGCTGTCTCCCCCAGGGAGAATGTGAGCTCCCGGAAGAACTGCTCCTGCCCTTGTATTTGCACTCCAGCCCTACGCACGGTGCCTGGCACATAGTAGGTGCTTTCCCATTCATTCATCTCTCACCTCTCAGTTTCCTCATCTATAAAAATGATTGCTTTCATGCTAATACTTCCTAACCCATAGGGTGATTTGTGAGGCTCATGGTGCTCAGGAAATATCTGTTTCTATGCTTACAGATCAGTCAACTACTGACAGAATGAAGAAATCACTTCCCAAGCTTATAACTGTCATTATTATTAATAATAATACTAGCTAACATGATACGGTACTTACTATGTGTCAGACACTGTGCTAAGAACTTCACAATAATACGGACTAAGGTGTGCTGCCATGTAAGCCTCTGTTACTCTCACAGCAACCCTAACGGTTATTATCCCCATTTTACAGATGGGGAAACTAAGGTGAACAACCCAAAGTGACTCACTTAGGACCAAACAGCTAGTGTTTGAGGCCAGATGTGAACTCAGGCCCAGAGCTCTGTCCATTTCACCAGCTAGCTGCTATGTCAGAGGCAGACCCAAAAGCCAAGGCTTCTAGGTCACAGTCCAGTTCTCTGTCCACCATACTGTGCCGGCCTTCTGCAGGAGAACAGAGGCGTCAGGTATCCCCTCCCCACCCCCTGTAGAGAGAGGGGCCCATTTTGTGCCAGGCACTGGGAAGGACAAGACACCACACCCTTGGGATCTCTTCCAGCACTAACAAAGATGACGCAGAAGGTTGACTTTGCTCTCCCACCCATAGGCAAACATCGCCAGCTGTTCTGTCCCCTTGCCCAATGGCCAGGAACGTCATGAGGTGTCCCTGAGAGATAAGCCTCCAGGAGGATCCCCAGGATGCAGAAGCTCTAACCTCCATGGGCTGGAGTGACTCACTTCCCCTGCCCCCTGCTCCCTCTGGGGGCACTCAGGATACAAGAGAGTTGTGTGGAGGCAAAGGACAGCTTGATGGGTACGGAAATGAGGTTGGGTCTGGAACCAGAGGACCTGGGTTCAAAGCCCAGCTCCATCACTTACTACCTGTGTGACCTTGGGCAAGTCACTTAAAATAAAAACCAACCTCACTGTGCCTCTGTTTCCTTGTCTGTAAAATAACCAGATGGCCACTAAGGTTCCTCCCAGCTCTAAATTTGCCTCTGATGTCTCAGACAGTTTCCTCTATAGAAAGGAAATAGCACCTCTCTAACATCATCTCTGGCCTTTTCCAAAGCTGATGGGGAAGAGCCCAAGGGTTCCCTCTCTCTCCACCTCTCACTTGTCAATCAAGGGATCATCTTGTTTGGGTCTGGATGATCTTTTCCATCCATTTTTCTATTTTAAAAGTTACTGAAACAGATCAAATGAAGTCACTCTGCAATTAGATTGTGGGCTTGAGAGAGTGGGAGGATTCAGTTTCCATGTGATTAGATCATCTCTAATGGTCTTCTCAACCCAAAGGGCCCCTCCCAGCCCTGACATCCTGTGTTCTAAGGGTCCTCCCAGCCCTGACATTCAGTGTTCTAAGGGTCCTCCCAGTTTTTTTTTTTTTTAAAGCAATCGGGGTTAAGTAACTTGCTCAAGGTTACATGGCCAGTTATTTCTGGGTGTGGTGCTGAGTATCTAAGCCCGGATTTGATCCAGGTCATCCCAACACTGGAGCCGGTGCTCTTACTCGCTGTGCTACCTGGCTGCCCCGGGCCCTCCCAGTTCTGACATTCAGTGTTCTAAGAGCCCTCCAAGCTCTGACACTTTCTGTTCTAAGAGTTCTTCTAGCTCTGATATTCTAAATTTTAACATCCCATGATCTATGCTCTAAGGTGTATCTCTTAAGATTCCTTGCCTTTATTGCCTGTGTTTCTAAGACCCCCTTTTACCTTCATCATGATATATCTATGACAATATTTATTTTGGATACATTTACATTTGTATTCCTACATTTCTTTCTCCCAATAGAACGTAAGTGCTGTGAGGGCAGGAACTTTCTCACCTTTGCCCTCATATGCCCAGGACCCTTATCATGAAGTATCTAATAAATGTGTTGGCTGACAGCAGTTTCGGTCCAAGTTCTCTTTGGCTGAGCCATGCCCGTCTGTCACTCTCTGATACTCTGGACGCCCTGGAGAGGGCCAGGGATGGGTCTGGGCTGCCTCCTTCTGGGGGACAGTGAGAACAGGCCCTCACATTTTCTATTCTCCTTTCAACTTGAAGTTATTTCTGTCTGTCTTCACTGACTCCTCCCCACAAAACCATATACAGTAGAAGGGGCAAGGATCACTATGCCCCTTTTACAGATATGGAAACTAAGGCTAAAAGATGAAAAGTAATCTGAGGGACAGGATGCTGTTTCCATGTTGAGGACAGAACTTTCATTGTTGTGTTCATTTGTTTTAGTCATATACAGCTCTCTATGACTGCATTTCTTGGCAGAGATACTGGAAGTGGTTTACCATTTCCTTCTCCATCTCATTTTACATACGAGGAAACTGAGGTAAATAGGGCTAAGTGACTTGTCCAGGGTCACGTAGTTGCTATTTGTCTGAGGCTGGATTTGAACTCAGGAAAATGAGACTTCCTGACTCCAGATGTGGTGTGCTACACACTATGGAGCCACTTAGCAGCCCAAGAATGGAACACTGGCCTATAAATCGGGAGGTTTGGCTTCTAGTCTCAGCTCTGTTCCTGCCTCCCTTTGGAACCTTGGAGAGAAGGCAGATAAGGCAGGGAATGGATAACAATATAGTGAGAGCAGAGTTTGGATGTCAGAACAATCAAAGAAAACTTACTGTAGCACCTATAACAATGTGTCTCACTCATGACCCCAGTAAAAACTATCCCAGGTCCAGCTCAATAACCATTCACAGAGCATAGCTCAGAAGCCCCCATCACAAGCAACCAAAGGGCATTAATTCAGAAAAAAAAAAAGATATTTAAAGAGACATCATGACAAATAAGGTAACAAGAAAAAATCCCCCCATTGATGTGTTTTGCTCTCCTACAGATTACCAAAGAAATGGAAGGAATAGGGTACTTATACAGAGCACTTATGACTAGGGCACATGCAAAGAGGGCATAAATGTAGGGAACACACAAGGTCAGGGAATAGGTATAAAGGGACCCTACCAAGGAACTTGTGTGGCCAGAGGACATATAGGCAGAAGACGTGGCCAGGACACCGATATTGCCAGGTAACTGACATCTCTGACCAGACTATGGTTCTCTACTACGCAATACACTGTTCTGGGCATCTCTGGTTGTCAAGTTCTTCTCTGCTGTCATCTTTCAGGCTTCAGGACCATCTGTTGGTTCTCTGCTCCCACCTACTAAGGCATACTGCTAAGTAAGCCTCTCTCTGACAAGGGTAAATGAAGGTCATTTGGTGCATGGCCTCTGAGGCCATGAGTCACCAAACTTAATGAAAGGAAGCTAATGAAAGCCCATGGAAGCCCTTTCAGGCTAGGGTCAAGTCTATTCTTCAGATAATCAACAAACATTTATTAAAGACCTACTTAACATGTGCCAGACAAAAAGACAATAGTTGCTTCCCTCAAGAAGCTTATATTCTATATGCAAAATAAGTACATATAAAATCAATCTAAGATAATTGAGAGGAGGTACTAAAATATGGGAAAATCAAAAAGGTCCTCATGAAGGAAGTTGCCCTTGACCTGGGCTTTGAAGGAAATTAGGAATTCTAAGAAGCAGAGATTAGAAGTTAAGTATGTTATAGGCAAGGGGCACAGCATGAGCAAAGGCATGGAAATGGGAGATGAGGTGTTGTGTGTGAAGAACAGTGTGAAAGCCAATCTGACGAGACCAAATGGTATGTGAAGGAGAGTAGCATAGAATAAGACTGGAATAGTAGGTTGGAACCAGCTTGTAAAGAACTTTGAAAGCATCAAAGAAATTTGTATTCGATTCTTTTTTTTTTTAAAAGCAATTGGGGTTAAGTAACTTGCTCAAGGTTACACGGCCAGTTATTTCTGGGTGTGGTGCTAAGTATCTGAGCCCAGATTCGATCCCCATGTCATCCCAACACTGGGGCCAGTGCTCTTACTCGCTGAGCCACCTGGCTGCCCCTATTTGTATTGGATTCTAAAGTTAATAGAAAGGCACTGGATTTTGACTGCCCATTGCTGATTTGAAGTCCATGGTCCTAGACAACAATCTGACTTAAGATTAGAAAATTCCTTGTTTTTCTTCTTTAACACCTGATGGGTATCCTGAGCCTCCAAAACTTATTTTCGGGCAATTGTCCTCCCTAAAATAAAGCCAGGAACTGTAGACCATAGAACCAGAAATCCCATTTGCTCATAAAATCCTTTTGGATTGTCATGAAAATGCAGCTGAACAACTTAGCCAAGTAGGAAAGTTCATTTCTCTCCATCTCTCCCTGATCCTTATTTTTGCCTTCATTGTATATATTAACCAGCAACATCAACAAAAACAAACCCCAGTTTTCTGGCCAGTGTAAGGAGTGTGCTCCTCACACTGGAAAATACATACTCCAAACTACTAGGTCCTCTCTTCCTGGGTTTTTTTTAATAACAAAATCCTTGAAAGATCAGTAGGACAAGTGGCAGGGCCATGGAAATTTGCCAGAAGAAAAGAGTAGCCGGAGTCCAGGCTTCCCATCGCTCTATCCTATGAATTGGCTGAATGGGAGGTTGTCCCCTTCTGGTCCAAGCACCAAATTGACTTGGCCTGTCAAGGGTCCAGAAATCTTCTTCCCCATCCTCCCTCTCAGACACTATTTCCCCTCCTGCCTGTGTCTATGGATTCTTGTCTCCTTTGCCAGATAGCACTCAGTCTAGGTTCCAGAGAAGGGATGGTTGAAAGAAAACTCCTCAATGGAGGGAGGAAAGGAGAAAGGAGGAAGAGCCGGGGTTGGTGTTTCTAAAAGTTTAGAGTCTAGAGCTGGCAGGAAGCCCAGAGGCCATCTCACCCAGCTCCTTCATTTTACAAAGGACTGTAACCCCAAATGCAGTACATCACACCACTCAGAGAGCTATCCTGACACCAAACGCTGCTAACACCACCTCCCAAACACACATATGCGTTTGGATAGAAGGGAATAGACGGTGCTCTTTGGCATCAAAGAAGGATGATGGATGCCATAGGAGCTGGCATTCTATACCACCCTCTAAATCAACTCAGAGGGTATCCCTTTCTCCCCACTCAAATTACCTATAGTGTACAGCTCTCCTATCACTTTCTTTGAAGGAATCATGGGGTAGCAGACAGACTTCAATCTAGGAAATCTGGGTTTGAATCCTGACTGCTGCTAAGGAGCTCTGTGACACACCCCACCAAGCTGACTCTGAGCCTCCCATTCTAAGATACAATGGGTATCTTGAGGGGGATAAGGATCTGGATTTGGAGCTAGCAGACCCAGGCTAGAATCTCACCTTTGCCACTTATTATCTTGTCTGACCCAGAGCAGGTTACTTTGCTCTCTGATCCTTATTGCCCTCATCTATAAAATAAGGAGGCCTCCTGAGGTCCCTTCCATGTCTAAAGCTATGTTCTCATCTGTAAAATGGGGATAATAATCCTTGTACACAAGAAGATTGTTAAGAGACTAATAGAGCGCTGTCCTTAGCATCAGCAAGATGTGGGTTCAAATCCTGCCTCAGATACTACATCTATGTGACCCTGGGCAAGTCACTTACCCTCTGTTTGCCTCAGTTTCCTCATCTGTCAAAGGAGAGGGTTGAACTGGATGGTTTCTAAGATACAAAACACACACAGAAAAGAAGATATACAGTGTTCTGAGGAAGAAACTAGCAAGTGGGGGAGGTGAGAAGAGGCTTCTCTTAGGGAAAATGTGGAATGCTTCACAGAAGGCTAGAAAAATATAAGCTATAAGGTTTTTCTCTTTCTCTCCTTGCCCTTCCTCTCCCACTTCGCCTTTATCCGTCATTGCTTAGTAGACATAAATATAGAATATAGAATGTTAGAGCCAAAAGAATCTTGGGAGATTAGGTCGGTATTCTGTCTGCCTCCCCACAATTAATTTTAGGCATTTCTATAACGAGGGTCAGAAAAAATCGAGACTATGAGGGACCTCTGAGACCAGCTAGTCCAAGCCCCTCATTTTACAGATGAAGAAAAGGAGGTCTAGGAAGGAGAAGTCACTTGTCCAAGGTGGGGGTTGACATTCAGTCCTGTTTAGCTCTCTGTGACCCCATTTGGGGTTTTGCTGGCAGAGATACTGGAGTGGTTTGCCATTTTCTTCTCCAGATGTGGAAACTGAGGCAAACAGGGTGAAGTGACTTGTCCAGGATCACACAGCTAGGAAATATCAGGGGCTAGATTTGAACTCAAGAAGATGAGTCTTAGTGCTCTACACCCTATACCACCTAATGGGGAAAACATTTCGTTTAGAGTCTGAGAACCTGGGTTCAACTTCCCAGCTCTGCTACATGAATTTGGGCAACTCACTTTATTTCTATGAAGCTCAGTTTTTCCCCACTTACAAACATAAAGACAAAATTATCTCCAATTTTTCCTTTACCTCTAATTCTTCCTCCTATCCTTGGGGTAGGAGAAAGAGCCCCGAGCTGGGAGTTGGGGTTCCCAGGTTCTAGTCCCAGCTTAACCATTAACTCATCACCTACGCGGCCAATTCCTTTCTCCTCTCTGGGCCTCAGTTAGCTGTGCTGTAGAATGGGGCAGTTAGACGCATTGACCTCTAAGGTCCCTTCCCACTTCAGGTCATGTCATCTTATGAAGCTGTCGTCAGTGACAGCATCACAGCGAGAACCGGCAGTTCTATCTGCAGTTTAATTAAAGATGGGCCCCTTAGGTGGGCAGAAGGCATGGAGGGTGTTGATCAGGGAAGTGGGAGGCTGGAAGGGAGCCAGGGAAAGGACCAGGTGTTGGATACCCAGTCCTGAAACCCCAGACAAGAACATTTTTTACAAGAACCAAGAGGGAGAGGGGGAAAGGCTGTGAGGGCCAGCTTTTCTGGGTTGAGTAGGTTGACAGCAGCTGGTCTGGGGAACAGGGCTGTTTCCACCATCTGCTCCTCCCCCTGCATCCCCACTCAAGCCTCTCCATCCCCCTGCCAAGGGCATCACCCTCTCCTGAGAGAAGCATAGACAGTGATTTCCCCAAGCAGAACCATGGGGGCTGAGTTGGAACTCCAGTCAGGTCTGCCCTGCAGGAGGTGGGATCCCTGGGTAAGGGAATAACATGTACACAGTTAAGTGGGATTAAATCTGTAGCATCAATGTGCTGTCTGTCCTCCCCCATCCCCTAAAGTCCAGTCATACTTGCCTTTGAATTGAACTTCACTGACTCTAAGCATGGGAATTCATCTTCCCATTTAATGGACAGAGAAACTGAGATTCAGAGAGAGAAATAGCCTACCATGACATCACCATGAATCCGGACTTCCTACTTCCTGGCCAGGTGACCCCTCCTTCTTATAGATCTGCCACAGTCCTGCTTTCTTTGGGGAGGAAACCAGATTTATCTTTATGAAATCCATTTAGAACTATAGAAATGCATAGGGTCTTAGGCTATAATGACAGAAAAAATTAAATATCCTAATAATATATGCATATAATAATATCCTAATAATAGCTAATGCCCAAAAAGCATTTTACATACATCATTTTATTGGAACCTCATACAACCCTGTGTGGGAGGTGTGATTAGCTGAGGATTCAAATACAAGTGTTCCTGACTACAAGTCTTGCACTCTCTAGGCAGTAAAGGTGGCACGGTGATTAGAACACAGGACTTGGAGTCAGGGACACCTGAGTTCAAATCCAACCTCCAGACATTTACTAGCTGTGTGGTCGTGGGGGAGTCATCTAACGTCTGCCTGCCTCAGTTTCCTCATCTGTTAAACAGGGATGATAATAACACTTACCTTTTACAGGGTGGTTGAGAGCATCAAATTGAACGATATTTTGAAAGTGCTTTGCAAACCTCAAAGTGTCTGCCATGTTGCTGATTATTTAGGAGACACTCTAAATTTTACAGATGAGGAAACTGAGTCTCAGAGAGAGGAAAATTATTCACTCCATTTCTCTTATATAGTAAGTATCAGATCCAGGATTCAAACCCAGATCTTTCCTAACTTGAAGACCAGAGTTTGCTCTGCCTGGCTGCCCCTCCCCAAAGGGAGTGTCCACTGGGTTACCCGGGAAGGCTGGATGCCTGCTGCACCTTACATAAGCCCCTGCATTACATGCTGCTGGCATTCCAGAGGGGGAGCAGGGGAGGGATCATTACCTGTTAATTGCCTCTCTCTGAAAACAGGGTCACTGCCATCACTCTGTTGGACCTTGCTAATGGTGCCCACAGTATGAAGGCCAGGTGCTCCCTCTCTTCCTGCCCTGCTCTAGGCAACCCCCTTCCTGAGAAACCCTGAGAAAAAGACAAGGTTGAATCCTGTTGCACAGTGGGGAAAGCTGCCAACTTTGCAGGACACCTGGAGCCAGGCTTGACTTTGCCACGTGGAGTTTTGTTCCTTCACCTCTCAGGACTGTGAGAAGTTATACTTAACTTCTTTTTATTTTTATTTATAATATTATTTCTAAGTTTCCTCCCAACTCTGACATCCTGTGCTCAAAGGACCCTCCCACCTCTGACCTCCTATGTTCTAAGGGCCCTCCCAGCTCTGACATCTTGGCTCAAAGGGCCCTCCCACCTCTGACCTCCTGTGTTCTAAGGGCCTTCCCAGCTCTGACATTCTGTGTTCTAATGGCCTTTCCAGCTCTGACATCTTATGTTGTAAGGTCTTGCCCAGCTCTGACATTATATTTTTCTATGGTTCCCACTTCCCAGAGTTTGTTGGGATTGTCAGGGGAACAGGGTCAGGGGAGACTCAGAAAAGAGGGCGCTATGTTTTCCTTTCCCTGCTTTCAAGGATGAGAGTTCAGTATGGGCTGGAATGATAAGAAATGGGCTTCTGGAGGAGGGGGTCCTCAGGATGAGCTCTGAATCACAGGCAGCATTTAAGTTCTTCTCAGGAGGGCTTCAAGGCTCAAATGAGATCAACAGAACTTTTGAGCAAGGTCGGGGAGGGGAGGGTTCAGTGGTCTTCCTCCAAAGCTGGTGCCATGATCTCCACCAAGGCATTCGGGTGGGAAGAGCGACATGGCTATCTGTACCATTTGGGTAAGTTGGGCGTTAACTACAAGCCTTTCAGGGAAATGGAAGACTACCAGACTATCATCTGTCCTGCTATATGCCCTCTAGACCTCTGGGCACTGCCACCTGGCCTGCTAGTACATCTAGAGAACCTCTGGCCCTAATTTCAGCTTCACAAGGACCCTGTAAGGTTGGCAGTGCCAGTGTTAGCCTCATTTTACAAATAAAGAAACTGAGGCCCAAACTCACCAAGTGTCTTGCCCAAAGTAAGTAAGCACCCAGTAAGCAGCACAAATGGGATTAAATCCTCACTTTCAGACCCTCAGTCCAGACCTCTTTCTGCTATACCACATCTGCCCCACATCTTCCATGAGAGTATTGATGACTTTGAATTGTAAAAGGACTCGAAGGCAAACCCTTCATTTCATAAGTAAACTGAAGACCAGAGACATTCGGTGTCATATCCAAGGTCAACCAGGTGGCAAAAGGAAGATTCCAGCTCTGGTCATCTGACTCCCACTCCGGCTGCAGAGGGCTTGAAGGGTGAGAGACAAAGAATTGTGATGATGATGATGATGATGATGATGATGATGATGATGATGATGATG
>NW_027187400.1:13227237-13230435 GCF_028583685.1 Petaurus breviceps papuanus | reverse complement strand
TGATGATGATGATGATGATGATGATGATGATGATGATGATGATGATGATGATGATGATGATGATGATGATGATGATGATGATGATGGCAGCCAACAATTATAGGAAGCATGACCCAGAAAGCATGGAGAGGGCCCGACCCAGCAGAAGGAAGGGAAGGTAGCAAGGACTAGGCTAAAGAGTGACTGGGATAATAAGGAAAACAATGGCAGGCCGTACCCGAGAGAGTAAAAGAGACCAAGGAGGAGAGAGGGAAGGAGAAGGAAGGGAGACAGGGCAGGGGAAGAGACATCTAGAAAAGAAAAAGAAAAACAGAGTGGCAGAAAGTGCTCCCATACAGAGAACTGAACTAGAAGGCACTTAAGAACATAGAATGCTAGAAGAGAGAATGTCAGAGTGAACCTTAGAAGAGGGAATGTCAGAGCTGGGAGGGCCCTTAGAATACAGGAGATCAGAGCTGGGAGGGTCCTTAGAACACAGGAGGTCAGAGAGGGCCCTTAGAACACAGGAGATCAGAGCTGGGAGGGCCCTTAGAACATAGATTGTAAGAGCTGGGAGAGCCCTTAAGAAATCATTTGGTACAACCCCCTCATTTTACAAGGTGGAAACTGAGGCCCAGAAAGGGAAAAAGAATTTGCCCAACAGACTCTGTGGGGCAAATAGCAGAACAAAGATCCAAAATCAGGTCCCCTAAGTCCAGATTTCAGGAGCATTCTCACTATATTATGCCACCTCTGTTAGCCTCTGCAGTTTTCCAGGGAGCTGAGGGAGCCACTGTAGTGAAAAAATAATAGAGGAGTGAAGATTTGGGATTAGGAAAAAATCTGATTTCGAATCCTGGCTCTGACACTTCCTTTTGACATATCCCTTCACATTTCTAATCATCAGTTTCCTTATTTGTAAGATGGAGAAAATAATAACTGCTGTGCCTACCTCCTTGGGACAGGTTGGGATAGAGCACTTTGTAAACATCCAGTTATGAAAGAAATGAGAGCATCCCAAGGTGAACAGGAATGCTGAAGTGCTTTTGACCTCTCCCAGAAGCCGCCAACATCCAAATGTGTTAGTCAGTGGCTTTAGTCCCTACTGACCATGCCAAGATGATAGACCCAGTGCCCACAGGAAAGCTGGGCAAAGGGATAGGCACCCAAGAGCCTTCTTATCAATTACCCCCGTCTGATCTTCTCAATATCTACACATGTGAAGCAAGTATTGTCCTCCCTGATGGAAACACTGAGGCCCAGAGATGTTCAACATATTGCCCAAATACACAGAGAGAAATAAGTAATGGCTGGTATTAGACAACAGGTGACCTTGGTCCAGTCAACTCCTCTCTCAGGGCCTCTGTTTCCTCATTTGTAAAATAAAGAGATTAGACTAGATCTCCACAGTCCCTCCCAGTCCTGACATTCTGGGTTCCAAGGACCCTCCCTGCTCTGATATTCTGGGTTCTAAGGCAACTCCCAACTCTGACACTGTGTTCTAAGGGCCCTCCCAGCTCTGGCATCCTGTGTTCTAAGGACCCTCCTAGCCCTGACATTCTGTGTTCTAAGGCCCCTCCCAGCCCTGATATTCTGTATTCTAAGGCCCCTCCCAGCTCTGACACTCTGTGTTCTAAGGGCCCTCCCAACATTCTGGATTCTAAGGGCCCTTCCAGCTCTGACATTCTGTGTTCTAAGGACCCTCCCAGCTGTGACATTCTGTGTTCTAAGGGTCCTTCCAGCTCTACCATTCTTTGTTCTAAAGTTCCATCTAACATTTATCTTCTGTACTCTAAAATCCCCAGATCTAATATTCTATGTTCTAAGGTTCTGTGTTCTATAGTCTAAGTACCCTTCTAGCTATAATGTTCTGTGTTCTAAGATACCATGGAGCTCTGACTTCCTAGGCCCTAGAGATCCATACATCCATTTGTTCTATGTCCAAAGGCCCTCCAGCTCTGACATTCTAGGATTCTTGCTCTCTGCCTATTAGACTTGGTTAGAACTAGGCCTTCTGTCACAACGTGGTCTGAGGTTTCCTGGAGGGGGCCACATTGGGACATCAGTATAGGGCCCTGAGCCTTGCCCTCGACCCTGCTGCTGCTGCTGCTGCTACATCATCAGGACTGCTAAGGGCCATTCTGTCAGCCTAGTAGACTGGGAGTTCCTGGCTCCCTTGTCCACTCTTGTCCCCAGCTCTTGGCACCTTACTTGGCACACAGTAAGCACTTAATAGGTCCACTGTCATTCATTCCCCAGTCAGTCAATCAGTCAGCAACCTCTCTCAATGAGCCAAACCATGTCATCAGGCACCTGTTTGGGGGCCAGAGGCAGATTGCACAGAGGCCAGTGGGTCTCAGATTTGCACAGCCCCAAGGTCCAAAAGAGCACTGGAAACATCTGTCCTGCCAGCCTGAATTTGGATCTCTCCCTTGCCTCTCTACTGGATGATGAGCTTTTTAGCCAAACCCAGCATCCGCATCGGACCTGAACTTTTCTGTTGCCACAGCAACCCCAAGGAGGGGGTGGGTGTGTATGCAGCAGCAGTCCCACCCCTGGCCTACTTTTCCTGGAGGCTCCAGCTTGGAGGTGGGCAGCCACACCCTCCCCTAAGTGCCTACTCCCAGGAAGAGAACTGGGCTCCCCTTCTGGAGCCCCCCAGGCCACCTACCTCATAGAGAGGGAGCCTAACCACCTACCTCCCCTTCTCCCCTGCATCCTCCCTCCCACAGGCCTGCCAGGGCCCTGTCACTTCTGGGTCACCCAGCTCTGGGCCTGGCCACTGGCAGAATTTCCTCCTGAAGTTTCAAATGTGTTATATAAGGGGAAGCAATTAGAAGGGGGTCCCTTCAAGCCTCCAAACCCTCCCTTCAGGAGGGATCTCCAGCCACCCAGACTTAGTCTTTTTGACAAGAGGGCTATTTCAGCCTGAAATAGGGGAGGGGGTGTACCAAGCAGCCCTATACTCCATCATGCTCATAATATGCTGGATCTGGAAGAACACCATGGTCAGAGTCCTGGCCCTGGCACTAAGCACCTTCATCCCCCTGAGCGGGGCCTTCACCAGCAGAGACCAAGGCTTTCTCATCTGTAAAACAAAGGGGCTGGATGTGGCAGCCTCCAGCTTTGGGTCCGACGAGCCTATGGTCCCTATGCTCCAAGTAGACCACACACACACACACACACACACACACACACACACCACACATACCATACACA
>NW_027187400.1:13215405-13227227 GCF_028583685.1 Petaurus breviceps papuanus | reverse complement strand
TGCATATACTCACACACACACACACACACCACACACATACACACACACTTTCTGTTCATCTAGCTCTTGGCAGCTAGATGGTTCAGTGGGTAAGACCATTGAAGTAAGAGTGAGGAAGACCTGAGTTCAAATCCCAACTTGACGTACGGCCTGGGCAAGTGACTTAACCTCTGCCTGCCACAGTTATGTCATCAGTGAAATGGGGATAATACAAGCACCTCACAGTCTTGTTGCAAGAATCAAACAAGGTGACATTTATGCAAAGTGTCACTGGCCTTAAGGTGCTCTATAAATGCTAACTATCTCTCTTAGCTGCTCTTGCTGACCATTAGATCATAGGCTCCACGGGTCAAGGACTGTCCCTTGTCCATTTGTGTATCCCCAGTGCTTCACCCCGTGCCTGGCACATAGAAGATGCTTTGTTGTTGATTTGTTTCAGTCCTGTCTGACCCTCTGTGACCCCATTTGGTGGTTTGCCATTTCCTTCTCCAGCTCATTTTACAGATGAGGAAGCTGAGGCAGAGTCTACTGACTTGCCCAGGGTCACACAGTTAGTAAGTGTCTAAGACTGGATTTGAACTCAGGTCTTCCTGACTCCAGAGGAAGCAGAGCTCTATCACCGATTGATTATTTATCAGTGATAAATAGGGTTTATTAGGGTTCTTAGGACATTGTCCCAGTTCACTCCCTGAGATCCAAAAGGATCAAGTGGAAGGACAGAGGAGGGAAGACGACAGGGGAGCAGGGAGAAGGCCCAGCACAAGAATCTTCCCTTGGCCCTGTTAGAAATCCCACCAACTATCAGCAACATCTGAGAATATTTGTTAAAACAAACCACTTAGCACCATGCCTAGTATGCGGTCCCTATTATGTAAGTGCTTATTCCCTTTTTCTTCCCTGCTTGTGCTTGGTGATTGGTGGGCTATGAGTCAAGGGCCACAAAGGGGCAGCGTGGGGTACAAGACCTGAGTTTTAGTCTCAGCTCCATCACTGGAACAGTTACTCTTGTGTGCCCTTGGACAAGTCACTCCCTGCTCTTGGCCTCAGTTTCCCCAAATTTAAAACAAGATGATTGAGCTAAACAATCTCTCTCCATGCATATGCATTCTGTGTTCCAAGTTTTCTCCCAATTCTAACATCCTGTGCTCCAAGGGCTGTTGTTATTCTTAGAGTCTTAGCTCCTTAAAGGCAAGAACTGTCTTCTGCTTCCTTTTGTAGTGCCGGGTGTTTACCACAGTGCCTGGCACACAGTGGGAGCTTAATAAATGTTGACTGACTGATTAACTGATTGATTGATTGATTTTGCATTCAATGTTAAGATTTTTTTCAATTCTGACATTCTGTGTTCTAGGGGCCCTCCCACCTCTGGCATTCTAGGTTCTAATAGCCCCGTCTCATGTCTTGCTATGCTCTGATTCTATCGGCTGTCTTGGGGGTCAGGCTCAGGGAGCCCGTGGAGGAGGCCAGAGGGCAGCCTGGACATCGACTTTGCCAGAGTTTGCCCTCTCAGGCTACAGGACTTTCCTTCAATGGCAGATGGACAAACAGAAGTCTTTGGGGGTGTTTGCTGGTCTTGTGAAATGTGGTTTTCAAAAATAGGACAGTAGAGAGAAGGGCATTCTCAGGAGCTTCCTCGCAGGCAAGAAAATATTCATGTGTCCGGCCCCTCAGCCTTAGTGTGTATGTGTGTACTTGTATGTATTTCTATGTGTGTTTGGTTATACGTGTCTTGGCATGTGTGTGATCTACGCTCTGCGCTGGTGTGCCGGTGTATGACTAGACATGTACATGCTGGTGGACATGCATGTCATCATGTCTACACATGCTCATGCTGGTACTGTGCCTCCTGGCTTGTATTGATGAGGCATGCACACATATGTATGGGCGCACACATGTATGGGCCTACAGCATATGGTATGCCCAGAGCGTGCATACCAGCACACATGTGCTGTTGGGCTATGCATGCACCCATGTGTGGATGCCCACATGGGCACGCATATGTACATGTCAGTCCATGTACTGCCCATGCAAGCCCAATTCCTGCTGTGCACTGGCTTGGATATTGGGTGTTGCGTGGGACTGGCTGTTTCTCTCTGTGAGCAAGGATTAAGTAATTAAACTGCAGCTCCAGCTCAGAAAAGATCAATTGGCAGGAAAAGAAGATGATTAAGCTCTGCCCCCATCTACCCCTTCTCTCCCCCCCCCACACACCCCTGGGGAACTTTGGGGTCCAGATGGATGAAAAGAAACTGCCTTTGGGAAGAAGTCTCAGGAGTGGGAGTTGGGCAGCGGGAGGAGAGAGAAGGAAGGAGAAGGGAGAAAAGAGGAGGGAGAAGAGAGAAAGGAGAAGGGAGGAGGGAGAAAGGAAGAAGGAGAAGGGAAGAGGGGGGAGGGAGGGCAGAGGAGGGAGAAAAGAGGAAGGAGAAAGGAGGGAGGAGAAAGGAGAGAGGAGAAGGAAAGGGGGAGGGAGGAGGGAGGAAGGAGAAGGGAGAAGGGAGGAAGGAGAAGGAAAGGGGGAATGGAGGAGGGAGGAGGGTGGAGGGAAGAGGGAGAAGGGAGGAGGGAGAAAGGAGGAGGAAGGAGGGAGGAAGGAGGAAGACCTGGCTCATCAATGGCTTTTGCCATTTCTGCCACCACTGGCAAGAAAACAAGCCCACTTCACCAGTCCTGGGTATAGGGTTGTCCTCACCTGGCAAACCAATATGAAACCAAATTCCAGGGGAAAGAAACTGATCCTTGTCTTCACCCCATCTTTGGTTAAGGGTAAATCAGAGGAGAATGGATGATGAAAACATATTGAAGTAGGAATTAGGAATTCTGGGTTCGAGTCTTGATTGTGCCATCTGCTAGCTGTATGCCTAGGCAAACTCATTTCCTCCTCCCCTGTCCCAGTGCCTCAAGCTGTAAAATGAATGGGTTGAATAAAGATGATACATAAAGGCCCCTGCCAGCTCTGACATCCTGGGTTCAAAGGCTCCCTCCCAGCTCTGACATTCTGGGTTTTAAGGACCCTCCCAACTTTGACATTCTGTGTTCTAATGTCCCTCCCAGCTCTGACATTCTGGGTTCTAAGGGCCCTCCCAGTTCTGACATCCTGTGTTCTAAGGGCCCTCCCAGCTTTGACATTCTGTGTTGTAAGACCTCTCCCAGTTCTGACACCCTCTGTTCTAAAATCCTAGAAGGACCAATCTATCCAACAAGCATTTATCAAACACGTCATGCCAGGTGCTTTACTAGGCACTGAGATGCAAAGACAAAAATAAAACAATCCTTGCCTTCCAGAAGCTTATATTTTATAGGAGGAGATAAAATGTACAGATGTAAGCACATGCAAGATAAACACAGAATAAGGACAGAAACATAAGGTATTGGGGCAGGGGGAGGCTTAGACACTGGGGAGGTCAGGGAAGGTCTCATACAGAAGAGAGAAACTGGTATTTAATCCTAGAGGTGATGAAAAGCTGTGTGGTTTATTGAGTAAGGGAGTGACACACTCAGCCCTGAGCTTTAAGATAAATCACTTTGGCAGCTGTGTGGAGGAGGGATGGGAGGGGGGAGAGACTTGAGTCAGGAAGACCAATTAGGAAGCTACTGCAATCAGGGCAGAGAAGATCATTTAAGGAGGAGGGAGGGAGCACTAACCAAGAAGGGGATCAGGAATGGTTTCCTAGAGGAGAGGTTGGCACATGATGTGAGCCTTGAAGAAAGCCAGATTTCAGATGAGGCTGAGTGCAAGAGGGGGTGCATCCTGTACATGGGGGACCGCCTATGCAAACAGAGGGGAGCAGAGTGCCAGGCTGCCTGGTAAAGTCACCCTGGGCCTGGAGTCAAGGAGACCCGAGTTCAAATCCAGCCTCAGACAACCCACTAATTGTGTGACTCTGGGCAAGTTACTTTACCTCTGTCTGCCTCAGTTTCCTCAGCAGAAAAATGGAGATTATAATAGCATCTCAGGGTTGTTGTGAGAATCAAGTAAGACCAAATGAGATTATATTTGTAAAGGGCTTAGTACCATGGTGTTAAGTCATTTTGTAGCCGTGTCTAATTCTTCGTGACCCTGTTTGGGGTTTTATTGGCAAAGATACTGGAGTGGTTTGACATTTTCTTCTCCAGATCATTTTATAGATGAGGAAACTGAGGCAAATAGGGTTAAGTGACTTGCTCAGGGTCACACAGCTAGTAAGTGTCATGGGGAAACTGAGATAAACAGGGTTAAGTGACTTGCCCAGGGTCACACAGCTAGTAAGTGTCAGAAACTGGATTTGAATCCACGAAGATAAAGCTTTCTGATTCTAAGCCCAGTGCTCTATCCACTTTGGTCCCTGACTGCCCACGTAGCACCAACCAGATACAAAGTAGGTGCTTAATAAATGCTTGTTCTCTTGGGGTAATGGCAAGTAGGCTAGTCTGGCTAGAATATACCATGTTTGAATAAGAGTGATGTATATGAAGCCTGGAAACGTAGCCTGGGCCGGACCGTGAGGGACCGCAAATACCAAACCAGGGAGGCTGTATTTTATCCTGAAACACAATATTTAGAATTCCTGCAAAGGGCAGTTACCTTGGACCTCAGCAGCCATAAATACAGCCCCCTCATTTTACAGGTAAGCAAACTGAGGAAGGCCCAGAAAGGTGACCATGACTGCCTGATAAATCACTTTGGCAGTTGTGTGGAGGAGAGATGGGAGGGGGAAGAGACTTGAGTCTAAGATCCTTTCCCAGCTCTCCCATTCTGTGTTCTAAGGCCCCTCCCAGCTCTGACCTTCCGTGTCCTAAGGCCCCTCCCAGCTCTGACATTCTGTGTCCTAAGGCCCCTCCCAGCTCTGATATTTTGTGTTCTAAGGTAACCCCCCAGCTCTGACATTCTGGGTTTTAAGGACCCTCTCAGCTCTGACCTTCTGTGTTCTAAGAGCCCTCCCAGCTCTGACATCCTCTGTTCTAAGACCCCTCCCAGCTCTTACCCTCTGTGTTCTAAGGTTCCTCCCAGCTCTGACCTTCCGTGTTCTAAGAGCCCTCCCAGCTCTGATATCCTCTGTTCTAAGATCCCTCCCAGCTCTTACCTTCTGTGTTCTAAGGTCCCTCCCAGCTCTGACATTCTGTGTTCTAAGTTAACCTCCCAGCTCTGACATTCTGGGTTTTAAGGACCCTCCCAGCAGTCAGAAACAGAGCAGAGATCTGAGACCAGAGCCCCTGATTACTACCCCACTGTAGTTTCCACCACCTAGTACTTTAGCTTTATTTTTAATCCCAAATGAAGAGAGGAAGGAACCCAAGAAACAAATATTTCTTAGGTGGGAGCAAAAGAGTGTATGGTAAGGAAAATGAACTCCAACATCATGGAGAAGATTAGAACAAAATTCATTAGGAGCCCAGGGTCTGAGGAAGAACTCTCCTCCCTGGTCCCCAACACCACTTGAGAGCAGAAATCTGCTTTAGAAAGTAACGCTTTTCTGTTAAACAGTGTGACATGAAAACTCATGGTTTCATACTGAATCCTCTTTTATGTTGTACACAGAAATGTTCTTTTTTAGTCTTTTTGTATTTAAGTTCAAAATGAACAAAAATTAAAAAAAATTAAAATGCCTAAACAAAAAAAGAAGCTATTGCTTTTCTGCAGTGGAAAAGGTCAGACTAGCAAAGTCTAAATCCCAGTTAAGAGCTGTGTGACCTTGGGTAAGTAGATTCTCCTCTTTCCGCCTCAGTTTCCCCACCTGAAAAATGGAGGGGCTTGAACTAGATGAACTTTACAATCCCTTCTAGCAGTGAGTCCTATGAACTTGTCACTTTCTTGTGCTAAGGACTTAGCACAGGGCTTGCCACATAGTAGGCTTGTCGATTGACAGAATGGGAACTAAGGATGATTTGGTTCCATTTAAATGGAATGAGGCAGAAGGAAGCTTAGAAAATTGGACTATGTTTTCCCTCCTTATGAATATTCATTTGCTGGAGGAAGAGCCTGGCAGCCAGGCCTATGGGCAGAAACAGGGTTATTCAAGGTGGTAGAAGGGAGGGGGAAGGGGGAAGGGGAGGGGCTGGGAGGACGCAAGGACAATGTTGGCCAGCATCCCTTTCCATCAGGCACTTGGACAAAAACTTCAGCTCTCTACCAGCTCAAATGTAACAGGCTCAGAGCAAATCCCAGGAGCTGATCTACTTCATGGTTACTGTAACCATGGCAACCGCCTCCTGGTACCCATGTGCACAGGCAGGTCACATGAGATGAGACAAGTTCAAGGGGGGAATGATGGGCAGCTTGCACCAGAGAATGAGATGTGCCCCCCCCCCTCCAATTTCAAAAGACAGTCTATCCTCCTGGCCTGACAGAGAATTCAGGTTCTGAATTCTAATTCATCCTCTTCCCCATGGCTCCCTCCAGCCTCTATGTCCCCATTGTGCTATAGGGACTAAGAATTTTCAGATATATTGAGGGAAAAAGGAGCCAAGAGGGGAAGATACAGGAGAAAATAGCAGGCCCCTGGGTGTTCCACAGTTTGTACCTCTTAAATGCATTCTCTGTCTGTTGTGTGTGTTCTGTTTGTCTGGGTTATCGTCCTATGAGCTCCGTGACAGCAAGGACTGGGTCATATCTGTGCCATGGGGGAGTCAAAGGAACATAGGATTGGGAGTCAGAAACCCAAGCTTGAAGCCCTCCTCTGCTTATTGCCTACGGTATATAATCTTGGGTGAATCCCCTAAACCATTTGGTCCTGGGTTTTCTTCACCTATAAGAGAGTGTGTGACCAGATGACCTCTAGGAACCCTTCAGATTCCAAAGCTATGATTCTATGAATTGAAATGCAGTGAAATGAGCCCTAAACATTTACAAGTCAATATATATGGATTGTAAAGACCCTTCCTAGCACTACCATTCTATGTTCTAAGGACCCTCTCAGCTCTGACATCCTGTGTTCTAAGGGCCCTCCCAGCTCTGACATCCTGTGTTCTAAGGCACCTCCCAGCTCTGACACTGTGTTCTAAGGCCCCTCCCAGCTCTGACATTCTGTGTTCTAAGGACCCTCTAAGAGCTAAGTACTGAGTATAAAAAAGAAGAATTTAAACAGATCTTGCCCTCAAGGAGATTACATTCTAGTGGGAGAACACAATTCAGTAGACATATAATTAGAGTACAAAGTAATCAGTTGGAGGAGAGAAGACCAGTGACTGGGAGGAGGGAAACCAGAGTAGGCCTCATTTTTTTTCCCTCTATGTCTAATGCCCTCCCAACCTCATCCTCTACTCTGTCCACCCATCCAAATCCCACTCGTTCTTCAAGGACCAAACAAAATGCCAGTTCTTCATGAAGTCTTCCTTGATCCCGCTTTCCCCATCCCCTCAACTAAAAGTAACATCCCACTTTGACCTCCCATAGTTCTGTGTGCCTCTTACCAGGCCATTCTGCCTCAAATGGGAAGGAGGGAGGGAAATAAGCGATTGTTAATTGCCTATTATGTGTCAGACCCTGTGCTAAACGCTTTACAAATATTATCTCCTTTTATATTAAAAACCATTTGTGACTTAATCACCAGTTCATTGACATCATCGTCCATAACTTACCCCTCTAGCTTTCTCTTATGGTGCATGGCACAATACAGGGCACATAGTAGGTCCTCCCAAAGCTTTGCTGATCAATTGCATGAAAGAATGACATCTGCTTTCTTCCACTGCACTGCCCACCTACTATGGTCAGATGAGGGGATGGCTCTTCTTCCTTCCCTCTCTTCTCCCTTCCCCTAGTCACACCTCCTGGCTCCACACAGGTAGGGAAAAAGAATGAGGTAATGTCTCCACCCGCTCTTGAAGCTCTGAGGAGAGAGACTCTAGGCAAACAGAAGCCTTTATTCGATTTGTTAAACACACATCCCATGTCCAAAGGCCTCTTGGCACATGGACAAAATTATCAAGGAAAAAAAAACCAGACCATGAAATTAAAAGGCATTTCATTTCCAAGACTGGGGCTGAGCTGGACAAATAAGGAACATGTGTCTTCCTAGTCCATCCTCATCCATCCTCAAGCAGCTGGTTTTTTGGAGCCATTAGTAGAATTTGTACTGGATGTCTCCTTAGGGCTGAAACCCTGCTATTAAAATGGCAAAGCTTGGAGAGCCCTCAGAACCTAGAGTGTGAGCATGAGAGGGCCCTTAAAACAGAGCAGGTCGGAGCTAGCAGGGACCTTACAAAATAGAATTCAAGGCTCGACGCAACTTAGAACATCCATGCTGAGATGGGTATTGTAGCACAGAGGGCCAGAGCATGGAAGGCCTTCTAACACAGATCAGATCTGGGAAGGACCTTACAACCCTGAATATTATAGCACAGAATATTGGAAGGAGTCCTAGATGCCAAATCTCTTCTCCTCTTGTGCCCTGCCCAAGACCAGGAAACCACAGATATGGAGTCACCCAGGGCCATAACATTGGTTGAGGTATTTAACTTAACCTGGGCCTTGGTTTCACCAAATAGAAAACAAGGGATAAGAGGTAAGGTGGGTATGTTCCTAGAATCCTACAGTCTTATGATGTCTGATCCAAGGGGGTTTGTGGAACCATGTCATCCCATACATAGAAGGATAGGTGAAAGAAGATGGAGGAAAGACTCTTTGAAGGGTCCAGTAGCATGTAAACTCCTTGAGGGCAGGGACTATATTTCATTGTCTTCAAATCCCAGGCCCCTGGCCTAGTGCCTTGCCCATAGTTGGCACTTTATAAATGCTTATTGAATAAATGAATGAATCATTTACTCTATGCCCCTTTTTCCAAGCATCATGCCCTTCTAAATTTGATCATGAGCGCTGCCCCTCCCCAAAAGACAGGGCTCTTGTTTTCTCTTCCTAAGCCTCAGGATGGCCACCCCTCATCCCTGGAGGAGAGGATCCAGATAGATACACACAGTCCTCACTTCCAGGTTCCCATCCTGCAGAGGGGGATGAGGCAATGGAGAGACTCCCCATCTTTCCCCACCTGTGACTCACTCCCTTCCTGCATCACTTGGCTCTCTTTAATCTCTTCCCAATCAGAGGAAACTATTTATATATCAATACAGCAAATTGCATGCTGTTTTCTCCTGCATTCTCTTGGGAGCATCACCTGATTTCTCTCTGTTCATGTCTTTTCAGATCATTTGGATTACTAAGCTATTTGTGTGTAAACAGACACTGTCTGCTCCCCCAGACACTGCTACCAACACTCTGGATCTGTGCGTGTGTGTGTGTCTATGTGTGTTTGTGTGTGCTTATGTGTGTCAGAGGATGGGGGATAGCTATTCCCAAGGCTGAGGTTGCCCCTAGTTCAGCTATCTCTTTCAATCCAAAGACAACAGCCAGTGGGGCTGCCTCAGGCCACCCAGAACTTAAAAAGAGACGAAAAAGAACAGGGGAAGATGGGCTATGAATCATTTTAGAGAAGGAATGCTGAGGGTGGAGATGGGGCCAGTATGAGCAGCAGGAAGAACGGGAGGGGGTTGGAGTCCTGATCTGAGTCTGCATCTGGGGTCCACCACTTGATCTGGGTGACTTTGGGCAAATGGCTTCATCTCTCCAGGCCTTGGGCTCTTCATCTACAAATAATAAATCTGCCAAGTAAATGATCTCTGAATTCCCCTTCCAGCTCCAAAGCCTAGAATTCAAAGGGAGGTATTTTGGAGAAGTAAGGAGCCAGACTCTCAAGCCCTAGAAGGCAAAGAGACTGTCCTCTCCATCTTTTCCTGCTCCACCCCCTGCCTCATTGCCAAAGAGATTAGGAGTATCTGCCCAGCAAACTGCAATGAGCCAATTCAAGTGATAAAAATCTGACAGCAAAATCTTGCATTTAGGGTAGCACAGGTGCCTGGCATTGATTAGTGATTAAGAAAGTCCCTTGACTGAATGATCAGAGATAGAGAACTGGGAAGAACCTCAAAGGCCACATCCCCCCAAGAGTTCCATGGAGAGCTTTGGGGGGATTCAAATGGGGAAAATTACATTATTATTATTATTACATAAATATGACATTATTTTTGCTAAATTCGAACTGGAAATTTAGCATTTCGTTTTATTATGATTTTTTTTTTTTTTGCAAAACAGTTTTCTGAAAAGGAATCCACAGGTTTCCCGAAACCACCTAAGGGGTCTATGATGCCAAAGAGGTGAAGGAGCCCTGGTCTAGTCCAACACTTCATGTTAAAGATGAGGAAATGGGGCCATAGGGAGGGGAAGTGACTTAACTGAGGTCATACAGGTAGTAAGTGTCAGGTAATTCGAGCATAGGTTTATTCAACCATAGACTTAGGTCTCAAAGGGACCTTAGAGGTTACCTAATGCAACTTCCTTCATTTTCCCCATGAAGAAACTGAGGCCCAGTTTGTTCACTAAGCTGTAAGTGGTTGAAGTAAAACTGGAGTAGATGTTGAATTGGACACCAGATTCCCTGACCCTAGAGCCAATTTTCAATCTTTTTTTTTTTTCAGGTCCAATGCTTGGTGACCCCACATGGAGTTTTCTTGGCAAAGATACTGGAGAGATTTTCCACTTCATTCTCCAGCTCATTTTACAGATGAGGAAACTGAGGCAAACAGGATTAAATGACTTGCCCAGGGTCACACAGCTAGTAAATGTGTGAGGCCAAATTTGAACTCAGGAAGAGGAATCTTCAGGACTCCAGCCTGAGGCTCTATGCACTATGACACCATCTAGCTGATGGGTGCTTAATAAAGACTGACTGACTGGTTGATTTCATTTGTTTATTTATTTATTTGCATGTTTGTTTAAAAACTGAAGCAAGTAGCCTAGGTCCAGGATGCAGGAGATACGGCTTGACAGCAATTCACATGGAAAGGTCCTAGGGGTCTTAGTTAACCACAAGCTCCCCATAAGTCTGCTACAATGTGGGTCAGGATGCCCAACCAGGGGATAGATTTCCATATGCCCGTGGATCTCCAAACTCTTTGTCATCACCTTTGCCTCCTGCCCCCCACCAAACCTCTACCCTTGACACACACCAGCTGTGTGATGCAAGGCGACTAAGACACCTGTGTAAGTTACAAAGAAGCTGCTGGTCTGCACTGACAAAGGGAAGATCCACATGGGGAGTTTCCTTAATTGATAAAATCCTAGGTCCAGATCAAAATAAAATAAAAACACAGTTGAGCAAATTCACTGTGGATTGTTCTGGCTTCTTGGGAGGTTAGCTGCATCTCCCTAACTAGACTGTAACCTTAAAAAGCATAGGCTGGATCTTAGCACCTCAATTAAATTAAAAAATTTTATTAAGCCTTTGCTGCATACAGAGTGCTGTGCTAGGTAGTAAGGAAGAGGAAAAGTTTAGATAAGACAGGGCCCTGCCTTTAGGGGATCTATAAGGTGAATGACACCACTCCAGGGGAGATGCTGGAGAAAGAACTCTGAACTGGGAATGGCAGGGCCTGAGTTCAAGCCCCAGCTCAGTCATCTTCTGGTTGGAAGGTGCTCCTCTGTCTCAGGGGGTCTGGGCATGCACCAGACTACACCACATAAAAAATCCAGGCTTGGATGCCTATGGAATGGGGCTCCTCCCAGCCACATGGCAGGCAGACACAGGATGTCAACACATCCCCAGTTCTCACTGAAATTCTCCCAGAAGCAGCTCTTAGCCTCCCCATTCAAAGAGATGCCATCTCAGGGGGTCTGGCCATGCACAGGACCCAAATTACACTAGTAGTCACAACTTCTCTGCACCACAGACTAGATAGTATCTGAGGTGCCTTTTAATTCTAGAGCTATGCTCCAATGATCTTAGAAAATGAGACTGGGTATCAAAGAGGGGTTAAAGTTGTCAGTGCTCTGACCCATGCCTGCCATTTTTCTGTCTCTC